>NC_139345.1:67819167-68282494 GCF_055883805.1 Amblyomma maculatum
CTTGCATAGAAAACCGTAAATATGACAAGACACCACACACTGTGAGTGCAGGTATTAAATGCATAGCCGTAATAAAAATTGCAGAGTTTTATTCTAGTTAAACCGTGTTATCTTAGGGTAAGCTCTGTTAAGCATGTGTACACATTAGCCTGACACTTGCACCGAAGCATTGACACACACGGATCGGCATGCACCTCATCTATGGTGGGACTGAGCAATGAAGCACCAATTGAAGAAGTTGTTAGATCCTCTCCGCCTAGTCATGTGCTCAGTGCACGTTAAAAAAAAAAACCAGGTGGTTGAAATTTCTGGAGCTGTCCTGTATGGCGTTTCTCAGTTCAAGATCAAATGCACAAGTGAATGACCTTTGGTGTTACAGTGTGAAGAGTAGAGCTCATGTTCTAAATGGGGGCTCTCTGGTATGTTTCAGGTGACAGTGGTGATCCGTGCTCATGGAGGATGTGCAATGGAGAAGGTCTATGAAGCGGACATCAAGAACAGCTCACTGCCAGGGGTCTTTGCTGACGGGGCAACTTTGGCCGGCAAAGGAGTGCGCCTGGTGGCACTCAGCCCGAACCGTGTGGAGCTGGTGTTGACACACGCAGGAGCTCGGCTGCTCATAAGGCGGCAGGGAGACTTTCTGTCAGTGGCTCTCCGCCTTCCTCCGACTCTTGCCGGTGAGCAGCTGCTGCAGCTGTGCCTTCGGGGCTGCTCTGCCTCGGAACGCCTCCCAGCGCCTCATGGGGAGCCTGCCTGGCTCCTGGAAGAGGCAGATGTGGCGTGTCGCGCTGCGAACTTGACAGGTGCCTACTTGGATGCGTGTGTGTTTGATGTGTTGGCTACGGGACAGAAGGACATGGCAGCCGAAGCTAGTGGCGCAGCTGTGGCTGATCTACAGGAACTGGGTGCGACGACAGCATACCGCATTGTTCAGCAACCTTCTGCAGCAGTAGAGAAGAGTGCTTCAGCTGCAGCCGTTGTTGCTGGTCTTCTGCTGGCAGCAGTGCTGCATGCAAAGTGAGTGTTGTTAAGGCTGCATTGGGTACGAACGTACATAATTGGGAAGACACATTTGCTTGGCATGATTTTAAACAGGTGGCTGGATAAAAAGCCTCTCTGGGCAGGTGTGTGCCTGCACTCTAGGGCCGTCATGTGGGCAGCTTGTAAGCATTCCATCATATGTGTACGTTTGAAAGAACTGATGGGATGCCTCATGGCAATAATGGACATTCTAAAAAATGCGACATAGGTTGGAGATAGTCATATTTTCAGCCACTGGAATGCTGTTACAAAGTTGTTGTTTTGTGGCAGGCTATCTTGTCAGACCTGTCAGAGGCAAACATTAAAGAAAAGTGGTGTGTGTCATCAGTGTGTGCCAGAAAAAAAAAAATTGTGCCAGGTTTTTTTTTTTGCTTCAGGCCATTTTATTTTGTCCGCATTTGTGGAAATTCCAGTTTGCATAGAAAGGACATAACATTCAGACAGCATTCACAAGTATGCATGTTACATCTGAAGGTTTTAATACAAAAGCATTTCTTGCCTCATGAGTGGTGTCAACACAGCGTGTCACCACAAGCTGTGGACAGGATGCGTGGACACAGCGTGACCACAGTCGGTTGTCACTCATTAATGAAAAAAAAAATGTCCACGCCAGGGCTGAAACCACCATATTTCCGTGTCCTAGCCGAGCACGCTAACCACTACTTTATGCCGACTTCATGCGAACGTGTCCATAATTCTCCTTGTCATAAGAATGCTGCAAGACGTTGAGAGAAAGGAAAAAAATAGATGACAGATAAGTAAAGGAAGTATTTAAGCAAAAAGGAAAAAAAAAGTAGTGAAAGAAAGGGAAACATCGAAACTCAAAAATGAAAAAAAAAAAAAATGCACGAAAACAGCAACAAAAACAAGAAGGGGCAAAAATACATAAAGGACACTTATAAAAAAAGGTGAATTAATTAAAGTAAGCAAAGTAAAGTAAAAATAAATGTGCACCCTGGAAAACTAACAGAACGCAGAACGAGTTCATAAACTATGCCCGAAACTTACCACTCTTGCATTTCCACACGTAAGGCAACTTAAGTGCAGCCCTGTAATTTTTTATGCTGTACATGCTGTAAAGAACTGAGGCACCTGCATGTGTGGAGCCTGGGCCCTTATTCCGAGTTTGTTTCGTTATCGAAAGTGTCGATATCTCATGTGACCTCGAATCATCTGATTGGTGGAAACGCCAGAACCGGATGTTGCCACTATGGAACCGGAAGTGGTGGCAACATCCCGTATTCCGGAAACTTGGAATACGGGCCCTGGACATATTTCAGCCAGCCGTGTGATTCTATAAAGTGGGGGGTTTGCCCACACTGTATTAAGGCGGCACCTAGTGGAGCATTTCATTTCATTTCATTTATTTTACCCTCAAGGCCCGAGGGCATTTAAGAAGGGAGTAAAAAAGCACTGGGTAAATAATAAATAAATTAGCGTAACAAAGTACACATTGCCATGGCAGCCACATAGTAACTTCCTATCTGGACGTACTTGCTTTGTCTCCATATTTTACTCAAATGTGGTCATTAGTAGATTGCATCCAGTGCCATGTTGAGCAGGGGTACTTGCTGGCTTTGTGCAAAATAAATAAAAAGTTAGCCCATTGCAGCTGATCCTGGATATAGTATTGAACCGGATATATTGAATTATTGCTTACATCAAACTGTCTGTATATCCTCTTCAAAATTGCATGCCAAACCAAAGCAGTGTTGTGCACATTTATCAAATTTCTGTTAAGTCTAACATACGATACATTGAGCTGCGCATCGTGCTCCTGTGAGGGGGCTCTTCACCTTATGGAATTCCCGCGATCACTTAGTAAAACTTTGGCATCCCCACGATCATGTTGTAAAACCATGTGATGAGGTAAACGTTAGGTCCATTTTAAACTGGCTTTCGGTCTGGCGTGCTTGTTTCAACACGACACTGCTGTTACGTGGGGAAGACAACGTTCGGTTGTTGTCTGGTGAAGCTAGCCTAGTTTACTGATTAAGGCTTGCAACGGTTGTTGCAGTGTGTCTCGGTACTGCCATTGCCTATGATTAATCTTTCACATGTGCTGTTGTGTTCACAATGCCTTGGTAATTGTGCTGCAGTACACGAAATGCTAAATCAAGTGTCAACATAGCGTGTAATGCCACCGCCACTGGTAATACTAGAGCACACTGCCAGATGGCGCAAGGTGCCCGTACATAGTGAAGTCATGTGGTGCCTCAAGGAAATCTGCGTGCGCATAGAAGCAGCACTATATCTGTTTAGTTAGCTGCGCCATGTGGAGGTGGAACACTTGATGAGCCGCACGAAGAAAACAGTCGCGCAACTCTGGTCCTGCGGGAGCATATACAGGAAGACTAGTTGTGTGTGTGCGTGTGTGCGTGCATGCACGAGCAAGCGCCTCACAGGTGGCCAAGTTGTGCTGTAAATATGCCGCGGGGCCAGCACATCGTTGTAGAGGAAGCGCCGCTAGCGTGGGTTCATCATATTCATGGTTTTGAGTTAAGAAGCTCATTTGCTGGCATTTTTTGTATAGAATTATTGCTATATCGAATATTCTGCGATCCCCTACAAGTTGTCCGAGGTCGACTGTATATCTGAAAAATTATACCTGGTGGTTCAGTATTACAGCAGACTCTAATCTGTCTTTTTTCAACTGGTACTTTCACTATTGTGTATGTAGTTCATATGCAGAGATGTTCATCTTAGCATTTGGTTACTGCTATGCATGGAGACAGTCGGCGAAAGTACTGTCCAAGAGGCATGCTGTCTGTCTTTGTGGAGCTCTTAGGTGCTATGTGAATGCTGCATATTCAGTTTATGGCTTTGTACTTCTTTTTTCTTTCCGTATCAGTATCATCATGATGGCAAATATCAGTCAGGCTGACATGGGATCACAGCTGAGTTCTCCTGTACTGCTTAATACTTGTTCTTTAAAATATCAAATTATTTATGTGTGTTAAGGTTGCAAAGAGCTGTGCAGTTTATTTTGGAATGTTGCTATCCATCATTTACAATCTTTTGTGCGTGAAAAGTTGTTAAGAAGTTCACTTTATATATAGTCAATTGCTCATCTAGAGAACTCTTGTGTAATAATGTTGTGTGAGCAAAATGAGACAGATTTGTTTGTTTTGGGCAAATTCCAACAGATGGTGACTTTGTGATTGGCCATTAAGTTAGGGCACGTGAATAACACAGCCTCTATTTTGTTGCAGAGGCTGCACAGTATTGCCGGGAGCAGTGAGATGAAGCAGTAGTCATGTATAGCCCTGCATTGTGGGTTGGACTTAAATCACAAGGTAAGTAATATGTTGTAGTATACTAATAGCATATAGAATTTTCACATGGAATGTATCAGTTATTTTTGTGAATTTTTTTTTTGGCATTTGTTTGATTGTTTGCTGTACTTATTGGGCCTGAGCATATGGTCATATCTTTCAATAGTCCTACTAAAGGTGTGTAGTACGTGTTGGGGCCGCAACATGCTTTATTCAGCTACATAATTTACTCATCTCCATCGGGCTGCCCACATCAGCTTGAAATGTATTGGCAGACAGGCTAGCCGTCTGCGGGATTTTATTGATGCCCTCAGGGTATCAGCAGTCTCATTGGGAGGGAAATTCGACGGCTCACAAGAAGTGACATCATTAAACCACCTGCTAACAGCCACTTGCCACCACTTGCCACAGTCAGCTAATCAATTAGTGCAAAAGCATTGCAAGTTTTATTGGGAGGTTGGGAGGAAAGGCCCCTGGGGCCGTATTACGCAAGGATCACATCACAAATCCATCACAAATCTCTCAAAAACCGATTAGTTAGCCTCCTATCGATTTATTACGATCGGCAGTCATGTGAGCCAATAGGAGCGGAGGATTTTTAACTCCGGCAATCATTATGTCCTTTATTGTGGGCACGAATCCAAGAGAAGGAATGGGGTCGCTCTCATAGTAAACAGAAGAATGGGCAAAGCAGTGCTAGGGTACAACCCCAAAAACGACCGAATGATTTCACTTCGGATCCAAGGTCACCCTTTCAACATAACAGTTATCCAAGTCTATGCACCGACCACTACTGCTAAAGAAGCTGACGTTGAGAGATTTTATGCGGACCTACAATGCCTTTTAGACCGCACCCCATCATCAGACGTCGTTTTTCTCATAGGAGACTGGAATGCTAAGGTAGGGAGTGAAGAAATATCCGGAATTACAGGCAAGTTCGGTCTTGGTGAGCCAAATGAAGCTGGGCAGAGGCTAGTAGAGTTTTGTCAAGAAAACAACCTGACCATAGCGAATACTCATTTTCAACAGCACAAGAGGCGCCTGTACACATGGACTTCGCCGGACGGTCTGTACAGGAATCAGATCGATTATATTATTTGCCGACAGAGATGGAGAAGCGCTATACAAGCAGTAAAAACAAGGCCTGGGGCCGATTGTGGCACCGATCATCAGCTTCTTGTTGCCAAGATTAAGCTTCGATTGAGGAAAACGCAGAAAACTAGAAGGCCTTTCAGGTATAATCTGGATCAAGTTCCATTAGAATATGCTGTGGAAGTGAGGAATCGATTTCAAGAATTAGATCTAGAAGACAAAGAGCCCGAAGAGATGTGGACTGATGTTCGTGATATAATACAAGAAGTTGCTACTAAGGTAGTTCCAAAGCAAAAGAAATGCAAGAAAGCAAACTGGTTATCTGAAGAGGCTTTGCAAATAGCTGAGGAAAGGAGGATGGCAAAAGTTATGGGGGAAAGAGAAAGATACAAGGTTCTCAATGCGGATTTTCAGAAAATAGCAAGGAGAGATAAGAATGCCTTCCTGAACATACAGTGCCAAGCAGTTGAGGACAACAGCCAATTAAGGAACACAAGAGCTCTGTATAAGACAATCAAAGATATCAAAGGAAGCTTCTGTGCTAAGATGGGCGTGATAAAGGACAAACGAGGCAAGGACCTCACTGAAGCCGCAGAGATAAAGAAGAGGTGGCAGGAATACACAGAAGAACTGTACAAGAAGGACCCGAATGTGCAAACCCAACATAAGACGGTTGTGATCACTGATCTCGAGCCGGGCATCCTGAAGAGTGAAGTTGAATGGGCCTTAGCCAGCCTTGCTAAGAACAAAGCTAGCGGAATTGATAGCATTCCAGCTGAGTTGCTTCAAAACCTCAACCATGACGCTGTTAACATTCTGCATACATTATGTCAGAAGATTTGGACAACCCTGCAGTGGCCACAGGATTGGAGGAGGTCAGTTTACATCCCCATTCCAAAGAAAGGCAGTGCCAAAGATTGTTTCAGCTACCGCACGATCGCGCTTATTTCGCTTGCTAGCAAGGTGATGTTGAAAATCCTCCAAGGTAGGCTGCAGCAGTATGTGGAATCGGGAGCTTCCGGACGTGCAAGCTGGGTTTCGCAAGGGCAGAGGAACTAGAGACCAAGTTGCCAACCTTCGCTGGATCATGGAAAAAGCAAGAGAGTTCCAGGAACCCATCTACTTCTGCTTTATTGATTATGCGAAAGCGTTTGACTGCGTAGATCACAGCAGATTGTGGCAAGCTCTCCAAGAGATGGGAGTTCCAATTCACCTCACCTGTCTCCTCAGGAACCTGTATGAAGGGCAAGAGGCCACAGTCAGAACTGGGCATGGTCTTACTGATTGGTTTCCGATTGAGAAAGGAGTGAGGCAAGGCTGCATACTGTCGCCCTGCCTATTTAACCTATATGCAGAGTGCATCATGAGGAAGGCTGGTCTGGACGAGTCTTCAGCTGGAGTGAAGATTGCTGGAAAACGTATCAACAACCTTAGATATGCGGATGATACCACTTTAATGGCAGAAAGTGAAGCGGAACTCAAGAGACTTCTGATGCGCGTACAAGAAGAGAGTGAGAAGTTTGGGTTAAACTGAACATTAAAAAGACAAAGATCATGGCGTCTTGCCCTATCAAGTCCTGGAGCATCAAGGGACAAGAGGTGGAAGCTGTGACAGATTTTCTCTTCTTGGGCTCCAAGATTACCTCGGAAGGAGACTGCAGCCATGAAATTAGGAGACGCCTGCTTCTGGGAAAGAGAGCTATGGTTAGCCTTGACCGCCTAGTAAAGAGCAGAGACATTAGTCTGCCAACCAAGATCCGTATAACTCGTGCTATGGTCTTTCCAGTTGTGATGTATGGATGCGAGAGTTGGACTGTGAAAAAGGCTGACCGCCGAAGAATTGACGCGTTTGAATTGTGGTGCTGGCGAAGACTCTTGAGAGTTCCTTGGACTGCCAGAAGATCAAATCAGTCAATATTGTCGACCATAAACCCTGACTGCTCATTGGAGGGTCAAATTCTAAAGTTAAAGCTCAGCTACTTTGGTCATCTGATGAGAAGAGAGGAGTCGCTGGAGCAAGATTTGATGTTGGGAAAGGTTGAGGGTCGCCGGAGAAGGGGTAGGCAGCGAACGCGATGGTTAGATGGCATCCTCGAGGCACTGCAGATGAAGTTATGTGATGTTAGGAAGATAGTGAGAGACCGGAAAGCGTGGCGTGACATGGTCAATAGGGTCACGAAGAGTCGGACACGACTGAACGACTGAACTGAACTGATGATTGACTGGTTTGTGACAGTTTTTATAATGTGGTCATTGTGTAATTTGGCCCTTGGTGCCATCCTCCAAAAGTGACTATTTGATGGTGTTGATGGTGATGATGGCTATGCCCTTTGTAGCGGGTCGCTGCTGCCTTGTCGCGCGGCGGAGCAAAAAAAAAAAAAAAAAAAAGGAAAAAAAAAGAAAAAAGTAACTGAAGTAAAAAAAAATGCACAAGCGTTTAGGCCCCTTGCCACCCACGGTTGCCAGACTACTCCAATCACAGTTTGCCAAATTGGTTGGCATGAGAACCCAAAAGTCGCCAAAATGCATTTTCTTTTTTGTAAGGGGATTCATCAGGCATATTAAACTAATTTTCTGCAAATATATCTATGATTAGTTTTTTTTTCGTGCATGATCTCTAAGATGGTATGAAGGCTGTGAGCCACAGGTAGCTAACAGACGCTGCACCAGTGTAAAAAGTCGGCGGTGTAGGCATGCAGTTAATGACTAGGCAGATATGGTGTTCATCGCAAATGCAGTCACTTCACAGGGCAATATAAAAAAACAAAACAAAAAAACACCCATGCCACATGTCTTGATGTGTAATATGTGCTGCTGTCATTCTGTGTTGTCACATTCTCCATAATCAGGCTTTACTGCAACTTTTGCCAATAGTGTTGTCATAACAAAAGAAAATTAATTCTTTATTTAGTCTGACAGGGCCTCTCACTGGAGCTCATTCATATTCACTCGAATTCAATGGTGATTGGGCTTATAAATTTAACAAAAAGTAGATTTTACGCAGGAGAAATGTAGGCCTATTTGGCTATTTAGTGGCACAGTCTGGCAACCCTGCAAAATCAGCTGGCACAGTCATTTGAATCAATAATGCAAAAGCATTAGAAGTTTCACTGGGAGGGAAAGGCAGCATCCCTCAAAAAGTGGCATTGTAAACTGCCTGCCAACAGCCACCAGTTACAATCAGTTGAATCAGTTAATACGAAAGCATCAACAGAAGTCCCACAGGGAGCGAAATGCTGCCTCACTAAATAAATTAGAGAGTTTCGGAGTGAAAGCTTTGACTGCAGGCGAGTGAGTGTTACATCAAACACAACCAGCATATGCCTTAAGCCCCTTGTTAATCAAATGATTAAGGGGCTTTAGGGATGCCGCTACCCCCCTCCTCTCTGTAGCAAATGCAGCGGCGGAACACCTGTGGACCTGTGGAATGGCGCAGCTGGTTGCCATGGTAACGGCTCATGCTCAGTAGTGACCTCTGCCTGGCTCCGCAAAATGCACTTTTACTAGCCTATTGTAGTTTTCACTACAAAATCCTAAGCACTTTCCTAAACATATTCCTCATTCCTTAGTGCATTACATAAGAAAAGCTTATTTAAATATTGAATGTAGTCCCCAGTAAGTCATGTTATCTCAGAAGACATTACCTAGAAGAAAAAATAATGCAACTCTTTAGGATATTTATTGTTCGCTGTTATTTGAAGCATATGGACTAGGAACATATCAGTGATGTTTTACTGTATCTACACCAAGTAAACATACTTTGACAAGTGCTGTGTAAAATCGTGTTACTCAGGCTGTCACCAGCACAATATTATACAAATAGGGTGGGGCATCCTCAGAGGTTTCATATAACATTTCATAAAATATTGTTGTAGAGTGCTTAAGGTAAGAGTGAAAAGCAACCATTTTAATCATTTGTGTATATTGAGTTCTCTTGTTTCTTGTGATTTATTTCTAGGCATAGAAGAGAAGTGGGCAAAGCTGCAGTTGTGTGCAAGAACCACTTCCTGCAATCTCTTAAGTTCATCATGGAAGTGTATGTGAAGCCCGGATCAGACTTTCAGTGTCGCCCAAAAGACTGCCATTTCCAGCCACCAGCCACCAGCCATAGTGCAATCTGTTCTCAGGAACTCTCAGTGGCATTGTGCAGAGTTGTGTGACTGTGTGCACAGTATGAATATGTTGTAGTTTGTGCGCAGTTGTGGGGATGACAAAGTGTAAAAAAAAAAAAAGAAGAATGGCAGCGGTAATGGTGAGTAACAGTGCACTCAAGAGAATAAGTGCTATAAGCGTGCACATGATTGGTTACCTATGAAGCGAACAATGGCGGGTTAGTGAATCTACTTCGTTTAGATCATAGTGCATCTGAAACTACCATAATTTAGTAGCAGACCTTTTATATGTATCTATACATCTATACATCTATATTATATATTATATATTATATATTATATATTATATATTATATATATATCTATATGTATATATTTTTAAGGCAATAAATATGTAACTTATGACTGTAAAATGTTTGGATGCCCGGCAGAAAAAGGAAGGAAAGAGGCTGTGGTACATATTTGCATCACTGCAGTACATGGGGTGATTGTTTAACATTTCACTCAAGTTTCATGTTCACAGATGTGGTAGGCTGCATTCAGGTAGGCTTGCATAGATGGCTACTTGTTTATATGCAGACATTCACATTTGCCATTTTGTAAAAAGGTGAAATCTTTACGTCTCTGCCGCTATGCATTATGTCAGTTTGCATTTCACTACTTTCTTCCACTTATTCACGAATCCCCTAGTTTTTGGGTCCTAGGATAATGGAGACTGAAGCGCCTTTCTGTGCATCGGAGTATCGTATCCAGTTTGTCTTGCAATGCATACAGAAACAGCAGATATTATCTGCAGCACCAAATATTCGGCATTAGTGTATCATCTTCAAGTATTTGGCCTTAGGCTCCGTTTTTAAGGTGCTTTTCTTGAAGTCTATTGGTGCAAAGCTCCGCCTCCAGGCAGTGTTGATGCCACGTTGATGAGGTGAAGTACTGGAAGACTTTTGCATCCTATTATTTCACTTCCATTACTTAAAGCATTCTTCACACAGAATCCTAGTTTTAATTTCCTGTGTCTCAGGTGCTTACAATCTCGTATCTCCTTCATTTACTTCATTAATGTGCACGTGCAAATAGTACTGTCTCGAAGTCTAATCAAACATGAATAATGTAGCTTTGCCGCTGAATTGAATGGGGCTTGTTCAGTTAAAAATCTAATCAAATGTGAATCAAATGGTGAAAACCAATGTATTTGAATATATTTAAAAAGTGTCCACAACATTTGCAAATATTGAATATGCAACAGCAAAGCACCAGTGACAGCACTGCAGGCACCACTGATATGTATGAGGGGTTGCATTGTTAAATTATATGAATGGCAGTTGCACCTTGATGATGATGATGATGATGGAAGAGAATGAACTAGGGCCAAACAGTGCATGAAAAAGGTGCAAACTATATGTGGAACATTGCCAACAAGATCAGACATAAAGGCCAGATTTGCTGAGCCTGCATTGTCCTTGCTTTGTCACCTAACAACCTAATCTCTTTGGACATGTGTGAGCACTGAGCAGTATGGTATGAATGCCACCATGCATGCACACGAATGACGTGTCTTGGTGCTAAATGTACCCTTCACTCTGCACATACCACTCGTAGCATAATGGTATGCGTTGCTTGTGGTGTTTAAAAACTTGCGAACCTATTTTAATTTCTTTAAACTCTAAGATAATTTGGAACCTGCACTCCTGCACACTGATTCATAACTGAATCGTAGCATATTTGATCGGCTCCCCCCACCCCTACCATTTTTTTACTCTTGGTTCCTATTACGTGATACTAGTGCTACCGACATTATTAGCTCTGCCATATTTCCGTGACTGCAGTGCGTGAAATGCGACAACCATCGCATAAGCCAGACCGCACGTGGTGTTTAGTCGGCAAAACTTTGACGTCTGGCAACCCTGTATGAAGCTGTGCAGGAAAGCAACGCGTAAGGCGGGTTGCTGGTCGTGCGGCAACTGTTTCGTAAATGACTCGGAACAATTTAACGGCGCAGTTCTCTATGCCGTAATCGCCAAGAGAGATCTACGGCTTCCTGATGCTGGCGTGATGTGCCTTGTTAGCTGCGCCTGCGCTGCATGGTAGCGACGCGCCGAAGTGGAGTGAGTTGAACGAGTTGAACTCTTGCCAAGAGAAAACCCTCGAGACACACTTACGTCGGCTGCATCTTGTGCTCTTGGTTTCAGCAAGTTTATTTTCTTTCTGATGACTGCGCTCTACGGGACCAGCAAGGCAAACATCGCTGCTGCGGAAGTTGAAAGCTTTTTTTGGACAGGCGTTGCACTCGCCAAGGGAGCTCTGTTATCGAAGTCTATACTGCAGGCGCTCGTCCGCCGCGAAACCGGGTCATGTCGTCATTTTCGTCAGCGACCAAAGTGTTTGGCGTGTCCCTGCTCGCCGTCCCAACGACGTATGCGTTTAACGTCGTCGCCCAGCTGCTGAAGTGGGACTCTGCCGTGCCCGTCTGCCTGGGCGTCGCGGCCGTGCTCGCGGGCGTAGCCGTCCTCTTATTTTGGGCCACGGGCAGGAAGGCTCCGCTGGCGGACGGTCGAAGACGCGAGCAGATATGGTTCTACGGTGAGTGTCTTCTTACTTACACATTGCTGACCGCGTCAACCGCGTGTCCTCGTGTCATTGTCAACTCGAGCATGGGCGCATGCCGCCTCCGGCACCACGCTCTGTCGCTCGCGAGACGACGCGCGCGCACATTATGTCGTGCGTTCTTGTTTGGGTTTTCCTTGCTGCGACACGGGCGTTACCTGCGCCATATGCAAATTGCGTCACCTCTGCGTGCCAAAATTTGGCGCGGGCCTTTCGCGCGTGCACATTTGAACAACCACGGAGGCCGTAATAAAGATAACTCGCTGTAGCAGATGGTTTCGGGTTAGTTTCGACTGCCTGGCGTATTTAACGTGTAAGCTGACATCGTACAAGTATAATTAGCATTTTTAGATTGTGTTCTCGATGCACATTAAATAACAGTTAACCCTTGTAGCTATGCTGCCGAATTCAGCTTCCTGCAGTGTATACATTCACTGCCATAAAGTTTAAATTGTTAGCGAAGGTCTCATTTGATAAATTGATTAAAAGAAAATACACCCACAGGTTGTAAGTGTAGCTTGTGTGTTAATTTGACGCTGCAAGACAGATTAAAAAATGCAAAACACTTTCTTTTAGCGCAAAATATTTTTTATTCTCTGGCTTCATGCAGTGATTGCCTCTGCGGATTCTGTTATTAACTTGAGACGAGAAAAGTTTGTGCAGAGATAATAGCTGGCTGTGGGGTGTTCATCCATCTGATTGATTGCATGTGTGTGTATCGTGGGGCAATTTATTTGAATCGCCAAGGTCTGGCTGGCAACACGAAGCAGTAAATGGAGGATTCAAGCATTCCAAAATTCATGATTGCCGATATGGATTGAAAGGCGTTAGCAATATAATGACGAGGCAAATGCTAGTGTTTGACCTACTTTGTGTCGTGTCTACATTTTTTTATTTTGAGAGCAGTGAGCAGTCATGAATGGGAAGCTAGTATGCATCAACTAGCCCATCTAGATGTGCAGGTAACCAGAACACACAAATTGGCCTTCTTGGCTGTTGATATACATGCATGTAATTTTGTTGTTTTGTTTATTTCTTTCTCGTGCTCCTTTTCACACTTGGCATCTAGCTGCTACCCTGAAAATTCTTTCTTTGAACTCTCTTTTACTGTGCAGCCTTGGCCATATCTGCCTTCACAAGTGTGGCATCCCTTACTGTGGGCCTTGAATTGGATGGGATCATATCAGGTTTGTAAGTTTTCTAGGGCTTTTACAACACACTATCACTCTGTATGACTTGCAAAACATCTGATGTCAATGGTTTTCTACCTAATGTTTGGGGTTGAGCTTCTTGGTTTTTTAACAAAATTATTTATTAGCCATTTTAGCCATTTATTTTTCAGCTAACTTTATACGCTTGAGAAGAATTGCTTCTTTATTTTGGCAGTATATGTGACACAATTTTGCACACAAAACTCAAGTATAGCTTATCTTGGCCTTTTAAAAGGATAGTGTGGTAGTTCTACCCAATTCAAAAGTTGGTCACCTGAATGTGTCTGACATGTTGGGGGTATGGCTCTAGCAGGTAGTATTAAAGGACTATAGTCAAATTTTTATGGCATATTTCTTCTTGTTAATGATGCTTAAGCCATTACCGTATATCGATCCGCATGGAGTTTTCGCTTACAGTCACTAAATAATTTATAATTAATTTTCTTTTCTCGCTAGTATTCGGTTTCGTTTTCTGAGAGATAGCTGTGACATCATCATGGCTTGATGCGCGGCATGAAAAAACAGCGATAGAATCGCTCATTTTTTACTTGTAATGATTCCTATTCTTGAGGTAGGCTGGCTTTATCATCGTAGTGAATTCAAATGACACAGCAATGATTATATCGCTGTATTTTCATCCCCTGGATGGCCTAGACTTGACTGACGTAACAGCTATTGCTCGGCTGTTGAAACCGAAACCGAAACATATGAGAAACTAAATGCGATTATAAATTATTCAGCAGTCTGGGCGAATGTGACATGGCTATCCGTGTACAGTTATGTCCTAGGCATCATTACAAATGATAAAACACGAACCCAAAAATTAGGTGTCTATAGTCGTTTAAGGTGAAAGCCTTTAATGGCTATGACTCACCAGCGTGTCCATGCATGCGTTAGTGAGAAGTGTCAAACTTCTTTCAAGAGATTCCGCGAGACTGTGACATCATGACCGATGACATCATTAGGTGACTCACACATATGAAGCTGACCCCGCTGGCCGTCTGATGCAGGCGTCCGTGCTGCACCTTTCATTTGGCACTTTCTTGAATGCCACACCACACAGCATACAGAAGCAGACTCAGTATAGCAGGCATCAGCGGTATTTCAGATTGGTTTGCACGAAAGAAAAGGCGCAGTATGTGTCATAATTCTCTGCAGACACCTGAACCGAGCTGTAAGGAAAAGGAAGATGGGAGTAAAATAAGAAAGAGAGATAGACTGCCGTAGTGGAAAGCTATCGACCACCGAGCTGTATGGGAGGT
This sequence comes from Amblyomma maculatum, assembly GCF_055883805.1. Lineage (NCBI taxonomy): Eukaryota > Metazoa > Arthropoda > Arachnida > Ixodida > Ixodidae > Amblyomma > Amblyomma maculatum. The sequence goes on from NC_139345.1 coordinate 67,833,765, forward strand.
ATTAACGTGACGTCATCCGCAAGAAGGGTGCTAGGGGCCAACACGGCATTCACCATGTGTGTGGTCATGTGCAGGCACCGTAACCAGCCAAAGTATTCTACTCACGATTCGTGGCGTGCGCCTTTTGTGTCTTGTCGGAATTTCTGCATGTGCCAGCGAAAACCATGCGAGTGAATGGATACGAACAAGTAAAATCATGGTCCCGATAAAAGGTTCTTCTTTTTGAAAACATCGACTTGTACAACTGCAGTAGCGTCGTCTAGGTGTGTGGCGTATTACAAAACTACTGCTTCGTGTTGAACTCGCTGACATCGGGGCCCGCCTTGTGAAATGCAGTTTTAAGTTTTGTGAGATGGGAACAAATTAAAACGCACAAATCCATGAGAATGTTTTAATTTTGGGGGGCAAGCGGACGCCGCCAAGAGTGGCACGTGTGTGAAAGTGTTTATGGCTGGCACGCAGTTTTTAGAGATGAGTAAATTGCAACGTGTCTGTATGCATAGTTAGTGCAAATTGTCACCTCTCTCGGCTTGGAAGTGACGTATTACAACTGCATCAGATTATCACTACACATCGTGTTATTGCGAACCCAGGTTCCAGGTCATGTGCATTTCAAGCACAGCTACGTTGCCGACACTAAATTTGCAAAACATTCTCACTGGGAGCACCATTTATTCTGCGAGCGCTTAACAGTATTTGCTGGACCTTCTGCCACCCAAATCAAGCAACTGAGATGCTTCGCTTTACTGCTGGAACAGTGCTTGTGAAAGCTTCAATGGGCAGTTTGCCGACTGCTTCCAATGAAAATGTGCGTTCCGCGGCCACATCAGTTTTGGAATTGGGGCAGTTAATAATGCACTGTCTCTTCAAGATACATCCTGCGTCAGTGGCAGCTAACAGTTAACAAATTTGATGAGTTGCAAGCTGTGTTGCGTGCAATATGCAGCCGGCCACTTTGCTGTCATGCTGTTGCACAGGTGGATGGATGCCTAGTTGCAACACTGAGCAGACGGTGTTATGCCCAGGAGCACAAAAATGCCGCTGCAGACTCCATGCGCACAAAGGGCTTCACAACAAAAAGTGGATGTGGAACTAAGCAACTTGATAAAGCTTTACAGATCCCTTCCATATACGATGGGCACCTGACAGTGAACCTTATTCTGTGCAAACCGACGCGCGCCAATACCACCGACGACCATTGACATGGGGGACAAGGCGCGACGATGCTTGCATCGTCGTAGTACAGGCTCAGTGAATACCTCCTATAGGCTTTCGCTTCATTGCACTTTAGTGGTCTAAAGTGCCCCTGAGAATTTTTTGATAGGTGGCTTAGCCAAGCACTCATTCATTGATGGGTCGCATGACTTAACAATACCACTTGCTGCCACAAAGTTGAGAGGAGCTGCCATTTTGGGGTTGCTCATTTGAGGTGGGAAGATGATAGAAATCAACCTTTCTGGCCTCTTGGATGCTGAGTAAGGCACACTTCTCAGAGGCCATACAGTACAGCTTGGTTTTGCATTTTGCAAGTACTCGCAGAGTACTTGCCAAATGCACTTCATTCCAACCTTATTCTCCTAGTTATTTCCATTTCATGGTTCTGGTCTGCAGATAGTTACTACCTGTCCTAAGTAGACATATTCGCCTACCACTTCTAGTGCTTCGCTACCTAACGTAAACTGCTATTCATTATTGATGCTGTTGAACATTACCTTATCCTTCTGAACATTACCTTGTCCTTCTGTCTAAAGTGAGATAACACGTGATGCTTTGTGCTGCAGGCTTTGTCAATGTGTACCTGAAGGTTGGAGAGCCCTACCTGCGGTGCAGTCACGGAGCCCTGGCATCGTACTGGCATGGGACTGCTATGTACGCCATGCACTTGATGATGCTGGCTGCGTTGACATGGGAGTAGGTAAACATTGTGGCTGCTATGAAACAGTGCCCCCTCCCCTCTTTGGAGCTGTGTATTTCTCTTTAATTCTGGGGTTTAGAGATTTTTCGTTGAGTTCGGCATGTGCGTTCTACCTGGGGTGGGTGTTGCTTGCAGCCTGGCTCAAAGCATGCTGGTGGTGGTGGCAGAAACTGTGAGGTTGTTTTTGGCCACTCTGGTGCAACATTATGCTTACATTGTTAGCTGGGCAATGTTGAGCACTCAGCCCTCTCCAGAGTGGAAAGGGAACTGTGTTTACTGAAAGTCGAATTTGTGATGTAGATGGTGCAAATTGCAGAGGTCAGGCAAAAAGGTGAAAGGTAGATATTGCTATGAGAAAAATGAGGATGCTGTTATGTGTGTATACCTAATAGCCAAATGTGTGCTGCCCAAACTTTTTCAAATGCCAGCTCCACTCACCTTGACTGCTGTCATCATCTGAAACATCTTTACTCGAAAGCTTTCAGCAGTGTAATTATGCTATGCTGATAACATAAGGAAATTATGTTTACGCAAAGAGTTCTGGTTTCACTTACTTTCAGTGGTGAGTGGCTCTTGCACTGCCAAACTGTTAAGTCCGCATTTGTTTCGTGTGCTACGCTTTTGCACCCACAGAGGGATCTGTTGTGCATCTTGTCGTCTTAGAAAGTTAGGTGGGCGCATGAGATTGGGAATGTGAAATTTAGTGTGAATGAGCTGGCGCAAGACAGGGTTCATTGGAGGGATATAGGAGAGGGGCCATTGTCTAGCTGTTGGCATAGTCATGCTGATAATGAAGATGACTCTTAAAACATAAACTAGAGCTATAAACAAATTTATTTTATTTTAATAGGACACCCAGCCAAAAAGAATTTGGAGACTCTCGGTGCCTTTCTTAACATATTAAGCTACGGTAAAATCAATGTCATTGTAATACTACTCAGTGGGGTTGTAAATGGAAGAGGATAATCTTGTAGAGTAAAGGTAATTTCTTTCTCCAGTAGCACCGATTCTTGGTCTTAAAGATGCTGTACACTTGATGTATAGAGTATGTTCAGAACTTGCAATGCTTTGAGTATTGTTCAGGATTGGCTGAACCAATATGCTGCTTGGTATGCGAGTGTCTTGATCTCTTTGCACCATCTTTATGCATTTACAGTAGTGGATCATAGCGGAGTGTATTTGTAGTTATGCTGCCTTGCTAGTTTTGTTAATTTACAAAAGGCAAACTTATGAATTACCCTGAAGTTCAATCATAATTATTACTTTTCGTCGACTGACTTCTACTAGCAGATATGAAAAAGTTGATGCATACAAGCATCAGTGCCATATGCTTCCATCCATTCCTTTCATTCCTGTTTGTAGCATCATATAGCAGACAGTTTAATAGCTTATTAATCAGGGTAAGCCTTACTTTAAGCCTTTGCTTATTCCTTTCACACTGTTATGGAAGGACAATTGAGGTAGAGAGTATATGTTTGGTGGCATGATGCATACCTGCAGGGGGTATACTATATTGAGTAAACAGTTGCGAATTTTGTTTTAGGCCAAGTTTGTTTTATAACGGGATGCATAACCATTTTTGTGAGCACCATATTGATTTAGCAGCATTCCGCTTCCTCGGTGCACTGAACGTATGGCTGTTTGTGTCTGCACAGTGGCAACCTGTACGGCGTAGCCCTCTTTTGGTGCGGCTCAAACGTCAACAGTGCAGTGGTGCTTCTTCTCGGAGTTGCAACAGGTTAGTTTCTTTGGCATGAATGGTCTGGGTGCAGTTATGTTACTGAGGTTTCTTGGTCCAGACCAATGGTACAAGAAGCTTTCGAATATGTAGCCATGTTTAAGGAAAGGCCAAATTGCATCAGCATGCCATTAGTAGAGCTGTATAAGAAATGTATTGATGTTTTAGTGAATTAGAATGTTCCGAGCACATATACCGTTTTTCATCCTCCTTTGTTTAGAGGAACTGGAAGAGCATGAACTGCACTGCACCAGTGTAATAATAATAGTGTGTACTTACGGAATCGTTGAGTGGAAGCTTTCATTTTAGAGTGTGTGTATATAGATAGCTGCAATTCAGTACTGCACATTTTCTACCTTTTCCACAATCACCATTTGATTGTGCTGTGTAGTTTGTCTCCCCGTTGACCTTTATATATACCGTATTTTCCGATGTATAAGTCGCGGTGTTTTTTGTCAGTGCGTCTTATCCACCGGTGTGACTTAAGTATGGAAAAAATCCGGGCTGTGGGGGCTACCATGCTTGGGAAGGTGTCTGTGCGCTCTATGATGTCAGCGCCTGTTAAGAGACCCTGGTGGTGTAAATTAACCTGGAGCCCCTAACTACGACGTCACTCGTAACCCTTGCTACGAGTGACGTCTACGAGTGATTTAATGCACTTTGGTGCATTAAATCCAACAACTTACAATTTTTTCATGGCAAAATATAGGGTGGGCAGGGCAGGCATGCGCCAGAGCTGAAAAAAAAATGTGTGCCACAACTGCGTGCCATCTTCTGTCATGCACAGTAACTGCATTTAAAAAGAACTCAAAAGTAACATCAAATTGTCTTGCAGAAACGAAATGCAGCTCATGCGTTTTTATGGACAATTTAATTCTGAAGGAGGAAAATGTGTTGCTCATTTAAAAATGGTAGCCTACCAGTTAGAAGTTTGATTGTTTTGAGCCGCGCTTCAGTTCACGTAATTTCTGTCTGCCAAGGCATCTTTATTGCATTGATCCACAACCGGCAGCCAGAAGGCTGCCCGCAACGCTGCCATGTAATATTCTTTATTTTTGGCCTTCATACCAATAACAGCTTTTCACCGCCACCACCATGCATGCTTCACATCTGTCATGTTGTGTCTTATTTGTCGCTAACCGTGGCGTCGCCTGTGAGGTGAAAAAGTTACAACGCGAAGTTCAAGCTGCGTGCAGCTGGATTTGTCGAGCATGGGTACAGGGAATTCAGGAAGGCAGTTTGCGGTTAGTGAAAAAATTATCAGAGACTGGCGCAAAGCCGCCAGTGTGCTTCGGGCAGTGAAGTGAACCATGAAGGCCCAGGGGCCAGGCAATTGGCTAGTTGGCATTGGATGTTTTCCCTCGGTGCTCTGGTTCCTTCTCCTTCTCCTCCTCTTTTTTTCTCAGATGGTTTTGCCTAAACGCCATCTGTAACTGCATTTACCATCTGCATTTATAGAAAATAAAAAGTTTTTGAAGAGTACTGTTCAGACTTTGGTCGCTCCATGCACCTGTGTTGCACTAAGTATCAAGATATGTGCATATGTGGCATTCGCTGCAAGCATGTATTTTCGTCCCACTTTCTCACAGCGTGGTCTACAATAAGTTTTCTACCGAGTTAACAGGTGCGCCTTATAGACTGATGCGACTTATCTGTGTTTTTCTTCGGAAAAAGTTTCGTTTCGAGGGGGCTGGGACTTATTCAAAGGTGCGACTTATACACCGGAAAATACAATATGCGTGCTCTGATTGGTGCCATGCTAGTGCTTATTGTTCCATGCTCTGTATTTTGGAGTCTGCGAAATAGAATGCTTGTTGCAGGAAAAGGCTTGCAAATAATTAGTGCCTGTTGAGCAATTCTTTATGGTGATTTCTAGGCCAAAAATGTTTAGAACCTGCTATGAACAGACAAATTGATTAAAAATCTTGATACCTGTGCTTTTTACTTTGTTTTCAGACTAAGACCAAGACCTTTTTTGCTTTTTCTTGATTTTTTTGTTCATTGCCTTTTGGCTTTACTTGCGGCTATTTTCTTGCTACCAGGAAAACATGGCATAACGCCGGGGGCAATTTTCTACCTTCTGGTGGCTGTAGCTGCTCCCTGTTTCCTATATCAACTGAGACATCAGCGGGTGGTCCCAACGGTGTGTATACACAGGGGTTCATTGCATTGAAGTGCTTATGAAATGTATGAAGGCTTAAAGAGTGAATTGTAGCTTCGAGTTTGATGTTTAGCAGGCCTCTGCAAATAGTGGTTTTCCTAACTCGAAGCAAATAGCAATTTTCTTAGAACAATTTCAAAGTGAACATTTCGGATACCTCTGGCAGTCAAAAAAGGTTTGACGACACAACTGACATTTTCAAAGTAAGATTTTTTTCTGACAGCAAGGCCATTACGTGAAAAAAAAGAGTGCACTTAAGGGCTGTCACACTTGTTGCAGCTGTGTCGTCTATATGCAAAAATGCCATTGGTAATGAGAGGAGTAGACCTACGCGCAAAGCCACCTTATTTGTGGAGTGCAGGACCTATCTGTGGGACCTCGGACTCCTTAACTTCTGTTGCAACATTGCGCAGCTATTGACTGCATGGACAACTTTGGGCGCACACAACGTGCACCTTCGTGCTTAAGGCCACCCCGCGTCAGGCATTGCATCCTTGGTTGCTCCAGTGCATGCGCTATTGCACTTGGTTACTAAAAATATCCTGGAGATGAGCAGCTACTGGAGTTGCGGTAAGCTCAGAATAGTTCCATGGATGTCAAAGGAGCCATGTGGCCTCCATTTGATGCAGCTGCCTTGTTAGTTCCAGCAAGCACCGACAGTTTTGGTCAGCAAATACGAGCATATTTCTGATCAGAATTAAAATACGAAGTTAAAATGGTGTCTGCTATCACAGCAGTGTCAATGCAGATGAGGAACCAGCGACTTTGGATACATATGTGAATGATAGAATACAAACGGTATTCATGCTTAGGAGACAGCTATCGTAAAACCGGATTCAAGGAAATAAAGGTGCCGTGGTAGCTGCATTTACATCACCCATTGTTCAGTTGTCAATCCCTTGTTAACTTCTGCAATGCAGTTTTGAGGTAAAGTTTCCACAATAGACAAGCTTGAACAGTATAGGCGCATGCTGCCATAATTTTACTAGCCGCAAAAGCATAGCCAGATTCTCGTACATTGTAGGTGGCAGTTGCGACATGATCTTCAGTGTTTGATACCTCGTGTAACATGTTTATGGGCTTCAACCCTCACACATTTTATGCTAAGAGTCTCCTCTGGTTGCAGCAGGTGTTAGCTCTAATAGCTAATGCTATCTTTAATTTGCACTGTCATTTTTTTATTATTTTTTATCAAAGCTCAATTCGTGTTGTCTAGAGTAGAGTGCCTGAATAAGTGTTGCATGCAGTGGTGGTTCAAAGAGAGTTTTCAGGCACAAATGCATCATGCTTAGTACAAAGCACATAGACAGCGATAACAGTCTGATGAAATTACTATAGGGGTATGCAAATATCTGTAATTTTGAAACCAAATTGAACATGTTTAGTATTTGGTTCGTATCTCGTTTGGGAAATTTATATTTTGATCACTGCTGGATATTTAAAATTTCAGTATTTGCCACCAATTGAAAGCGCTGCTGCCTTCTGTAGACTCGATATGGGCAAAATACACTTTAAAGTGCCAGGAAAGCAGGCACTGCTGAGCTTAGACCTCATAGGAATTCCACTAGTATTGGCTTTCTCACATATCACACGTGATAAGAACAAGCTGTCCGACCACACACTTTAAAATTGCACAGCCTTTTTTACTTGTTTTTGTTTTATCCTTCTGGATGAGTTGCATGTCGCACCTATGGCACTCATCCTGTGGCTTTCACAGCTCTTCTAGCACAAGCTGTGCCATCACGTTTTAGTGCAGGAAAGCTCAGTTGTAGAATTTCACACAGGACTTCTTAGCCGAGGCAGAGCAGAGATATCCCTGACTAGGCAAATGATATTTAAAAAGAAGAGAATTGAGCAGTCACTTAGGCTCTGCGTTTAACAGAATGATGCGATAGCGTTAATGACTCTCATCTGCTGCTCCTTTTGTGGATTCTTGTTCATGTACTGCGTTCAAATTACTACTCGCTTAATCTCTAGTCCCCAAATTCATTAGCACATTGTTATCAGAGTTTTCCTATCAGGTTTGGCTTTTTATAGTCTTTTGAAATTTTTTTTTGTACTGAACAGATATTTGAACATTTTTCTCCATATTTAGTTCATATTCAGAAATTATAATACCTGCATACCTTTAAGGTAATACTATGACTTGTAATTAACAGTGGTGTCTTACTTTATCTGGGTGGTAAGATGAAAATGGTTGCATATATGCTTGCATACTCTGCATTTATAGTACAGATCTCTGCGTTGCGTTCACACTTCATTTAATAGAGGCATTGTTGCCAAACCGTTGCCAACTTAGCACTTTTGATTTAGGGATCAAACCTAGCGGGGGAGCCCCCTTTCACTTTTTCTGATGACTGTCTATCAATCTGGAGCTGTTAGCAACAGCTGCCAGCATGGTCAGTCGTACGCAGTTCGGATCGTGATCAAGTAGATCGAAATCGAGCTCGATGCTGATGCAGCATTGCTACACGGCTAACTCAGCCGCAGTCGCCCACGATCCTGCTGACCACCTAGACCGCGGTCGAGCTGTCATTACTCGTAGAAATTGATCAAATATACCAACTAAAAAAAGATTTAGCAACGTTTGTTTCCAGGCTAGTTGGTTCATGCTTTCAAAATGGAATACCTCTAGTGCAACACATAAGGGGGACCAGACAGGCTGTCTGGCCCCCTTATGTGTTGCGCTAGAAGTATTCTATTTCAAAAGATTTATTATAAAACATCCAATTTAGAAATAGACAGCCTTTTTTTGTACTTTACGTGATTTGAACTACAAAGCTATGTTTAAACGCTTGACACCACGTGCATGGTTTGCAGTGGTAAACAAACGTGCGGGCTCGACCACACTTGCCAGTTTCTGCTTTTCGCGTGTGCTTGTCGCCTGCTGCTCTGCCTGTGTGCGCAATGGATGGCACAACTGCTACTGATCCACGGAAGCTGTGGTCAGAATAAGGGGAACAAAGTATTAACTGAACTTGAAAACAAATCACGTTGTTCATCGTGCATGCAGTGCCATCTCTTGTGTAACGATCTAGCTTGTCGATGGGAGCCGAGTGGGTGCGTCTAGCATGGTCCCCATCTCGACTGCGCTTGAAACTTCAATCACGATTGTTACCGATCGCGATCCGAAGTGCCCGTGTGACAGCAGGTATCACTTTATTCCTAGACTATGCAGACACATTTGTACGGCTTGATTAGAGCATGGCTTTATATCTGTCAGGTGGCTTTTCACATAATGTGGTAGATCGCGACTGTTTGCTAATGTATATATGCAACCTGAAACCAGAACCGGAGTGCAAACCAAGATACTGACTCATAATATATGTTTAAACTAACCACATTAACTTGGCAGTAGTAGTTTTTATTGCTGGGTTTTGTGTTTTTTTTCCCAGTGAGTTTCATTTTATTGCTGTCATTTTCTGCTGTTTTCATTTTGTGCCTTACTTCATGGGGAGAGTCGTGTAGTCATGTGCTTTGGTGGTGTGTCATTTGTTCATGAATGATGGTGACTATGCGTGTTTATCCTAGATCTCGTGGGACCTATTTCCGTGATGCATGCTTGTTTATATAGAAAGCAGGGGAAGAACAGGTCCCCTGCGCTCTTCTCTGTTTCGATGCCCTTTGCCTTTCACCGCATGTGCGTCCCTCATTTCCCTTCCCTTGTCATCACAACATCAGCTTATCTGACTGTCATCACCACTGTTTGACAGTATTGGCGAATGTGCACTACCGTGCGCTGTTTGTGTTCTAACTTGCATGGTTACTTCACGAGATCTGTTTTGTTCTATTTGTCAAGCTTCACTCAAGGTTTTTAATAGCATGTGATAAATCAAACAAGTTTACAGGTTGTGAACTCATATGTTCTTTCTCTAATCAAGTGCAGCATTGCAGAGAGATTAGCCAGAGTGGGATAGATTTAAGTGGCAACACATCTGTACATACGTGACCTAACAATATTTTCATATTAAGAATTTTATTTGTCTGTCTGAGTTGTGAAATGAGTGGGATAGATTTAAGTGGCAGCATATCTGTACATACGTGACCTAACAATATTTTCATATAAAGAATTTTATTTGTCTGTCTGAGTTGTGAAATGACAGCATCTGAGATTACTTTCACATGTCTTGCTTCGGCTGTTACTGTTTTTGCAGATGGCTGGTGCAAGGGAGCCCCTGTTAAAGCGCAAACAAGACGTTGCTTTGCTACTGTGCATCTTTACTGCAAGTTTTATAACTATATTTAGAGGCGTGGTAAGAACATGTTTTAACATTCATTTCTGCTCTCTTTGTCAAGAATTGTGTGAGGGCTTTCAGTGCCATTCACTTTTATTTTACTGGTACAGTAGACTCCTGTTAAGACTAACTCGTTTAAGATAAACTCTTGAATTAGGTGAGCGATGTGGGATTGCTGGTTGGTTTAATATATGAATCTGTGTAAAAAAAAATGTTAAGACATACTGTTTCACGTATACTTTGCTTTCTCGGGCACATGCTTTCTCACTATGCACCATCACGTCAGCACTGGCGAAGATCTAACATTGAATCTCGGCAGTTTGCTCGTGTCACATATGCCTTTTGCAGCCTCATGCACTAAAAGGGGCATATGTGCATAATGCAACCGCTGGTTGACTTGGGACTGTTTTTGAAACCACAACATGCACAAAAATGGTACGCAGAAAAGCGTGTGGAGTGCCTGCTCGTAGTGTTGGTAAAATTGCTGAGGAAGGAGCAAGATGAGAGGCAGATGGGTACCCTGTTGGGCACTGTCAAAGCATTCTGAGCGTAATGGGAAGCAGAAGTCAGAAAAAACAACAAAAAATGCATATAGTAGCTGCTGTGGTATATGAGAAAGAAAAAAAAGGAAAGAATTGGCGAGGAAAGAAAGCTAGGCAGATCCCACTTTTAAGTTGTGATAATGTGAGCTGGTTTTCTGCCGTTTTCAATCCATTTCATGCATAATACAATGCATTCTCAATTTGAAGTTCTGTTCTGAAAGCTGTTTTGTTTATTGATGTAACATATGTTTGGAAATATTAGTGCTCGTTCTTTCTTATGGGCTCTTCTGTCAAGATAAACTTCTGGTAAGATGGACAGATTTTCTGATCATTTCAGTGTGTCTGAAAGTATACTACAGTAAACCCTCGTTGATACATTAAAAAAAAAAAAAAAATGCGCGGAAAAACTTATTATCTGGGAAAACGTATGATCTGAACGTCCTGATTTTGAAAACAAATTAACTGCTGAATGAGGTACAAAGGCATTTAGAATTGAGACTTTCACTGCACAAAAATGTATATTGCTTTTCTAGACATCCAATAAGCACAGCAATTTTTTTTTTCGCTCTCGCATAATTCAGCTCGTTTTTGCAGTGCCATAAGCGTGGAAGAGATTTAGTAACAAATCTGGTTCGTAGGAGGTAGTGACAATCCGGGATTGCTCCCTTGGTTGTTTCACGATGCTTCACCCGCGTACACCAGTGACATGTGGAAATGACGGCTTACAGTCACATCTTTGTTTATATTGCATCCCCCTGACCCGGCCCGCTCAATAGTTTTAGTTATCAAACTGTATCAAACTGTTCTCTCCTAAGCCCCCAAGGCACCACAAAGAAGCCACCGCTTTGTTCCTCATGAAGTCATGTTTCCGCGGGGACGGGCATATGTTGGCTCGTTAGCTTTCTTTGATGCTTCTCCCCTTTGCACCTAAGCACTGCAGGAAAGCAACTGTGGCAGGTGATGAGCACCGCTGAATACTCAGTTTTTTTATGATGCGAGCGCTTGTTAACCCATGTCTGGTTGATCGCAAAATGAGTCATATGACCACATTTCGTCTAAATTTCGAACTTAGCAACCAGGAAAGTGTGTTATCAGGAAACATATTAACCGAGAGAAAAAGAGCGTAACTCTATGGGAGATGTTTTACTGCCAGTGATTTTGAGTGTGTGAAATGGGGAAACATATGAAACGGGAACATATTAGCAAGGTTCTACTGTATATTTTAACCAAGCGGGTCAACTTTTCTCTCTTGTTATTGCATATAACGTTTGCCTCTGTTTCATCAACAGGCTGTATTAGGTACAAACATTGGCTGGATCAATCGTTATGTCACTTCTGTGGAGCCATACCTTCAACACAAAGACCCGGCACCTTTTTCAAAGATGCAGGTTTGTGACCACTACTATACTGGCTATGGTACCTTTCTTCCACTCCATCATATGCTTGTTAAGCACAAGCTACACGATTGTTTCATTGCTTCAAGACTCGTTTTGGGAGACCTTTGTTGGGAGACATTTCCCAAAATTCAGGCCGCGATTTGTGTCTTGTTGTGTGTCCCATTGGCCAAGGTTAGCGGCACTTGTGCCTTTGTGAATAAGAAATTTCGCTTACGTTGAAAGCTACATCCTTTGTATAGCCTTAGTGCAGACATTATGGCCTTTGATGCGATGGCTTGATCTTGTAAGACATGTCTCTTTTTTCCCTACTAGGTGCACTTCTGTGGATTTGCATTTTAAAGTACACAGTGCTGCAGTTCCTATCACTGCTTAGCAGGGTGTAGGTTCAGGAAGGTTGTGCGGATAAGCTAGTCATAGCTAACACATGACAGGATTAATGCTCTTTTTTTCCTTTCTTTCTATTTAAGACAAGAACGTTAGTACCCCACGTCAGGGTATTTTCCATTATTGGCATAGTGGCGCCGACTGTTTGAAGCCTCACAGCCTCAAAAAACCACTAGCATACTGCCTCGCAACACAAGCATGCGTGTGGGAGAGTTCGTACCCCTTGTCAGAAATAACGAGCATAGTGGTTGGCAGGTGACATGGCAGGGCAATGATTTTCTGGAAGTGCACCGACGGGCTGTCACTCAGCCCGCAGCGGTTGTAACTGTTTGCACACACTATGTCTGTCACTAAAGAACTGCCGCACTGGTATAAAAGCTCTAGTAATTGAATCGCAAGTTGCCATCGATGCCCAAGTCATCTCTCTGCATAGGTAATGATGTAACATTTTGTAGAAATCAAACATTCTTGCGTATATAAGACATGAATCTCATTTATCGTCCGTGAATTATTTCTCCCAAGCATTTTTTGTCAAGTCTTCACTTACAGTGCTTGATATAGCCCCGTATATTTGGCGCTGTTTAAAAAAAAGATGCAATATGCATTCTTCAATTCTTGTTCTCTGTTGAAGTCAAACGCCTGAAATTTTCCCTTTTTGGACAGTGTCTCTTTTGTGATGTCAATGTATTTTATGGGCTGCTGGCTTGCATAATTAGTGTTTTTTTAGTGCTGTGGAAACGCAGCGCAAAATCTAACACCGTCTGCTTGTTGACTGCATCCTGGCAGATGCTGGTGTACCTTTTCCACCACTTTCCCGTACAAATTGCCAGTGCGTATGCCCTGCTTGTGCCTGGCTGCCAATGGATGCCTGACCTCAGCCTTCTGATTGCTGGTGCTGCACTGCAGGTGGGGTTGTCACACGCTCATTGAACTTATTTTTAACATGATGCTCCTACTTTCTAAGAAAGTTGTTTAAAAAAAATGCGCTCTCTTATTTCTTTATGCTGATTCTGAAACTTATTCTGATTTTCATGCTGCTGTCTATGCTGTCGGCTACGAACATGACATTACAAATGGATTTAAAAACATTATTGACTGTGAGCACACTCTTATTGTGTTGTGGAAAAGAAGAAAGGGGCTGTGATGACAAGCCGACACAATGGGACCCCTTGGTAGTAAACTAGTCTTGACCTAGGGATGAACCTGTATGGAGATTTTCACTTTTAGTAGAATTTCTGCTAAATCTTGTTTTAATGCAGGATCTCATTTAGAACTTTCAAAAAGATGATTAGTTGTGTTTAGACTATGTAAATGTAAATGTTTGTCAAGTTGAAACATAACAGCTCATTATATTGGCTTGCTATTCAGATGCCTTAAAAAGCTTCGAAGGTGGGCTATTTGGTCAGCTGTCACTTACATACATTATCAGAGCTGGTTGTTCTCCTGTCAGGTTGCTAGTTGTTGGGATAAATTCAGGCACCAAAAAATTTTTTTTCCTATTCAACTAGGGTTAACCAGAGCCAAACCACAACTAATTTTTTCTTATGTTGAAAAATGTTTGGATATACTCCGGGTTTCTGTGGCCACCTGCTGCAGGCTTGCATTTCAATATACTGGTCTCTCTTGCGGCAAGTGCTCAAAAGATGCACAGGAAGCTATTAAATTGACAATTTAGATAGCTGCCAATGGTGCTCAGTCTCCTTTCTGGAACATTTGTCTTGCTTGGCTTTTGCGAAAGTGTTGCTTTTTGAATCTAAACGCTGTGGCCAGGCGTTACTTTGTTTGTAGGTACAGTTGCTCATGGGTGTTCTACACTATGTGTTGCAGAGCGGGTAGTTTGCAGTAGAGTTGGTTCAAAATTTGGTTCAGGACCATCGTGCCGGCCAGTCACCAGGAATGCCTACAAATCTGAGTGGCCATGCATGCTTTATTTTCTGCTCTCGATACCTCCTAACAGCTGAGTCATGAGGCAGTACTGCACTGAATGCGTTCCCAAGCATGTGCACCCCATAAACTTTTGTCGCTGACTGTATATTTAATTCTTTGAAATGCAGGGCCAAGTGACGCACATCGGTGCCTCTTTTCATCCTCGCACACCATACGTGATGCGAGTTCCCCCCGAGCTGTCCTCGTGGCTTGCCTTCTGGGTCGTGAATCTGCTGTTGGCTGTGGCACCCCAGTGCCTGGCATACAGGTGCAACAGTGACCCTCACTTCTTTGCTGCGCCGCGTGGGCACAGTGACCGCAGGGCTTCCTAGCCCTACTCTCTGCACTGCTTCAGTCTAGTACACCACCGATAAGTCACTCAAATGGTGGTTGGAAAACAGTAGGCAATTTTTTTAACTCTTGCTGTTCCTTCTTGTTTGTGCTTTTTTTACCTTGTCTCCCGTGAGGAAGTTTGTCAGTATTATCAGTTGTTTTTCAGCTGGTCTTCAAGTGAATAATTTTGTTCGGTTGCGTAGCTAGTGGAAAGTTTGCTAGAGTGCAAGGTTTTATCGAAAGCATGTCTACATCTGTTAGCAGCAAGAGCTGTTGTGAGAATTCTTGTACCAGGGCATGTGCTATTGCATGCCTCTCTCAGAAGTGGTTATATCTTCCATGAGCAGGAAGGTGTTACACGAGTAATATTGCCAGCTAATGTTGTTTTTTTTTCTGATAGGTGATGGGGGGGGGGTTGGCTATTATTGAGAAAGGGCTGAAGTGAGATTGCACTCTAGCAAAGTGCTGCTTCTTTAGGGAGGGCTGCGGAAAAGTAGGTCATAGTAGCAATACAAGTGACCAGGGAGGCCATGGGTTTGGTGCAGAAATCCATGAATGTGCTCTTTTTTTTTTTTTTTTGCACTACAAGGGCGTAGGATACTGTCCAGAATTATTATATGCATGTTTTTGCATTGTGTATATAGCTCGCTGCATTGCTGCTCCACTTTCTGGTTGGTTTCCCCTATTTCAAAGCATTCTGAATTGTTCCGAGTTCATCAACTTGGTAGTACATACTTTAAGGCGTTTGAGATTTTTAGATCAATGCACAGTCCGACTTGTTTTTTACATGCTGCTGGCTTTTGCTTATTGTTTAATGTATATAAACTATTTAGTTTGTGAGAAAAGATGTTTTTATATTATCTAAGAAAGGCATTGAGAAGAATTTTATGGCGTAACTTTTTTTCCCTAGTTTTATGTTCATTCTGTGCAGCTCTATTACTTTTCCAACATTGGTGTGTGCGAAAAGGAACAAACAAAATACCTTGTGATTTGTGGCTTTTACTTGCTGTATTTCCCTTGCTCTTCTGTAGCCACTTTTTAATAGTAATGGGTAACTGAAATTCGGAACACTGTGATGTACAGGACTGTATGATGGCAAAAATGGTGTTGGCAGGGAAAATATGTGATCAGATTAGTCTGTTGCTTTTGTTTGTCACTGCGAAATTTTAGCTGGTATGATATAAATCATGACAGTAAGGTCTAACTGTAATAGTCGAAATTTTAGCTGGTATGATGTAAATCATGACGCTAAGGTCGAACTGTAATAGTCTGTGATGAACCTCAAGTTTATTCTTTCTGCAGAATTACTTCCAAAGTAGTAAGGAAGTTGAAATGCTACCCTTGAGCTGTGTTTCATGTACAATGATATAACACATAGCGTGGTTTCTGGAAACAGCCTTTAGGAATTGAAGGCTTCAGATAAGTATATTTTTAGACCAAATAGCGTGCTGTTGTGTTATTTTTTATTTATTTGTATATAGGTATGTTCTGCTGCCTGAGAACGATGTGTTGCGACTGACAAAGTTTTGAGCTATGGCCTTTCTTTTTCTTTCTCCGCACACGCGAGTGGCAGATTAAATTTTACTGTTTATTTTACTGTTTTAACGTGCAGTACTCTGATTTATACATTAGTGGTTGTGACAAACTTAATTTATTGCATATTTATGAACAACTTGAACTCTAAGTTTTTATTTTTCTCAAAGTATTCGCACAAGTACCCACTACAAAAGCTGCAGCAAAAGTCATTGCCTAAGTTTAAACTGAAGTACTTGTAAACTATATCGTATCAAGGAAGGCTTCATATCTTGACTTATTCATGTAGGTCCTCTTGTGTGTGCAAAGCCTGCTTTGCTTCACAGTGGATTGTGTACTTAAAACAACTGGCAGTGTCAAATTGGGAGAGCTGCATTACATGAAGCAGCCCATGTTTAGAGCTTTTTTGAGACTGGATATGTCGTATAGAATGCCTCTATTCTCATTTGCAACAAATGTGTGAGAGTTGTGGGTATACATTTGTGGGCCTATGGCTACATCACTTGCAGTTGCCGTAGTGGTGTTACATTCAAGCCCATTCCTCGATTAAGTGCGTGCTGTCACTGGACATTCAGAGTTTTTACTCATTCCAAATGCTGTTGAGAATTAGCGTCAGTAAAGTTCCTGTTTCATATGATGCTTTTCGTGCTTTTAGTTCCGGAGCTGAGCAGTTTTGAATTTAAATCTTCAAAGTAGTTTGACTATTTGAATAATTTGGGTGCAAAGTAGTGCACCCAATTTGGAATAATAATAAGTATCTGTTCTCTAAACTTAACATCTTGCAGAGGATTTTATGAAGAAATCCACTGACCGGTTCTTTACTTGTATGTGCATAACCAGTCTGCCTAGAGTTGCTCGTGGTGTTTGCAATCACAAGGCAAGGCAGACAACACTATGGTACTCTATAAAGGCTCTTCACTTGCACTTGCTGACCGCCTCTACAAATGGCTTTGTGAAATAACGGCAATCTTTTGCTACTGTCAAAATTTGCTGCTTGCTGCTCACGTGAAGTTGAAATTCCTGAAAAACTTTTTTGTCTCGTTTTCAAACTTGCCTCAGTTAAAGGACCTCTGGGTACTTAATTCTTTAGATTTCTCTGTGTTCCCAGCTTCAAGATGCTTGAGGGGATTAAGAATACTCATTACGTCGGGTTAGCAAGATGGCCTAACAAACGTGTTGAGCTCCAGTATTGTTTCATGTGTTAAATCTGTGCATTCTGAACGTTCTGTGTACAAGAAGAAAAGTTTTATTCTCATGTCCAGCACATAGCAGCAGTTGCTGTTTGCATAGGAAACATTGAACTTTAAGATGTAAAAAAATAAAATTGCCATTGGAAAGTGTTCCTGAGTGTGCAGCAGCATGATAAATTAATTTCTCAGTCCGAGTGTGAGCCTTCTTAATTATGGAACAAGGTTAGCACAGGAACTGTAAAGTTTTCATGCTGCATACAACATTGTGCCACGACCTAGTAAGTAAAACCTCGTTACAAGAGACACTCAAGGGACCCGAAAAAGATGTCTTTTGTAAGCAAGTTCTCTTGTAACCAAAAATTCTAAAAGCACTGTGTTGATCAGTTTATTGCACATCAGCATCAGGAAAGCTTAAAGAAGTTATTCATACTAGTATGTATTTTTGTGAGTGCAGAGTGTATTCCTTCCCAAATTCTGGTAGTAAAGCACTTCACTTTGCAAGCTTTCCTGTTGCTCTAATACCTTTGAAGCACTCTTACATGCTCGTCACCCTCAGATGTTGACTTTTCTTCTGAAATGTCCTCGTAGTCAACCTCTATGGCACATGTGCCATTTACTTGCGCGAGAATTGCACAGTCTGTAAGCTCTTCGGAAGCACACAAGATCTGCATCTTCAGATATGAATTCTTCAGTAGATTCTGGTACCTCAGCAGTCTCGTGAATGTTCGCCCAAGCTTCGTCTTCAGGGAAGCTTTCCAAAGTATCCATATATGAGCCCTCTTACATCATGTCATCATATTTAAAGTTTGCTTGTATGAAACTGCTTTCACAGCTCGACTTCTCGGGCCATTCCAGACACCTAACATCACCTGAACAGCAAACTTCGCATCAATTACTATTGTACAATCTTGCTGCCCGTCGAGCAACAGGCGTTCTACCAATCTTGTTTTGTACAGCAACTTGACAGAGTGCATAATGCTTTTGTCTATTAGTTGAAAGTAGGGTGTGAAGTTTGGAGGGAAAAAATAACTTTGGTGGCTATGAGCACGAGAACTTTGGTGCTGCAAGAAGCATTGTCCACAAAGAGAAAGGCATCGGGATTTCGAGCTTTCATCTTGTGATAAAATTTTAACAGCGAGGAGTTCAATATGCTGGATGTCATTCATGCATTTTGATTTGCTTCGAAGGTGACAGTAATGCGATGCCAGTGGCTGAAACAATGGGGTCGTTTTGACTTCCCAATAATGGGGAAGCACTCTTTCTCAGTTCCTGACATATTATAATTGAACGGATGCTGATATGGAACAGAATTTAGCTAAGGGAGTCTGAAGTGCATCATTTATAAGTTGGTACGCTTCAGCTGCATTGCATGAGCACACGTGGATTGTGTCTCTTCTAAATAGTGAAAAATTTACTCTAGGGACCTGAAAAAGTTGCTCTTAGTAACAGAGTGTCTCTTGTAACCATATCTCTTGTATGCAATGTTGTTAACATGGCAGGCATAGGAAAACCAACCAAACCATTTTCAGGTGTCTCTTATAACAGAGTGTCTTTTGTAACAGTGTCTCTTGTAACGAGATTTAACTTCGTAACAGGCACAGAGCCAAAAGCATACCTGCCAACCCTCTCGATTCACTCAGGAGCCTTCCGAATTTTAACTACAATTTCTGATTGTATGGATAAGTCTCCCGAAAGATTTTCTGCTTGTAAAAATAGTTCTTGCAAAAAAACCTAGCAGAATCCGCAGCCGCATCGCAGTCGCCAAAATTTCCATCAAAGCTGCACTAAGGCCATCTTCATCATTGGATAAGCAGTCGATGCAAACCAAATCAAGCCAAAGTAGTTGACTTATTTTCTGTTACAGCATTCTAGAAGGCTTTGCAGTGGCAAAAGCAGTGTTCTTCCCTTGAGGCTCCCAAAGCGGCTGCCAGGGTGCTGGGGTAGACTGCAAAGTCATTGCCACAAAAAGACTGCTTGGACTGTGTATGAAACTTAAAATTTAGGGCGCACACAGTCACTCCCTCCCACTTCCCCTGATGTTAAAAATGGCCAACCCCCCCTACTTATTGGCAGGAATTAAACCTTCTGATTCTTGATATCGCTAAGTTAGAAATATGTGAATATGACCCAGACTGCTCAGCATAAGCAAATGTAGTTGAGACCACATAAGCAGTAGCAAAGCCTGTACTTTATTTTATAGTTATGCAGTTGGCGTGCTGCTCATAAGATGCACTATGCTCTTAATTTTTTTGTTTATGTTTACCAATTACTATAGTTTTCACGAGTGAAAATTTTCATTTTTATTATTTTTTTTATTTTTTTATTTTTTTTTTTTTTTTGCCTTTCCTGAAAACCTCTACCGAGAGCCTTTGCTGGTTTGTGTGCATTAAGTATTGTGCATCTGTACTTTGTGGGTGCACACTTCCTCGCCACTTTCAGCCTTAATCGGAGGATTTGTTAGCTTGTACAAATATTTTTAAATATTATTTGATAAGTACTGTTAAGATACTGTAATGCGTTGTAACGATTTAAAGCAGCGACTTTAACTGCTTGAGCTTGAGGCTTCTAGATTGGAGTAACCATTGAAAAACATACATCTGTTTTCAAAAATGCTAGTTCACCTTATAGGTTTGCTGTATTGTGAACGAAAACTTCTCACACATGAATAATTTGTTCAAGCTTTTGCTTGTTGGTACTGCTTTTGGTAATTTTAGTTGCCTAGTTAGCAGAAACTATGCTTTATCTTATATGTTCAGATGCTTTAAATGTTTATCAAGTGTGCCTATAGTTACAGGGGAAAATATGAATGCTAGTGTTTTTGCTAATGAGTGTAAGTGAACTTCCAGTATACTAGTTAGGTGACGTACAGGCTGGTAATGTTATTTTTGTATTGAGCTTGCTATCTGTGTGAGCCTAACTTAACTGGTGCTGGTAAACTTCAAATATGCGTGGGTATGTTCATTGTTGAATGACCTCATATTTTTACTACAAACATGAAGGAAGAAACAGATGCAACACTGATAGTTTTTCTATTATGTTCATTCTAGTTAATGACAATTTCACAGATGACAAGCTTATATTGACCTGCAGTTCATATTTCAGCACCAGCTCCGAAACTAATACAGTAGCACCTAAAATGCCTTCCAACAACTAGCTTAGTAGTAGAACCTCGTTATAACGAAGTAGTATGTGGCACGAAAATTTGTTCGTTATATCTGATATTCGTTATAAAAGTGCGCCCCCAAATTAAAGTAAATAAGTTTGCTAATAAAAAACAAAAACAAAATGTGCACTAATATGGACAACACAAAGGTGTAAAAATGCACAATTTTATTAAAAGCTTGGTGTAAACATGAAATCTCGCCTTTTGTTCAGTGTTGGAGAGCAAAAACGAATACTAAGAAGGGATGTGCCTCCGTGCACAGTTTGCACGACAGAGCCAACAAACTTGTGAAAAGTGTAGCGCACGCACGGGTCGGTTGCAGTGGCAGAGGCATGGCAGGGGCTCACGCCATGACGAGGTAATGGTGATGACATGCCAGTCACATGCCTGTCAGCCGTTGCACGGTAGGACTCTAGCAGTGGGTGCGGTGGCGACGCTAGAGTCCGACCATGGCAGTTCATGGTCTCCTCGAAGGCCATCTCGAAGGCCATAGGCCGTTTGTGCTAGTTTTTGTCGCCACCACTAGATGATACGGCACGCAAACCCGCCGACGATTTAAACTCACTTCTGCGGCAGCCAATTAGATTGATTGAAAAATTGTTTCTTGATAATTTTTCCGCCTCTTTTACGTATTTTTTGCCATTTTAGTGCAAGAAACTGCTTTGTTATAACCGATCTAGCATCAAATTTTGAAATTTTTGTTTTGTTATAGAAAAGAACTTCCAGAGAAATAAACCATACACCAACCAAACTGTGATTTTAGTTTGTATTATCTGATAATTCGCTATATCCGTGACGTTATAGCGAGGTTCGACTGCAGAATTCTATAATGCTTTGTAGCATCTGTTTTCTCTATTGTACCTGGTAAGTAACCTAACTATGGTGATTAGGCATTATGGAATGAGGAAGCCCTAGATATAACACTTTACCGGCTCTCATCAGGCAAGCATATATGCCTTGCTGATGTGTTCTTTTATAGACTTTGTTGGGCTGCATCAGCATGCTGAAGTATCAAAGTAAGAGTGTGAAGTACCCTGTAAATGAAGTGTGAATGCGCATTTGAGCACATATGAACATGCATATCTGCAAAACAGAGACTAAGAGTTTATTTTCTCATTTAATTATGCATGGTCATGCTGGGTTCTGAGCTTATGCTAGATGTCACTGTGTATTTGGACATCAAGCAAGCAGTTTTGTACACCCTTGGGAATGGTAAGGTGGAATGAAGGGGGATCTAGAGATTAAAGTACACCTTGCTGCGATATCTGTTACATTATATTTTATTAGTCTCCCCACCGAATTTTTATTGCTTTACTTTGCAGACTTTGTTTTATTTCAGTCACTTTCCATGCATGTTTAGCAATGATAGTTTTTTCTATTTCAGCACATTGTGTCATGAAAGTTGCTGAAACAATTGTTGTTCGACCACAAACGAATCCTAATTCAAAGAAAAACTTAGCTTTTGTATTTTTGGGTATTGTGCAGCTGAGCCCATCTTTCAGCCATTAACTCTGCTTGTGATATCATGTAACACCCAAAAGCATACATGCATTTTAAATTATTCTTATGGGACTAAATAGTGCCTTTGCAGAGCATGGATTCCAATGGAATTTTATATAAAGCATTTCCTGCATGCCTTGCATACATATTTTTACTCCTAAAATGTGTTGTGCAAGTGTTGTAATTTCTGGAAGGCTTTTCTAATGCAGCAGTTGCCAAGTCGAGCAAAAGGCTGTTGGTTTGTTACCAAGTTTCTTCTTATGCCTATGAACCTTTGCTTATATGGCTGTCATTAGAGACTTTTAGTATAGCGTATGGACTCTTTCGTACGATAAATGCCAGCAAATTACGGGACGTTACTCAGTGTGTCGCGGCGCTTTTAGTTGACCATACGAAAACACAAACGTAAGTTTTTTTTTTTTTTGTTTTTTGTTTTATTCGGGAGCCAATACTAGCCAAGTCGCGCCAGGACTTTAGCCAGTTATTTTGCTCCTGTGTTGAACTATGGTGTCTAGAAGGGGGCAGTGTGACGGGCGGGAGCCGGCGAAGCGCACAGCGGAGCGATGAAAGCTATAGATGGCGCTACTTGCAGCAGGTGTGCAGCCGTCGCGGCGGTTGGAGGGGGCGGCACAGGGCACCAGGCAGGCGTGTCGCGTGAATTTTGTGTCGCGTTTGAATTTTTATTCTGGTGCGATGCCAACATGACGAAATGTTTGCAGATCTGAGGTGAAAAGATGCATTGTTTTCTCCATCAGTGCGCGCAAATGGAGTTTCGCGACGTAATTTAGGAAAAGCAAGCTTTAATTGAACGCATATCAGAATATTAACTCTGTACGAGCTTAGTTTTCACTAAAAGCTTGATAGCACAAGTGAACATGGACAACGAACACGGACAATTCGGAACTCTGACTGGGAGCTTTGGAGTTTGGATGCAGCCGCGGAAAATATAATGAGTGGCCACAGAAAAAAAAAAGGACGTACTAGCAAATTAGTTCTCAGTGCGCTACGACACGCTAAGAAGTAGACAAACGTAAAACAGACAGGACGACGAACAGAGCGCTGTCTGTTCGTCGATCTGCATGCGCCAGCAACATGCCATTTATGGAATCACGTTACTTGGAAGTTGTAGCTCATAAATAATAGGTGCACTTATGGATGATCTGGCGCATCTCATATCATGCACTATATATTTTCCATCACTGCTTTTGCTGGACAAATCCACAAGACCAAAGGAAACATTTCATTACAATTAAGGTAAAGAAATCATTTGCACAAAATGTCTACAATTAAGAGCATAAATGACGTTTATTTTATTAATACAATATACAAATGCAGACGTCAGAGCGACCGAACAACGAATGGCTCTGCTTTGAATTCACTTTGTTTATAACTTCGAATGTTTCTGGCGGTCATTTTGAAGAGCCGTTTTGAAGAAAAATGAATCCATAGTTAGCACCACAAACAGGAAACATTTCGCAGTAACCTCTTTATGACAAACATCGCGCATCCCACTTGGTGGAATTTGTTAGACTGTTGAGAAACTGCGCGAAATTATGCACACTGAAAGCATAAAACGTTTTCTTTTTTTAACAAAAAATGTGAATGCGTCCCCTACTAACGCCGGCCAGCATAGTTCTATATGCTACAGCCAGGAACAAACGTTTGGGGGCGGCCGGATTTGTGGGAAAAATTTATTTTTTCGTTGCCTCGCAAGTTTGTCTTCTGATATTTTTTTTTTTCTCTGAATGGAGTGTGCATGTCCCCTCGTGACTCCACAAATTTCTTTCTTTATAATTGCCCGACCACACACACACACGCACACACACACGCACGCACAAAGAATTCCACGAGCCAGCATCCCTCAAACTTGTCCCTGGCTGTAAAATAAGCCTCACCTACCAAATTGTTGCGTGCACAGCGATCCTAATTGCATTCATGCTGCTGCTCGGGTGACTTTGAGGCCAGAATCACAATTATGGCAAGAAATTGTGCTGCTAAACTTCTGTGTCACACATATTCTGCCATGTAAAAGATAAGCTGGCTATCCCTTGTTTCACCCACATTATTGTGGCCTGAACTGAGGCACAGCTGAATAAGAGAGCCAGCATCACATTAATGCTCCCAGCATATGTCCTGAAATATAAACATGTCCAGCGTATTAAAATATTATTTTCAGCTGTTGATCAGAAAAGGCATAGCGTAATATTTAAGTTTGGCTTGAATATTCTTCTGTTTCTGTGGATGGGCAAGGTTATAGAAACTAGGGCAGATGATAGTTACGAGCAACTTCGCAGGTCCTTGGTGAAGATTTGTCTCGGGTATTCTACACCGAAAAAGTTGTCCTGTATGCCATGCGTTCGCAAACGAGACACAATAAGTCGTCAGCTCCTTGTCAGCACGTTTGATATTTCGCAATCCCAGTTCGCGTTAAGCTACATATTTAGGTGGTCTGAAAAGGGGGTTTCGGCTTTGCCCGCTTTGTACCCGCTTCTGCGCCCAGGTACAAAACATGTTCGCGCTTTTGCGCCACGAGTGCGCACAGCGTTATCTACTGCATAACACAGGATCAGCACAATATCACCCACTTCGCATCTCAAAAGGATCACTGTGGTACATGTGCGACTACCAGCTTCGAATCGTTCGCGGTCCACGCGTCCCAGACCTCGCCCGCACCCGCGCTGCTGCGCTCAATCGCGCTGCAGCGGCTGGTTCCCCATGCACACCAGAGCGCTGCAGCGCCCCTTGCGGCGCCGGGAAATTTCATGGCGGATTGCGCCTCCCTCTCACAAGGCGCGGATACGTCGCCCGTCACACTGCCCCCTTCTAGCCACCATAGTTGAACACTGAGCCAGGATAACACATTACGAACTACTATTTTCATTTTGTGTCAATATTTGTGTTGTCATTATGGTGCGTACCATTAACAACTTCTGTTCACAGAAGCAAGCGTATAAGCAGTGCAAGCCAAAGCAATCTACTTCATGGCGTTGCCATGCCAACAAAACAACGGCCTCAAGCAGAATGAAAAAAAAAAAAAAGAAAACAAAAAAAAACAACTTACAAATCACTGTTTGTGCTGAAGGTAACATGAGGCAAAGCGAAAGCTGTGTACCATTTATAGACATCAGCGTGCCCAAAAACATGCTAATGAAGACAAATTCACACTGAAGCTGGCGACCTGGACGCCGCCATCTTGTCAACGCTATTTCTCCATCGTACGCGAGAGCCTGGCACGATAAACTCAATTTCACGTACACTGGCCGATCATTTGCTAGAGCTCGTTCTCGGCTATTGTATAGTGCATGCGCAGTGCACATCACTATGTTTTTGCCGTGCGCTATTTCTCTGCGTGTGTTTGTGTACGCTATACTAAAAGTCTCTATTGGCAGTGTTCTTTATCTCATGTCTGTGAATTTAATAGAGCTTTGCTTCCCTTTCAGACTGTGCTGCAGTTTTGTATTTTTTTTACATTTTTTACTGCCTTTACATTACATTGTTCCAACTTTTTCTACTTATGGCGTGCACATTGAGGACCCAAAATATTCAATCTCGTTGCATTTAGTGACCTCACACCACTCCTAGTCCCACCTCAGGGCTTGTAATGATCAGTAGTACACATACAGTATGTGAACACCACTTTTGACCTGTGGGTTAACCACTTGTTAGCTCAGTTGTGATGTGCGTTTTGAAATCTGTACGACTATTAATAAAGAGAAAATTGAAAGTCTGTTGTGTTATTTTTTATAAGGCAGAAAAAATTTTCTTGGGAGGATGAGGTAGAAACTTGCACAAACAAGAACAGTGCTTCAATGCATTGCATGCAAGTAAATTTAAAAAAAGAAATGCACCTATGAGAGTGTCTGAGCAATATGATACATACCACTAGTATTTATTGGTAACTGTGGTGCTTGTACATTCTTTGCATGCTAATGACTATGACTTGGACTGTCAAATAGCTCTAGAATTGTTCTGCTGCTTGAAGCCAAGCTGTGAAGTGGCACTTATCAATGAAAAGAAAACATCTGACGCAAGCGCAGCGGATTATTGTTTTGATTAATGAAAGCTGGTTTACATTAGTGGCCAAGAGGACTGGGGTGGTAATCCTGTGCTGGTGTTTTGCAGGTGATAGCCCTGTAGGGCATGTCCGAGGCATGCTTAAAGGAATATACGTGTACACACAAGCAACCAACAGCAGCATCTGTGCTTTCGCATTACTCCAATGCAGATTCTGCAGTGCTCTAATTTTTTTGGTGAGAGCTCTGTGTAGATCATCTTGCAGTTCTTCAGGAATGCGGCCCGTGTGAATGGCGCGTATAACACAACCAGCATTTCATTCAAGGCTTCAAAGTTCACCGCCGTTCTATAATTCGTTTACAGGAAATGTGTAGTATCTGTCACTCCCGGAATCCCGCTATCGTCCTCACGGTAGACAAGGAAAATTGTGAATAGCGTTTCACGATCTGGGGCGTGGCGCAGTTGGTAAAGCGCTCGGCTGGGGATCAAGGGATGGAGGCTCGATTCCGGGTATAAGACACGGTTTATTAATGCGAAAGCATTACTTCTTTATGTTCGCAGATTTCTGTCCACAAAATCGTGTCCGCAGCAGTTGTAATTGAGAAGTGAAGGCTAATTAGTGGTGAAGTCATTTTTCCATAGCATTTTCTATAGCATACTTTGTACAAGGAGTACGGTGAAATGCGGTGACTTAATTCTGCATCGAAATAACAATGCGGGAGAATCACCCACAGCAAATGCCATGGAAGTGAACAGAGCTGCAGGACGGCACCATTACATCACGCGGATGGGTAGCTGTGCTTAACAGTCAACCGTAATTATAGCATAGAAGCTAACATTAGGGCATTCTGCTGTTTTACCGATGCCATTTGAATCTCTGCGTGAGAGCTATATAGGCCTCAAGTTCTTACATGATCTGCGCAATCTTGACAGGTGATTAAGCCTGGACATCACCTTCCACCGGGCTGTGAATATCCAGTTTTAATTTCACACGGGAAGAACAGGTGTAACAATTGTACGGCATTTTGAAACTAGCGCTCCTCTTGTACAATTATGACATCACCTTAGCGGCAGAATATCTAATTAAATTCGTAAACAAGAAAA
The DNA here is from genome assembly GCF_055883805.1 of Amblyomma maculatum. Classification (NCBI taxonomy): domain Eukaryota; kingdom Metazoa; phylum Arthropoda; class Arachnida; order Ixodida; family Ixodidae; genus Amblyomma; species Amblyomma maculatum. The sequence goes on from NC_139345.1 coordinate 67,860,900, forward strand.
CGGCGGTATATAATATGCGCCGTTCAAGCATAGATCAATTACCGTTATTAACAGCTAGTCGCCGGTTTTCGATTTTATTCTTCATGACCGATATATGTTTGGATGGACATAGCGGCCCCGTTAATATATGGAGCCTTGTGGTTGGATTCACGATAGACGTACGACGAGAACGAGGCATGGAAGGGGCGGGGGAAGGGCTTGTTCACGATATCCGAGGCGCGACAGGCGTAGCACGCGTGCCATGCGTGTGGTCTAATTTGAACCCCCGGTTCACACTGCCACTTCCTCTTGTAAAATGCTACGGCGCCGCGCTATTTCGCTACCGGACGACCCGGCAGCCTGCTCATTTTGCTGCCTCCCCCGAACGGTGAGCGCGCTGCAGCTGCGATGCAGTGGCTTCGTTCCGAATGTCCTGCCGCTCAGGAGCAACGAGGTGGCCGAAGACCTCTCGATGCCCACCAAACAGCGCAGAGCCTTTGCACCAAGCGGACCCCTGGCGAGCGTCAGCAGACCGCTCACGTACCCGGCCGCCAGGCGCTCCGAGTAGAAGGGCAGTCGCGGCCAGAGGACGCCGTCGACGAAGCCCAAGTGTCCTCCACGTGGCGTCACCACCGCTGACAGCCAGGGTGACTGCTCGATCTCCCTCGCGGGCAAAGTAGCCAGGGAGCCGAACACGTCGTCGGCAGCCACCAGGTAGAGGAGCGGACGCCGTACTGTCGACAGCTTTCCCTGCGCGCGTGCACCGCACAATCGCACGCTTTCATGACCGCGAATCATTCATTACACGTCTCATTAGAACGCTTCCACAAGAGCCGCAGGAAAAACTGATTCCAACCTCTGTATGTATGTTCCTTTTGTAGCGAGAGCTACGTACACTACGCCAGCCACCTCGCGAGAGGTCAGCGTGGCCGTGGCTGCGCGCTGAGCTGTGACACCACCGCTCCCAACGTTACTGGACCGATCTCTTTCTCTATGACTGGACCGCTCCAGCAGCTATGAGCATGCGCGGAGTGCCGTCAGAGCACGCAGCTGGTGTGTGCGCCGCGCGCCTCGCCTCCCGCCTAAATAAAGTTCAAGCCGTTACGTAAACCGTGTGTCTTACTTTCAAGCGAGACGTAAGTGCAGCCAGGAGTATCAAGCTCCGCCACTCAACCAGGTTTAACCGGAGCTAAACCACAGCCAATTCTTTCTTCTCAGCGCGCGACGCCGAAGGCGCCACCACAACACCACATTTTAGCTCGCGGCGCTAGTAAAAAAGCCGGTGTCATCGTCCTTGGCACGAAAAGTATGAGCAAGCTTCCGGCATGGAGTACTTGGCACGTGACATGGCCGGACGCTGATTGGTCGGAGTTTTGCATGGCGTCACGAGACCACATGCTGCAGGGTCGAATTTGCAGGAGCTGCCAACTTGGGCAGTACTTCTGAGATGGGCATTGAACCCACCGGGAGCCCTGGATAACGAGTGAAACACGCTACTCCTAGGCCATGAATGACACATTCGTACGACTTGGTAATAGGGGCAGCGTTTTACACAGTGAAGTGGGGTTTAGGTTTTGTACAAGGCTGTGGCTAAAGGTACGTCCGACGGACCCGATCAATGGTCTTAAAGGTACGTCCGACGGACCCGGTGCGTTTTACTTCGGGATACGACGGACGGATCCGGGAAATATTTTTCAGAGGTACGGCGGACGGACCCGATCGGTAGGGTTCTTCCGACGGACCCAACGCATTTTTCTCCGATATGGGCCTTGGGATCCGTCGGGAAAGCCGGACGGATCCGAGATCCCCAGATGTGGTTGTAGCAACAACACGGTAGCCATATGTACGTGCGAGGTGCAGGAAGTATGTACTACTGCATGCGAGAAATGTGAAATTACAAAGAATAGTACAGTGGAAAGAATAGTGCCTAGAATGGGTGATATACTACTTGATGGCATGATGATAGGTTTACGTGAGTTGGACCGCGGCAGGGTCGCAAGCACGACCAGCGCAAGCGCATGTAATCGCGGTGTTGACAGCCAGCCCGCGGCCCGCACGTCCGCTCATTTGGTCCTCGTTATCATGTGGATTAACGTCTACGACGGTCGTTATGTAGTTATGTAGTTTTGATTCTTCAAAGTTTCCTCACTTCTGTCTGTGATGAGATGCGTCACGTAACGCATCGCTTTCTGCTCGCATTGAGGTTTGGTGCTGCAAGTTCTACGTAGTCGCTAAAAAAGCTGGGTGCCGCCGGCGTGTCTCTAGCCCAAGCATCGCGTCATTCGTGTTTGTTGGAGGTGTGGTTTGTGCTTACCGTGAGATGCTGTGATGTACGGATTGCGTCCTACTAGAGTGCTGTGTGAGACTACGAAGAGTGCTGTGATGAGTGCGCCGATGTCCGGACGGACATCAGTGTGACCGTTTATGATCGGCGATGTTGCACGTGCATGTCAGTGTTTATTAGGTGCAATGATAATTTATTTACACGCGCTGTGCAACAATCAGACGAAAATAAGTCATCGGCAATTTGTTAGCCTGCACTACAGAGCTCAAAACTCGGAAAATGGGAATGCACATGATGCAGTTTTCGCATGTTGGAGCTAGTGGACCGAAAAATAAGTGCCCAGCCCACACCGCCGGGATGCGCATTACTACAGGTGAAATGGTTCAGGTTTCTGTAAAATAGCTGCCTGGCACAGCACCTTCCTAAATGTTCAGGCTTTGTACTATTGTTGAAGGCCACTTTATCATTAATAAAAGAACGAATATGCTTTATGTGTTAATAGCTAGTGCTTTTTCAACATGTGTTCATTTTTTTTTTCGTTTTTTCTTAGTTTCCTTTGTTTTTCATGCTAGAAAAACACAAATAGTACACTTTTGAACTTGTCAGTCCAAAGCTGAACATGAATATCTGCCATGCATGTGACAGCTTTTATGCTAGAAAGGTTGACGTGTATAGCATGTACGTAGACGCTGCGACATCTCAGTGGCACGTTCGGCTACTTGCCCCAAGGTCGTGATGTTTAATGCCAGTGATGGCAGTCGCACTTTGGTGCAGGCGAAATGCAAATGCTTCTGTTTTCTGCAAGATGTCAACGCAAAGTACAAAGCCCGGGCAGTCAAATTAGTCTGGAGCTCTCCACTACTGTATTTTTCATAGCTACATAGGTCACTTTATAATGTGAAACCCTACATGCCACAGGTAGGCTGCATTGTTTTTTAGATTTTGTAACCTCTCATCTATGTTTTGCAACATTTGGCTAATTTTAGTTCTCAAACAGTTGTTAAAGATGAAACCGAAGCAGTTCTTGGCATGGTTTCCTGCTTGGATTAATTTGCTAATTGCAGTTCTTTGAAACTTGCATCAATGCTGGACAGTTCAAATAGCAGGCAGTTGAATTACAGAAATGATGTGGATCGTGCATATCAGTTCGGACAAATGGAAAGTAATGGTCCCCTCCTTGCATGCATAGGTGCCCTTAGACAAATACATACTCGGGTGTGTGATTGTGACGCATATCAAGGGTCAACAGAAGGCCATGTGGAGCCAGTGTGATATTCTTCATGAAGGCTAAAGTAGAATTGTACAACAGCTGCTGTACCATGCAGAAAAAAATTGATCGTTTAGTGTATGATTAACTGACCATGGATAGCATCTTACTCAGAGTATGATGTGATATATATCTGGTTTAGCATCCCAAAATAACTACGGCTATGAGGAACACGATAGTTGAGGGCTCCGGTATAATTTCGACCACCTGGGGTTCATTTACATGCACTGACACCGCACGGTGCATGACGGCCTATTGTTTCGCCTCTATTGAAATGCTCCTGCTCTGGCTGGAACCAAATCTGCATCTTTGGGTTCAGCAGCCAAGCACTAACTACTGAGCCAGCACAACGGGGCCAAGTATCAAAATGCATGCCATTACATTTCCTTCTAGCCTGTGGTTTTCTTCACAGAACTAATGTATACAAGGAAAAGTAAATAGCAAGAAAACACTAGTTTTATTGCACATTATATTCACATTTCAGCAAACACTCTCGAGGAAAAAAATTCTCATAATGTTTGCATGAAAACCATGAACATCTTACAAAAACAAAACAATGCACTTACTCCACTCCAATTATTAATGGGCAAGGTTGCATCTATGCTACTACACTGCACTTATCACAAAACCACAAGCCCCATCTGCTTTGGCCAATCACTTGATGAAACTAACGGAGACAGATGTCGCACACCACAGACTGGTCGTCTCGCAACATATCTCTGCATATGGTGCATTTCAATTTCATGCCTTTCCACTTAGCTTCAACTGTTGCCAGCATTACTAGTCACCCATCTTTTCTGAAATTCCTTTTTACGCTGTTGGGATCAGCATCCTTGTTAGCGATGGTCTCTGGAATTTCCGATGCTATCATTTTCACATCTTCCTCATCTGGAAGAATGAAGGAAAGACAAGCTTTGAGCAGAAAAAAAAATTAGGGAGACTCCTAATCTCCACCTGTAAAGGGTATGGTGTGCCAGCGTTAATGGTTCTTGTCTGCAGATCCCACTGTGGATTCCTGTTAATTTACATGCCCTTTGCTACAAACATAATTACTAATTCCTTAATTCATGTCTCTGTTATCTCAGATATACTCATTAGCATACGGTCGTAGGCTACCCTGTTAGGTGATAGACAACCTGGCATAGACCTCTGTAAGCCTCAACCTTTCTTAATTGGAGCTGAAACGTCCCAGAACATATTTCAAATACAACTTTGTAAGCTTGACTTAACAGCTCCTGCCATGTCGTGTGGCCTCGTGACATTTGGCTCGTGGCACTTTTGGCTTGTGCACAGGGGTCATCTGTTAAATACTGGTTAACATGCATGAAAAATACATTTTCACAGAAACTGGTGGTAAATGGTCAAGTGGTGCACTGCAGATTCTGAAATGTATACCTATATGCATGCAAGGATTGCATCATCACATAACATGATCAAGAGTTCTATCAGTACCTGTAGTTACATAGCATTTCAATGCCCATTAAAGGACCACCTCAGACAATGGTTGTTGTTACCACAAGACCTGTTCTAACAGCGTACTGACACCATTCCACTGAGTGATGGACATGTATATGCATACCCTAGATAGCTCATGATTGTGGATCTCATTTATTTCTATGACTTCCAAGGAGTTCCTGTCGTCAGAAACCCTACACTTTATGAAATCGGGACAGTTGTCTTGAAAGGTGATGAAAAGAAATAACCAGGTTACCTTGACGCAATGCTAAATTACAGAGGGTGAATATGCTGCATGAAGATACCAAGAAGCTTGTACAAAGAAAAGTGAGAGTGAAATGGCAGGATTTTTGAAACATTGAAATAAACTACAAACTATTCTTGTCAAACCTGTCATTAAGGAATGGAAACCATGCAGTAATCAAAAACACAACATGGAGGCCATTTTAGGTCATCTTCACAAAACACATACCCACACCTCACACACAGCTTCATACTCATGAAATAGGACAAACCAATATGCAAGGAGTGTGGAGATGAACTAACAATGAACCATATCTTACACTTGCGCCAGAGTCGAGAAAATAAGAGGAAACATTTTGTACAATTTTGCAACAGATCCCTTTCCATCCCAGCATGATCCTAGGAGAGACGTGCAAATTTCCTGCATTTTTGGTTTCCTAAAATGTTCCTGAACAAGCTACATCCTAAAGAACATTTTAGTCATTACACACAAAATAAATACATTAAACCTTGTTCTTGGTGCATGGCAGCATTAGTCGCTTATGCACCATAAAAAAATCAACACAATGCTGTAAGGTATACCTTGGTTAGCTATGCTATATGAGACAAGCTTTCGGTCTGGTGTGGTCCTTATTCACGTGAAAGCGCTATCATGAGGGTCTATGTCCCAGCGATCGGAAAGTGGCCTATTCCAATAATTTTACAAACTGAAGGCGATTCTACAGATTTCTAAAGGCTGGAGTGCTCAACTGTTTTATCAATGTCCGCCTGCTTTGACCGCCTGGAGTGAAACTGTTGAAGAGAATACATTTTTGAACATTTAACGCATTTCTGAAGGCGTTGCTTTCAATTACGGGGCCCACAAAAAGCAGCTGAATGTCAAACGCCGCCTAGGTAGGCTTTCTAGCAAGACAGCGGTGTAGCGTGGAAAATCGCTCCGTCGGTCCATCGCTGGCGCCGCTGACTTGACAGGCGAACTGTTCAAACTTATAGCTACTGACCACACCTGAAACACTGAATTGCGCATGATCAAGGCAGAATTTCTCTAACACTGAGCACTGGTAACTATCGATTTCGCGCCCAATATTGTGAAAATCTGTCATCTCTTCGATCGTTGATACGTCCACGGTTGAATATTTATGCGCCTCGGGGTAGGCCAGCCGTTGAAACATGGATGCGTGGTTGTAGCAGCGATCACTTGCATGGCGCACTCTGCAAAATTCCAAGAGTCAGCTTCTGCAACGAAATGTGCAGCGCACATTTTCTACCGCGTACCTAAGTCCGGCGATGCATGCATATCGATCCCGATCGTTTCAAAGCTGCGCGGCCGTTCAGTCGGATCACGCTAACCTCGAGCATGCGGGGGTTTAAACTACATGTACGCAAAATTAAACGTCAAGAAAAAGATGCAGGCTAAGCACTTTAGTCTAGTCTTCCCCTAAATACCAAAGAACATTGCTGTTCACAGGGAATTCGGATCATTCGCGCTTCCGGCTTTCCGGTTGTGCACTCTAGCTCTAGCGGTGCGGTGCAGTCGGTCTTTGCCTCGACGAGTCGATGTGCAGCTCGCCGCAGTAGCAGTGGTAGCAGCGCAGGCCTCTAGTAGATTCGGCATGTCTTCTGCCACGGCTTTGAGGTAGAACTTAAACGAAGAATTTAGCTAGAAACATCCTGTTTCCTCGGTCTGCATGTGAGGAACGAGCATGCCATTTCACATACATACTTTGGACTGCCGAATGTTCTGCACGGGGAGGTGTGTGTGTGTGTGTTGTGCCGGCGCTAGAACTTCGGAGGTCGATGCAGGACCTAAGACAGCGTAAATGCTAGGAATAGCTCGCTCGCATTACGGGCAGATCGAGGTGATAGTTTAGTGCGAAGCGAAAGCTGCTCGTGAATGTGCGTATCTCGATGCCAGCTGGTGGAGCTGGCGCAGTACGTAGCATCGCCTGCAGCTATGTGCGTGACAGCGATGCTTGCCGTACACAACCCTAAGTGAAGACCGTGATCTATGTTAGAACGGATGCATTCTTCGTAGCACCTCATCGAGAGTCGCGGCTAGCTGATATCATAGAGGATCATTCACGCGTAGCAAGCGGAATGTGGCCGCGTTCGACGTGCATATAGCCATGAGCCTGTATATCGACGTCCGCCGTATCTTTACGAGAATCGAATGGATACGTCGGACGTACCTTTAGACACTTCGTTTGTACAAACCACGACCTCCTGGTACAAACATTATATTGTTACGTCTAATCGACGAGAACGAGTCGCGTTCAAACTTCCTTCAGGCTCGCGCTTGTGGTCCCAGTCGGCATTTTTGGCGTCGTATTCTATGCGGCATCCCCCCCTCCCCCCCCCCCCTCTCGTCAGGAAGCATCGTCCCGATGAGAACAAACGGAAGTAGGAGGTGAAGGTCAGTCCGAGTTGTACGGCTTCATACGTACAGTCTTTGTCAAAAGTGTAGAGCCCTGGGGGTCTGCTTCTGAGCCACTTCGTGCGGCTTGTAATGTATTTACAATGTTCCAAATCTCTTTAGAGTAAGAAGATTTTTTGCCTTACCCTATCCTATGGGAAGGACCTCCACTAATGCTACATCAGCTCCACTACACGACTCAGATGTAGACCCTCCGGGCTCTACACTTTTGACAAAGGCTGTACAATGTGGACGATGTCGGCTTTTTGCTGACGTCGCTTTGAAGTCGCCACCCCGTCTGGCACCACCTCATAAGTGACGTCGGTTAAACGTCGCTGAACAACATAGGTCCCGAAGGATCGCCGCAATAGTTTTTCGGAGAGTCCACGGCGGCGAGTAGGCTTCCAGACCCACACTTTGTCGCCAGGTTCGTACCTTACATGTCGGCGTCTATGATTGTAGCGTCGTACATCAGGAATTCCTACTGATTTTTGATCCGCACACTCGCTAGTTGTCGAGCTTCCTCTGCACGCTGAGCGAATTCCTCGGCGTCCTGATCGAGATCATCGGTGTCGGCATTCGGGAGCAACATTGCATCCAGCATGGTAGCCCGTGAAGGAGGCTGAATGATGTAATGCGAGTGGTATATTGGCGTGCCGTTTTGTAGGCGAACGTGACGTAGGGGAGAATTTCGTCCCAATTCTTGTGGTTCACGTCGACATACATGCAAAGCATGTCTGCGATGGTCTTATTGAGGCGTTCCGTCAACCCATTGGTTTGAGGGTGATAGGCTGTAGTTTTACAGTGACTGGCGGAGAACGGTCTCCAAAAGTTCGACCGTAAATGCAGTTGCTCGGTCAGTTATAATAAGTGCCGGAGCGCCATGACAATATTCTCAACGAAGAACCGAGCTGCTACGGCGCCGGTACTCCTTGGCAACGCCTTGGTCTCCACGTAGCGGGTTAGATAATCGGTGGGGACAATTATCAATTTATTCCCGGCTGTAACGTCGGAAATGGTCCCAGGAGGTCCAGGCTAATTTGCTTAAAAGGTGTTGTTGGCATTTGAAGAGGATAGAGTAGGCCGGCTGGTTTTAGAGGGGATGATTTACGGCGCTGGCAGTCAATGTACGTACGTACATACTGCTTCACTGTCGCCGGCAGTTTCGGCAAGTAGCATCCGTGCTGTTCTAGCCAACGTGCGGATGTAGCCTAGGTGACCGGCGGTTGGCTCGTCGTGGCACGCTTGCAAAACTTCACTGCGGAGAGCCGATGGGACGACGAGTTGACGACTGTTTCCCCCAGGACGGAAGTTCTTCTTGTAAAGTACGATGCGAATAAAGAATGAGGATAACTCGTGCGAAAATCTTAGGCACAACCGTAGCTCGCTTCTCCGAGAAAATAAGAGGGAGCAATTCCTGGTCCTCTCGCTGCTGTTGGGAAAGCGTTGCATCATCTATGACTCTTAAAGACGCAGTGTCTTCATCGGTCATAGTGGAAGGTCGACCGGCGCTCGCGAAAAACAATCAGCATCCGTGTGCTTCTTTCCAGATTTGTAAATAACTGTCATGTCGAATTCTTGTAATTGATGACTCCAACGCGCGAGTCTCTCTGAAGGGTCCTTTAAGTTCGTCAGCCAACAGAGGGAGTGATGGTCGTTATCGACTTGAAAGGGGCGAGCGTACAAGTAAGGGCGGAACTTCATAACCGCCCATACCGCTGCAAAGCATTCTTTTTCGGTTGCCGAGTAGTTCGCTTCTGCTTTAGATAAGGTCCTGCTGGCGCAAACAATTACCTCTTCCACGTCATCCTGGCACTGCATCAACACAGCACTTAATCCCACGTTGCTGGCATCCGTATGAAGCAGTGTAGGGGCGTCGTCATCAAAGTGCGCCAGGACAGGTGGCGTCTGTAGACGCCTCCGCAGCTCATTAAAAGCTTGGTGCTATTCGTCACCCTGCAGCGAAAGACAGCGTTGTTACCTGTCAGTGAAGTTAATGGCCAGGCAAGCTGTGAGAAGCCAGCAATAAACCGGCGAGGCGCATAGACTCAGGAAGCGCCGCAACGGCTTTTTGTCCGTAGATGTTGGGAACTTGGCGACTGCGCAGAGCTTTTCAGAATCAGGACGGACACCTTGGCTAACGAAGTGACCTAAGAATTGCAGCTCCTCGTAACCGAAGTGGCACTTCTCAGTTTTTAGTGTGAGGCCCGCAGATCGTATGGCCGGAAATACAGCTAGCAAACTGCGTAGATGCTCTTCAAATGTGGCCGAAAACACAATCACGTCGTCAAGATACACCAGGCATGTTTGTCACTTAAGTACCGAGAGCACAGTGTCCATCCGTTTTTGGAATGTTGCTGGTGTTGAGAATAAACTGAACGGAAGGACCTTAAACTCATACAATCCGTCGGGAGTGAAGAATGCTGTCTTCTCCCGATCCCTCTGATCTACTTCTATCTGCCAATATGCACTTTTCAAGTCCATTGATGAGAAGTAACGTGCATTTTGTAGGCGATCAAGGGAATCGTCGATGCGAGGAAGAGGGTACACTTCTTGTTTGGTCACTTGGTCGAGCTTGCGGTAGTCTATGCAAAATCATAAGCTGCCGTGCTTCTTTTTAACAAGTACCACTGGGGAAGCCCAGGGACTCTGTGACGGCTGGATAACGTCGTCTCTAAGCATTTCGGCCACCTGGCGCTGAATGGCTTCACGTTCTTTCGGAGCCACAAGGTAAGGATTTTATCTTAACGAATCGGGTGAATCGAGTCATCCGTGATAATTCGATGTTTTGTCACAGGCGTTTGGCCGATCCACGATTTAGAAGCAAAACATGTCTCGAAATTGATTTATGAGATCCAGAACGCGGTCCCGTTCTAAAGAAGACAAATTTGGGCTCACATCGATGATCGTTACGGGCGTCTTGCGCACTGATCCTTGCTGTTGCTGTAAGAAGCAGTGCTGCACATTTGGAAGGCTGTCGAAAAAGGCCGCAGTTGTGCCTTTCGGAATTTGCTGACGCTCGTCGCTGAAGTTTGTCAGCAGCACTAGTCCTCGAGCTATAGAAGGAGGAGGAAGGTGAGGAGGAAAGCTCGAGCTATAGAAACAATTTGGCTGAGTACCAGGGTGACTGCCTGTTCGGCGACGCCACCGCAGGTATGCGCGATCGCACTTCACTTCAACAAGAGCGCATGATCGCGGAGGTAATGTCACCGTCTCAGTGGCGACGCGTAAGGGCATCAGTGGTACTTCCACATAACCAAGGTCTTCATGATTCTTGGTGAAGGCAACGATGCTGTCCCGAATGCTTATTACAGCCCCATGAAGACCCAGCAAGTCCATGCCCATGATCAGGTTTTTGGAGCAGTCAGGGAGAATAACGAAGCTGCCAACAAACACCGCGTTTCCTATTCGTATACGGGCAGTGAGTGCACTTCCCTGTCGGTGCCAGTGGCTGACCCCCAGCACATCTTATTACTGGCACAGTCCATTAGGTTTTTACTTTGCGCAGCGATGTCAGCCAGTTTCTGGCTAATAATTGAAAAATCCGCCCCGGTATCCTCCAGAGCATGTACCTCCAGCCGGCCAATGGAAACGGCGAGGTCAGCACTAACAACGTTATCTGGGTTACTCGTCTCTTTCGGTATTTGCGGTGGAAGTACGGCAAAGTCGGTGCTGTCAGCTTCGTCGTCGGGGTTGCTCATTTGGTGCAGCATTTTTGGCGGTAATGTAGAGGGCATCTTTGGCGGTAGTGCGGCAATGTCAGTGTTAACAGCGGCGTCAGAAGCACGAGTTGTCGGCAATTGCGGCGGTGGTGAGAAGTTTTGACGCTTTTCGACTGATTGCAACCTCCCTTCGTGAGGTTGCGGCTCGGGGACCACCGTCCGCTAACGTCAGCAATGCCTCCGGTTCCTCCTCGCAACTGCCCGCGACGACTGTGTCTGCGCTCCAAACCCCGCTCGATCCTCGGAAGACGCGCGGCCGTTCCGAAGATCCGCCGCCGCTCCGAGGCGATGGACCGCGGCCAGCGATGCCCCCCCTTCCCCCCCTTCCCCCCCCCCCCCCCCCCCCCACAGGGCCGCGCGCTCGTCCCCGGCATTCGTCCACAGAGCCCGTTTCGAGGAATCCGTCCACGACAGTGGTAATACAAAGTAGCCTGACTGTGCACTTTACAATGTAACCGCAATTCTTTCGCATCCTCACACGTAAGCAGCCTCAAGCGTCTGTGCTGATTTTGTTTTTGTTTAAATTTCATGCGCTTTTGCAGCTCCGGCCCTGAATGCCGACTGTGCGTCGGAAGAGCATGCATTGTTTGGTTCGTCGTCGACAGGGCCGCACTGATTGATAGTCAGAGTTGGACTGCAACGCATGGGGTCATAACCAAGTCATCGTTATCTAGGTGTTATGCATAGTAAGCCTTGGTTTCTGAAATCCTTTTTACAAATACTGGTCAGTACATCACACGCCTGTAGGGCCCCCCTCCCACATCCCTGCTCCTCTCCTGGCTTTACAAGAGTTTTCGATCGTGAACCTCTTATGACAATAAAAATTTCAGTAGTAGCGTCACAATCTTCTGTAGTCACTACAAAAAAACAACAACAGAACTACAAGAAGCCTCACGTTAGGACAGAGCTACATGTCGTATTTTTGAGACGGATTGTATAGATTTTTTTTTTGGATGGGTATAATTATATTACAATAGGTCAACGTTTCAATAACAGGGAATATGTTCAGTTCAGTTCAGTCGTCAGTCGTGTCCGACTCTTCGTGACCCTGTGGACCATATCACGCCACGCTTTTCGGTCTCTCACTACCTTCCTAACATCACATAACTTCATCTGCAGCGCCTCGAGGATGCCATCTAACCATCGCGTTCGCTGCCTACCCCTTCTCCGGCGACCCTCAAAGTTTCCCAACATCAAACCTTTCTCCAGCGACTCCTCTCTTTTCATCAGATGACCAAAGTAGCTGAGCTTTAACTTTAGAAGTTGACCCTCCAATGAGCAGTCAGGGTTTATGGTCGACAATATCGACTGATTTGATCTTCTGCCAGTCCAAGGAACTCTCAAGAGCCAGCACCACAATTCAAACGCGTCAATTCTTCGGCGGTAAGCCTTCTTCACAGTCCAAATCTCGCATTCATACATCACAACTGGAAAGACCATAGAACGAGTTATACGGATCTTGGTTGGCAGATAATGTCTCTGCTCTTTACTAGGCGGTCAAGGCTAGCCATGGCTCCTTCCCAGAAGCAGGCGTCGCCTAATTTCATGGCTGCAGTCTCCCTCCGAGGTAATCTTAGAGCCCAAGAAGAGAAAATCTGTCACAGCTTCCACTTCTTGTCCCTAATTAATGCTCCAGGACTTGATAGGGCAAGACGCCATGGTCTTTGTCTTTTTAATGTTCAGTTTAAGCCCAAACTTCTCACTGTCTTCTTGTACGCGCATCAGAAGTCTCTTGAGTTCCACTTCACTTTCTGCCATTAAAGTGGCATCATCCGCATATCTAAGGCTGTTGATACGTTTTCCAGCAATCTTCACTCCAGCTGAAGACTCGTCCAGATCGGCCTTCCTTATGATGCACTCAGCATATAGGTTAAATAGGCAGGACGACAGCATGCAGCCTTGTCTCACTCCTTTCTCAATCGGAAACCAATCAGTAAGACCATGCCCAGTTCTGACTGTGGCCTCTTGCCCTTCATACAGGTTCCTGAGTCATACTACAATCAAAACAGAGAGTAAGCCATGCACGCATTTTGTTATTTAGTCTGCGTGCAGTGTGGAATTTGCACACGGCATTCATTTGGGGAAGAAAAAGTTGATTACGGGCACTGTGTGGTTGCTCGGCAGAAAGCAATTTCGACTTATAGTGCAGGTACGCATTCTCACCGTGAGGCTGGCACCTACGTAGAACTCCATAGCATTCTGGAACCCGAACACAGGTGCCGTGTAATAGTTGTCGAAGTCGTACAGGGTGCGACTGCTAAGCAACCGTTCAATGTCGACCACACCCTGCACACGTATGCCATAGGTTCACAACAATTAATTCACTTGTGCAACAATGTAAGAATACGGTCATTACATGATACGAATAAGAATGAATTGTCTAACTGTCCAGTTTAACGAAACATATTTAGGTACGTCTCTAAAACTGGAAAGTAACAATACCTTCCTTCTTTCGCTTAACCTGCACTGTTGCGACCTTGAATGAAGATTACGCCAGTTGTAGAGTTTTGAACTTCGTGGAGGACTAGCATAGCGAGGACACAACATTTTCTCACGGTGCCGTGGTAATGAACGTGAGCAGGGAGTGAATTATTCCATGTTTATTCTTGCCAGGCAGTCCTCACGAAAGACGCAGAAGCTCCGTCTGTGCTAACTCCATTCTCATGGAATATTCAGTTCCGATTCCAGAGGCGCGACAGTGCCGTTGAAAGCGCGTCGCTTCATAACCTGTGGAGAACTTTTGAATCAATGTTAAGTGCGACTGTGATGCTGCCGGTACTGTTGCCGTGCAATCTCACTTGTTTGCGTACTCAACATGCTGCTCTGCTGTACGGCTGCAGATGGACGCACTGACACCGCGACCGTTATCGTGCCGTCTGAACATTTAATTTTAACCGCATCACACATGCCGTAAGAAGTCGGTTTTCGCCGCTTCCCCAAGAACGGTGGAGATCTGTAGCCTGTAAAACTACCTTTGCAGACAGCACTTTGCTTTTTCGCAATGTCGTCGGGCTGAGCGCGGCCGCGGTGGCGACATGTCTATGCAGACAAAACGCAAAAACGCTCGTGTATTAAAATATCGGTTTACGGTGACGAACGCTGTAAGGTCGAAATTAGTACGAAGCCCTCCGACCCGACGGTGCGCCGTATTCCCGCAGTGTCGTCTAAGAAGAAAAAAAAAATAATTAAAAATAAACGGAGCTTTCTTTTTTTCTTTCTGGTGGAAGCTATACAATGTGACAATAGCTTAAAAAGATGCCGCAGAGGCTATATATAGTGAGCAACGCACGCTTGCGCCGATGACGGCAGCGTTCTTCCTGACGAGGTCCAGGAGCCAGTGGGCGAGATACACGTTGACGAGGAAGCTTGTGGAGCAGCTCATGAGGTTGTCGTAACTGCTGAGCAGGTGGAAGGGCGCCGATATGGACAGGCCGGCGTCGATCTGCGCCGCGTCCCCAGTCTGAATCAGGTAGTGGCTGAGGAGCATGCCTCCCATCGAGTAGCCGACAGCCAGCACCGTGCAGCCCGGGAATCGCTCGCGCACCGCTGCTAGGACCTGCATGCATGGGCACACGTTTACTTTAGTGAGCTGGTGCGCTCCGTCCGCGCTCCGTCCGCGCTCGCTCCTCTAATGGGTTACGTTAGGAAACACAGCCAGTAACTAATCCGAACCAAAATCACTCGAAATAATTAAGGAACAGCGCATAGGACGGGACACGTGTCCCGTCCTATGCGCTGTTCCTTAATTATGCAAAACCAACTAGCCCGCCAACTCGCTCTTATCGCACGAAAAATAGCGGTGTGATGATTGAGGAAGGAGGGTTGAAATCTGGGTCAGTTGGTGCACAGTCTTAGAGAACAATAACCAGCCAAAGGACGAGGACGAAGAAAGACTATGTACACACGGAACGTGTGTACATCGTCTTTCTTCGTCCTCGTCCCTTGGCTGGTTATTATTCTCTAAGATGATGTGGGGGAGGATTCCGCATTATTCATGACCAACTGAAGTTCTTTTAACATGCACTAATACCGCACAAAACATCTTGCTGACAGTCTGAGTCTATATACGTATAGTCGGCGGAAGTGCGCGAAATTATTGGGGGGCCTTTACAGGCATTTTCCCTGTCTGCAGTACTCCTGCGCAGTTCTAAGATCGAAACAAACTGTTGTAGCAACGAAAGCAGGACCTCAATTAACTATGTTAGTGGCAGGAATAGTTAATTGAAACAACCGAAATAAAGCACAATTTATCAGCCCACAGCGCGCCTCAATCTGACGAAGCGTAAAAATATTAAATTCCAGGAGCGAACGTAGACGGCACGGGTAGTTAACATGGGTGACGCATTATTCTATAGACAGTGATCCTGGGGCGATACTGCTCATGTCACGAGTAAGGGAGAATCCCCGCTATTTCATTAGACATAATTAACGAAATAGTGGAGAGTCTCCCGTACTCGTAACGTCCGCGCTCATTAGTGCAGAAAGCTTAGCACACGGAGAGACGCATGCAGTGCCTGCGCGTGTACCTGGGCGAGGTCGTCGGTACTAAGCGCTGAGACGAGCCTGTGGTTGTTGAGGGGCAGACCTCCTTGTCCTCGATTGTTGAGAACCACGCAGGGACAGTGCATTTTGGCCACCAAGGGCACCAACGTGCGTAGATAGTAGACCTGGCTGTCGCTCGTCAGGCCCGTCAAGAAGAGCACCACGGGTGGCGGGTACTGCTCATTGAGCCAGTCGAGCGCCACCACGCCACCGTCCGAGAGCGTCAGCAGCTGCCGCCGCAAGGGCAGTAGCGGAAGGAAGTTCTGCGCATAGAGCCCGCGTGCACAGCCTGCATGCTCAGCCGGTGGTGGTAGAAACTAACTGACAACAATATATATGGTGGGGGCGAAGCCCCCTTTATGGCACTTGGATGCTCCCTCATTGTGAGGAGACACCCTTACAAGGCGGGAAAAAATCAGTTGGAGAGCAATCCTCCTCATACCACTGGAGATGATCTTGCGATGGTCTTTAGTAGAAGTACTGGCCATAAGAGTCTCCCGGTAAGACTCTGCGACGTTCGGTGATAGGGAGTGAGGGAAGGTAGGGATTGTGAGGAGGATGTGTGGGAAGCCTCCAGGTTTGCCGCAAAATCCGCATGATGAGGAGAATTGGCCAGAGTATCGGGCACGCAGCAGCATGGGGTAGTCCGAGTATGTAGCCGTTGCCAATCTGCGGCATCGGTGAGAGGTGGGGCTGGAGGTATGCATTACCTTCGTTTTCACCATACGAGACAATGAAGAAGAGCAGGTGCTTTCCGGACTTTATAAGGGTTTCGACACCTCCAGCCCGTAATGTGAGGCCTCGGGCTAGGGAATTAACCTCATCGTTTGCCAGGGAGGCTGGCTTGCGCTGGCGTCCAGTTGAGGCTTAGGGGCGCCGGGGTTGCCTGAAGCATAGTAAACGGGCAGCGGCGCGGGATATGTAGCCACTGGCGTAATTGATAATGACAGATTTGGAGCCGGAGATAATTATGGTCGCAGATGACCGGCTCTGCCGATGCAGATGCGGGATACCAGGAATGTTTTGGAATGGACCGCCAGGTAGTGTGAAAATTTGGAATTCTTTGAAACCATTATCCCTACACTCTGAAAGCGAATAAGCCCTTAAGGGAATAAAAAGGTGGTAGCGTGTCGTCTAGCGCACTCCCATAGGGTCATGGCCTTCTCACCAAGCTATATCTTCACCTGTAATTTTACGGAATGCTGTACTATTAGCAACAAAAGTATAATCCATTCTCACACCATATTTGTTTCACGAAACTAGTAACGGCATGAGAACATCCAACAGCTGCACCTGGCGTTTTGAATTTAGCAACTGGAAGACATTAAAATAACGCTTTCGCATGTTTTGAAGTGAAAAACAGCTTTCGTTACCCACCATAAGTATATTTCTAGCAATGAATATGTACGCAAAAGCTTAGAGAAATGTTGTGGCCCTACAAGGGAGTTCCCTAGAGGACATGCTCCCCCGTTTTTACTCCTTTATGGGCTTATTCGCTATTAGAGTGCACTTAAATTATACTTACATATCCCGCCGGTTTACACCTGGGCTCTTGTATTATTTATACTTGCCGGAAATTAACAGGTTAGCGGAGAAAAGCACCGGCAGTAATCTGCGTCAGTGAAATGCTAGTGTCACCATTAAATTTTCCAGCACATCCATGTCTTGAGCACCATTATGAGCAGACCTTCCGAATGCCGCAGTGGCATGATCGAAAGTCAGCTCACTTCCGAGGTTTGGACCATTCCGAGTACTTGGAATATGTAGAGGAGGAGGCGGCTATGACGAGAAGAAAAACAACGTAACAAGCTGTCTCACTCTAGATGGACACTGGAGCTAGTGAGAAAGGAGAGAGGCTCTGTGGGCTGCGCAACCGGAACGATCAGAGAGGTCTCGATGGTACGGGCAGGACGTATTGCGCCAAAGACGCAGGTTACCCTCGTCCGCGTATACGGTGTCTTGGCACTCTTGCGTGGCTCCATTTTTTAGACGTAGACGATTCCAGGTTAACCCCTTTCTAGAATCTTAGGAGTCCACTGTAAAAAAATGCTTGCGATGTCTCTTCGCTGAGATCTCGTGTTCACCTTCTAAAAATGGCGGTGCGTTCACGTATTAACCTGCTAGAGAACGATACTCTATAATCCAGCCATGAAAACACGAGAAAGGTAAGAGTGCGCAGGAAGGGCCTGAATGTAAAAGTGGGAGGCTAATACGAGTTCCGAATAACGCGCATCATGGGGTAATGCTGCGAGAAGCCGAAGGATAACTGCTATCAAAGCAGTCTACAGCGATTGAATGAATGACACAACACAACAGAATGAAAGACGGAGGAAGGCTATGCGGCTGGAGATTGAGGCCAGCTTTGACAAAACAAAGAAAGGTCAAAGCATAAATTGTAGGAGGATGATTCAACGGGGCCATGCGAGAAGGGTCGCGCTATAGTTTGTTCCGGGTGATGCGTAATGTGCCGTGATGAACTATATGAGCGCGCGGAATAGAAGCGCGTCCAGGCCATGTACACGCGCCACCTGAGACGAGTCGACGAGGTGCAGCGTCTCCTCCAACATTTTTGCTATACCTCACGAAACTTATGCATATGCCTAGTCTTTGAGATCCAGGCGTTGATCTAAGACATGACAAACATTTCTTGCCAGTTCTTAAATCAAAAGGCCTCCTTCGTAAGAATTAAGGACTGGAAAAAGAGTTAAAAGCGATGTACGAGAAAATAAAACAAGTTTATAGTTGTGCGTGTTTTGAAATTGTTTGTCTCAGCATATCAAGAAACCAAGATACCTGGGGAGATGCGCTCAAACATCCGTATTACAAAATACTGTATAATTTTATTCCTGCTCCTCCTCAACTCAGTTACGCCGACGACTTGTTTGTCGATGACAACTGCGCTAGCGGTGACGGCGCAAATTCCAGGAATGGAAGCCTTGGAGTTGCGCTCTAAAAGGAAGTTCGAACAAGCATGAATACATGACGCTTCTCTGACAGCGCTCCTAGCTGCGCGCGCTGCCCACCTGAAAGACGAGGCTGGCGAGGCACTGCAGGTTTGCCCCGATGCACCAAATGGGCGGCCAGAAGCGCTGCTCGACCTGGGGGCCGCAGTTGATGTGCAGGAAAGTACGCATATTGGCCGAGCCGCAGATGAGCCATGGCTTGCGCGCCACGTGCGTCAGGTAGTAGAGAAGGTAGAGTGCGAACACCGCCACGCACGCCAGCTGCAGCGTCGACAGCATGGCTAATTTTGCTCCCGACGGACCGAATTTTGGGGACGCCGGCGGCCAGGCTCGGCCCCGGCGGCTTCTCGAACAGCGGCGAAGGCACGTGACTAACAACATGGTTCTCCGCTCTTCTGCTTTCTCCTCTTCGCCGCCTCCCAGGTGAAGCACGTAGCACAAGAGAAAACAGATCCCAGACCCTTGGCGAATGAACTGGGCAGCGACAGCTTTCCTGTCCGTCGCCTGAGACCAAAGTGTTAAGTAGAAAGACAGAGAAGAAAAAAAAAAACACAGTCACCGTTCTTATCAAGACCGCCAGTTTCGTGCTATTTAGAAGACTACATATAGGACTGCAGGACTGCAAAGCTTTCCGGTTGCCGCTTTCCAATAAAAACAAAAGCATAAGTTGGAACCAAGGAGCTCATGCGCTTTTGCTATACTCACGATCTGTTTTTGAGGACTATATAAAAATTGCCTGTGGTGCAGTATACAAATCCGAGTAGGTTAATCCTAGAGAAAAATAAGCCACTTTGGAGGTTCAATGGTTTATGTCACCCTTCAAACTTCACCTGTTAAAATATCCATTAGTACGAAGCGAAGATCAAGAAAATACTTTCGCTTCACCAAATTAAGAAAAGATTATCCTCTTTTCATTTTCATTTCATTTGCAAAAGCTTTATTTTCGAAATGAGTTTCTGGGTCTCTGTTCAGGAGCTTGGTCTCGACATCTCTCCTCAAATTCCAAATTGAATGCTACAAACTACACATAGCGCCGTCCGCTCCTGTTCTGCTCTCAGTCACATAATGGCTGCTACCGTTGTTACCATCGTCACTCGTTTCTGTTGCTTCACGGGCGCCTGTCGTGATACAAGGGGACGGATGGTCACCGTTTTGCGCAACAGCAAGCAACCCTGAACTGTCTCCCTGAAGCATTGTTCCTACAATTTTTTAAGGCGAAAGCCTTCTATGGCTTATGCCTTTGCTGGCGTGTCCGTGCATGCGTCCGCGGCAGCTGTTAATCACCTTCATTAGGATTAGGATGGTTTCAATACTGATTGTTATTCAATAAATGATGATGTCCAGTGTATGAACATTAGTTGACGATAATTAGTTAATTAGTAAATAATAATTAGTTAATTAGTAAGCATTGGTACATATTTAACGCACGCACTGCGCATGCGCAGTGGAGAAAATCTCAACCACTTCTCGGACCACAAAGGAATGGTAGCATGTGTCAACCTCAAACGTCGCCTTCCAATAGATGCTTGTCAATAAAGTTGTAGTCTCGAAACAGGTCCCGCAATGCACTCCAACACATCGACATTGCATTTGCATTCACGCCTAGAATGTGCCGAACAGTTTCAGCAGAGAATTTCAAGGCGGAAGCCTTCCTGGCGCACTTTTAGGCATTGCCCTGCACAGCGCGTTCCGGTCCGCTAAAGCGTAATTAGAGACGGGTGCCGTTCGGCAGTAAGACGTAATTACCGGCAACTCAAAGTCCCAATTCTGTAAGCGTAAACATGCACTAATTGCCTATAACTAATTGCCTAAGAAGCGCAAGCACACCAATTAGCTAGTTAGTGTATTGTACTTCACTCAATTATCAGTACAAAGGCATACTTATCAGTAAACCTTAGTTCCTGTTCAGCAAACGCAAACTTGCGCTAATTGCCTAAATAACAGTAAATAGCCAAGAAATGTAATTGACTATCACTTCGCTCAACTGTAAGTACACTCTCGCTTAACTACGTCCACATTTAGGATAATTATTAATGATTAATTAACCTTGATATGTTAATTAGTTGAGTTGGGTAAATAACTAAACTCAGTCCCACTAAATTCGAGCATCATTATACAACCCCTTTAATCGGTTGCATGGTTAATAGTCAAAGTACAATTGGCCTCGTTTGAAATTTGCGCACTGTGACGTCACGACCATTTCGACCAATAGAAAAGCGTGACATTTCTGTCGACAGCTCCTGCTTACAACGATGAGGCATTAAAAGAGTCACCAAACGAAACCAAGCAGTGGCCAAACAGAGGGCAGCGACAGTGGTGGTTAAAGGCTTTCGCCTCTGCGCGCTTTCGATCGTAAAAGTGCTCCTGAATTTTTAAAGTACGCACTCTGCTCTTTTCCTGTGGGCTTTAGCGTTAGCATTATAGTTGGATCCAACTCTTCGTCCCGTTGTTAATGGTATATACTGCATCGTATTTTAGACGACTGACTTTTGTATTGTAATGAAAGGTGGCTTTAAAGCGGTTCTTGTCACAAAGCCAGCGGAAAATGCTTTCTCCCTCATTTGCCCTTGAATTGGGTCCTTGGCGGAGGCGCCGCAAACGTATTCTCTGCGGCAGCCTTGACGTCACTTGTTTCTTTGCCTCCGCGCCCAGCCCGCGGCCCGGTCGCTTACCCGCTACATGCTACGTAAGGGGTGCGGTGAGTGCACTGTAGTTTTCTGTAGTCGCTCGTGGAGAAACCCGAACACGTACGGGCAAAGAGCGGACATCGACGGCTCGATGGCAATTTTCTAACGAGTGCTATAGCTCCAGGAAGACTGGTCCCAGATCCCCTTCGCGGAAATCGTGCTCACAAGTCTTCCAGGCTTGCGTGCAACTAACAATGCTGCGGCAACGATTGCTTTATAGCTACCTGCTTTTAGAGTTCGAGCACTGCTTACGTCATACAAAAGCTTCGAGAAACCGAATGTGTACATGAAGGCGAAAACTTGCTCGCGCAGAGACCCCCCCATTCCCATGCTGCTTCTTAGCTCCATCCCGCAACCAGCCACGATAATTTTTAACACAGGCTCTCGAAGTCTGTAAATTGATAGCGCTGGGGTCCTGGGGGACCCCGTGGTCATTGCTGCTTTGGCTCCTGGGGTGTGAGTTGGGTAGCGGCGGAAGAGAGGAAGGTAGAAACCAGAGGAGCGTGGGCGGTGGTCGTTGAGAGAGAAAAAACGCCAACATGCCTCTGGCATCTGGCAGTTGGCTGGTGTCATGAAATCGGCGCATATTTTCGTTCAGTCAGCGCTGCGCGGCATCTGCGTGGAATGGTCGAGAACATCGGAGAAATGTTTCCTTTTCCGCGCGTGGAGAGGGTGTAGCCTTTCGCGTATCGGTGTCACTCCTTCCTCATCACTCCGTGACGGTGATGACCCACCCAGCGGAGAAGCCGCTGTAGCCTCCGGAAGATTCCGCCGTGCCTCTCAGCGGGAGGAAGAGAGGACACTGAGTTACGAAACTTATGTGTATGTGCGCACCTGCCTTGCTTTGTAACAGACGCGGCACGCCGTATAAATTGAGGTCGCGTCGCTTCGGCAAGAGCGAGTGTTGCAACGACTGTTGCAGTGCATGCTACTTCTCGTCTCCCGGGGTTAACTCGCTGTACGGTAACCTACAGACAGTGCCCGTTGAACGATTTGGTGTTTACTTGTTTGGACTCTCTCGTGCATTGTGTATTGCTGTAAGGCCTCTGTTTTGTTGAAAGCCTCTTTAACTTGCATTCTTTGCATTGCTTTTTTGTGAGCGTCTAGTTTGTGTATTCTCAGGGTTAGTGTGAATTCCTTTGTATCGTCTCTTGCTGTATAAAATTTGTTTGGTTAACTCTGACTCTGACTTCGACCCTTACTGTGGCTTTAACCGGCGAAAGCTGGACACCAAATGGCCACGAAGCTGATTTCCGGCTGAGCTTGCCACGCAAGTCGAGGGCATCTCATTTGGAACCGGAAAAGCTACCCCATACACTGTAAGGGTGCCTGAGAGCGTGCGCACCATCGAGTGGCGCATCGTTAATAAATTATAACCATAAACGGGTGACAGCAGGTCACACGTATTGCACTCATGAAAGTGATGTACACTGCTACCCGAGTGTTCAGCAGTCAGCTCAACAGCTGACAGATGAGGAGGCTAAAGGTGGATCGAACCCGAGATCTTTGGATCCCTAGTCAGATATGCAACCCATATAGGCCCCGCAGAGACGCTTGGACTGCTCACTTAAAGCGCCTTATATCTGCGTGAGATGTCCTTACATTAACGTTACAGCTTGCGACTGCATGTTTCGTCCGTTCGACATGACGCGCGTTATAACAGCGCAAAAACTAAACGTAAATCGGAATGGGGAGCCGCAGACGGGAGTCATTTTTTTTTTTTTGTACGCAAACTTGCCATAAGGAATATTATATAAACTCATGTAAATGGTTTTCCGTGAGGAACCGGAGCAGGCTCCCGCTCTTAGCGTTGTCGGTGAGCCATTTAGAAAAGTCCTCTTCCCTTGTTGTGGTTAGTCCCACTTCGCGCAGAATCTGTGTCCTTGATTCCCTTGTCCCTGCACAAGTCCATAGCAGGTGGCGAACATCCACTTCTGCAGCTGGTGTGGAACACTTTGGGCATGTGGTTGGTCCGATGTCAGCTTGCGATTCCCATCGGCATTTTACCGACGGGGTAAGGGCCGCCCCAGCTCTTATCCTTCTAAGGGAAACCTCCTCCAATCTCGTTAAGTTACGAGGGAGTGGGAATGTACACGGGGGAATGAGGGCACGTGTACATTCCTTAAAGAGGATGCTAAAATGGAATCAGCGGAGCGGGCATCGAAAGGGAGCCTGGTGGGGGGCGCATTAGTGTGTGGAACTTCGTGTGTGAGGTGGTCAACTTTTCTCTGCTCAGCGTTCTCAGCATTGTCTTGTGTCCAATGTATCTGGATGCTTATCTTTGTTTTTTTATTGAGTGCGTGGATTTCCTGGGTAACACATAGCGTCTTCGTCACTTTATTCAGTTGTTTTATGGCGGCTAAGGAGTCTGTATAGATGTGGGCTTCTGTTATCGAATCTATTTTATTTATGGCCTCCATAGCATCGCGGATTGCATAGAGTTCCATCACAAGCGGGTCCGGGTATTCTAAAAGATATTCTTTATGTACCTTTAGTTCGCTGTGTGTTGGACTAGTAGCTTCTGTTCTACCGCCATTTTCTATAATTGATGCGTCCGTATATGCAATTAAGGTACCTGGAAGTGCATCAACCAGAGGTCGAGATGCCAGCTTTTCTTTGCGACGAAGCCGAGTAGTCTTGTTTGTCGTGATAGCAGTGAATTCCCACGGAGGGGGGTCAGCCATTGGTGGTGTTCGAACTGCCACTTCGTTGTACAAGGATGCTATGGGCGTATAACGTACTTTCGCTTCATATCCCTTGTTGCCTCTCGTTGTTGAATTAATTCTGTCAACGTATTTATCTGTGCAAACTCTTGAAGAATAGGGATAGGGGTAAGTTTTGGTAAGGCCGTGATAGTGCGCATTGCGTTTCTATTTATTGTTTCCAATTTCGCCCACTGCCGCCTCGTGAGTCTTTGGAATTGGGCCTGGTATAGTATCCTCGGCTGTAGCACTGATTGTACAAGACGTCTTGCCATGTCCGCTCGAGCTCCTCCTCCCCTAGACGAAATGCTTTTTATCAAGTTTAAGGAAGTCGCAGCTACTTTTTTCACCTTATGAAGCCATTGTGTTCCTTTGCCGGATTTGTGAATTTGTGTGTGGGAGTCATGAAACCTGTCGCATCATGCACTAACGGTACCCAAGAAAAGTTTAAATTATTACCGGTGAAACGTGTTTGGCGCCCTTCGCACACGCGTCACTCCAGGCGAGTTCTTCGAAATAGGGTGGTTAAGGAAGTCGCAGCTACGTTTTTCACCTTATGAAGCCATTGTGTTCCTTTGCCGGATTTGTGAATTTGTGTGTGGGAGTCATGAAACCTGTCGCATCATGCACTAACGGTACCTAAGAAAAGCTCAAATTATTGCCGGTGAAACGTGTTTGGCGCTCTTCGCACACGCGTCACTCCAGGCGAGTTCTTCGAAATAGGGTGGTGACGCCGGCAGACGTCATGAAAGTGCCTGCTTTGTAAAAATTAAGAACTGAAAAATGATTAAGTGGCAGTTGAAGGATGGCTATGGGGGACAGTATGGCTCTCTCTCTCTCTCTCTCTCTCTCTCTCTCTCTCTCTCTCTCTCTCTCTCTCTCTCTCTCTCTCTCTCTCACACGCACGCACGCACGCACGCACGCACGCACGCACACACACACACACACACACACACACACACACACACACACACACACACACACACACACACACACACACACACACACACACACACACACACACACACACACACACACACACACACACACACACACACACACACACACACACACACACACACACACACACACACACACACACACACACACACACACACGTTTCTAGCATTCCTCACCGTATTACAAATCAAAACTACTTGTGAAGCAGCGCTTAAATTTCGCTCTGCCGAGAACCGCAATCGTCGGCCATAAGCCTGGTATCTGGAGGAAGGGGCGTCACATGTGGAAGTCAGGAGAGGAAAGTGCCTCTCAACAAACGCAAAATATGGAGAGAGGAGTAACATATGCGGGAACCACTTGCTCATTGTAGACAGGAGACTGGCCGTTGCCTACACCCTGCACGATGCATAGGGAGTCACGTAGATACTCCTCAATAATCCGTTTCATAGATGAGAAACCTTGTGATCATTAGCCTTCACGACACTTGCAGTTCAGCCCCTGCATATGAATACCAGTGTGTGAGGTCTCTAAATGCCGCTGACCTTCGTAACCTTTATATTGTCATCAAAGCGGGGTCAAAATTCTAATCATCTGTTTCTTCGAGAAAGAACAACGTTTCTATTCAGTCTTTCCGCTGTGATAAAATAGTGCTCTTCAGAGCTTAACCTTTGGGCGCCCTGCATTCGCGACAAAACCTTTCTCACACTACGTAGTCATTACAGCGTGGAGGTTGCACACAATATGCTCAGTAGTCAACGTGTTCTGATCGATGTTAGGAAAACGGAGCTCGAATGTGCACTTTCCAGCCAGCATTCCCACACTCCTCTTGACTCTCAGTTGATGACAGCTGAAAGAAAAGCTCTAAGACATTTGTCAAATAAGAGAACGTCTATTTTCTCTGTACGTTGCAAAATGGCGACGTTAGGCATTTGTGCCACATTTTACCTATTTAAAAAAAAAAATTAAGGGGTTCAACGCTGCTGAACCGGATCTGGAGCAAAAGCTTTCGGTGCGGGCAACTCGATGTTGCCGTTCGTCTCTACCAGGGTGGCAACTGCCGAGTTGTTGTTTTCACCAGCGGTTTCTTCTTCTTCTTCTTGGCTCGAGGTCATTCGTGGAGTCAGCGCCACGGAGGTGCGACCACAATGAAGAGGCGAAGCGGCTGGCGTAGTGTTGCTTTCCCAACAAAAATTTGACATTCACTTTTGCTGTGGTTTGATGGTTGATGGCTTATGCCAAAGAGGTCTCTCTAGACAAATTTGCATCATCCACAAGAGTCCAGTAAGATAAAAACCGTGTTTCATGACAAAATTTTTGTAGACACTATAACTATGGTACTTATTTGTATGCGTCAAACGCAGAAAATAATTTATAGTCATTATAAATTACTTTCCATATGTAACTTTAATGTAGTGTAATCATTTGTTAGAACGGTAATTCTTCTGTAAGTAAACTACAGATTTGAAATTTAAGGAAAATGATTTCTAATGTAAGTTAATCACTCTTTCGAAAGTAATTTAGCCCTGTTTGGCTTCGGCAAGACCCATGTAGCTGTAACTGCACCTCTGACAAGACGCATTGCCGATCTCTATTATATTGGGACCCTACAAAGTCTTGTTATACGCATCGGAAAATTGACGGCAGGTGTAACGATTACAGTGTATACATTGGTGCCATATTTCGGTATTAGTTACACTTTTGAGATGAGCCCAGGTACGGGTCTAATCACGCCATGCCTCGGAAATAAGGCATCCTCGCAGAGCTTGCTAATCATTGCTAAATACTTCTCACATCTTTTTGCAAACCGCCGCACAAAAGAGCGCTGAACATCTTGACAGCATGCCGAGATTTTCTCAGAAGATGCACAGAAAGGTTTTGGTTCGCTACTCGAAAATACCGAATATTCGCGCACAAGAACTTCCGAGATCAAATCACAAATTCCGACATCCACAAGAAGCAACATCTATGTGAACCCGATAGCCAAGCACATGCACCACGATTTACAGAAGGGTCGAAGGAAAGCCAGCGTCAAATCATTGGAAAAACAATTGTCTAAAGACGCGGAAGTTGTCTACGTGGACATAGGGGCTTACGGCGAGCCTGGCAAGTTCACAATAGTTGCAGTTGACCACCAGAAGAGGCCAATTATTCAGGCTTTGATCTATGCCAAGGATCCTGCGGAAGCGGAATCACTGGCAATAGCCGTCACCATAAAAACACAAGACCACCAAAAGAAGTCATCACACGTAGTGACGGACTCCCAATCAGCCTGCAGGGACTACCTGGCCGGAAAACCTCACAGAAGAGCGTGTGCAATATTACGTTCCATCTCCCAGACGCACACAATTACATGGACACCTGGACACGAAGGCCTAGAAGGAAATGAGGTAGCGAATGATCTAGCCCGAGCTCTCACAAACCGGGCGGATCCCCATCCCTACCCCACCCCTCTCCTGGACCCTACGGCGACAGGCTGGAACACCTACGGTTAGAAAGAAGAATTTTCTCACCACCACACAAACAACTTCCTTCCTCGGACGCTATAGACTGGAGAAAAATACAAACACATTCTCTAATCTTCACATTTTAAATAAGATAAGCCCAACAAAATACACGAGTTACTGTCCTTGGTGCGGTGCAAGCCCCACACTCTATCACATCTCTTGGGAATGCCAGGACAAACCTGACCCAACGTTACTAGTGCCATGCCCGACACACGAGCAGTGGGAGGCGGCCCTGACCAGCGACAACGTGGACCAGCAAGCCTGGATTATCCAGCTAGTCCGCAAGTCAGCTGCTGCCAGCGGAGCCCTGGACTAGGGGCACCGACCACCGAGCTCCTGCGAATTCTTACTGATTATTATGCTCATTAAAAGTTTTTTTTTCTCTCTCTCTCTCTCTCTTGCACACAACAATTTAATTTGTGCCATTGGAGCTTTTATTCTGGTCGTGAAATGCCTCCGCAGTATATATACATGCGAGATATCCACTTAAGAGCTATTGGCGCGCAGTTAGAGCATCGCTCGTAGGAACATCTGCGAAGTTGTGGCCACCTTCCAGCCCAAAAGCCATGAGCAGTCGTAGGGGCTTCAATGTATAGCCTTGTGGATAATAACTTGACCGCTTTATTGCATTGTTATCTGAGACATACACGACCGTCAGTCGTGTTCAGTTGGGAGAACCGTATCTGAGCTAACTGCACCTAGAGGCCCGCCGTTTTACAGCAGCCTTGGCTGATAACCATGCCGTTGAAAGCTGCACACACCAGCACCGTTGTCAAGCATGGCTTCGTGTTCTGACGTGAGGCCGGTCGCCGATAAGAAGGCGTCTCCATGAATCTTCTCCGCCAGACACCATGCTCTGTTCTTTAATGCCCCTGTAAGGCACTGGGAATAGGCACTTTACAGTCCTTGGGGATCACCATTTCTTATCTCGCTATTTAAAATACACATAAACTGATGAAATATCATACAGCTGTACGATGATGCGAATCAATCTACAATGCAGTATATACAAAAAGTTGTACTGAAGGTAATCACTGAAAACCAGGTGTGTTTGTGTTTGGATTAAAGGTGCATCTCAAAGTTAAGGAGAGCATTGTTTTTAGCTCGAGCTTTTCTTTCCAACATCACGCAGTATTTCTGAGGCGTGTGATAGTTGGAAACCTGAATGCGTGCTACGAGATCTTGATGATCATGCAGCCACGCAGTCGAAAAGGGGTAGCGTGCTGCTGGCCTTAAAAAGCTTGAAGAGGTGGGCATTGTGAGGTTACGTCTGTAATTGTGTGTGGACGGTATAGTGTTTTAAAATCCCTGATTGAGCATCGGATTCAGGCCCATGTCACGTGCACATGAAATCGTTCACCTTCCGCGCCACACTGTCCGGATCAGTCACGTGCATGTTCTTTTTCTCACTCTCGAGTACGACGTAACTGAAGCGCGAGCACTCCTCTGCGCCCAGACAGCGCATAATCGCCTCCAGGGCGTCGAGGTGCGGCCTCGCTCCCGTCGACAGCCTGCAGTCCCGCTGCAGCACCATCAGGTTGTTCTTGTAACGAGGCAGAGTCCTGTCGAACACGCCCGGGTAAAGTCCTTGCGGCTGCGCATAACGCACCCTACGGTCGGACGTGAACACGTAGCGGTCTCCCGAGACGCGCGCGCAGCCTCTGGCCATAAGCAACTCCGCCGAGGAGGTGTTGTGTCCTCTTGAGGCTATGACGTCTATGACCTCCTGCCGTGTATAAGAAGAGCGACGATCTTCGTCCGCAGCAACCTCGGGCCTGAAGTTCGGATACGTTGACGGGAACGAGCCCTCGATGGAAGCCAGCCTGGGAACCCTGTCTGGCTGCAACGCGGCGAGGTAGTAGCCGATGCCGGCGCCCATACCGTGGCCCAGCACGGAGAAGATGTCCCATTTGAGATGGTCGACGGCCGACAGCACGCTTTCGACGTAGCTGTCCAGGGTGTAGTGGCCGCGAGACGGAAGGTGCGAGGACAAGCCGTGGCCCGGGAGGTCGAGGGCCACCACCTTGAACTCCGCCTTGAGGAAAGGCACTAGTGGCTCGAAGACGGCCGCGTTGTCCAGCCAGTCGTGCAGCGCCAGCACGGGCTGTCCGTCGTCGGGTCCCCACTGTTTACCCGTCAGCTGTCCATGTGCTACGGGCAGCACGAGGTCGCGGGTGAGCCGCTGCTTCAGGGACGCCGAGGATGCTTGCCGGAAGGTCGCCAGCACACTCGTCCGGTCCTGACCGCGCGCCTCTCGGAGCAGGCCCTTTGCGAACATCAGGACGGGGCTGCTAAACCTGTGAAAAGGAACACGAGGTTCAAGAGCTCTGAGGACTCACTAGGTGGTTATCAGGGTGTGCCTACACATTCCATGCAGTCCGTTATATGCACAATGCAGATTTCTGAACCTTTAGGCGTGAGTGCTGATGTACAGAATCGGCCACGCTTGTCTAGGGCGCTCGAGCATTCTGCTGCGGATCAATTGCAGTCAAATCTCACCGAGGAGTTTTGCATTTGGCAAGAATATTGTGCATGCGTTGTCCACGTACAGGTCTATTCGGTTTCTCACGAGAGAGAGAGTATTATGAGTGCAAGTCAGTAGGTGATTTTGAATGTATGGTTATAAAGCACAGTGGTATGGCGTGTGAGACGTTACGAGGTGCACCACACACGTTTTTAGTGCCCTACGACATCATTGACTTGTGCGCCAGTGACGGCAAGATTACTATATAGGAAAGAAAACTGTTTTTATCACCTTCGAAGCAAGGGCCCCTGCTTCATGCCATATTTAAGTGGTCTTCTCGAGGTATTAGTTCTAGCTACAAACGTTGAGCAGGTCCTAACATTGGTTTTAGAAAAATAATATGGGGACATGCAGTATATCCGCCTTATAATAATGACGCGACAGCACGTACGTGTACCGTCGGCGTCCTGGATTCCTCTTTTGCATATCACTTCGCAAACGCAGACATAAATACTGGGCTTCTACTTTTGTTTACCACAAAGCACACAAGGCCTCCCAAACCGAACAACAGCGCTTGTTTCTTCTAATTTTACTGTCCACCCCTCCTTGCCAGGAATTCATGCAAAAAGTTTATGCATCGGTGCGGCTTTTGACATTTCGATTTTTTAAGGAGTTACTCTTCGCGTAATTGTCTATGATGTGATAACGATGCTTTTTCCGGTGCCATCATTGCATCGTTCTGTGTACTTTGGCCTCAAGGGTCACGATATGATAACGCAATTGCTTTAGTGGAATCAGCGTTTTGCGTACTCGATTATACGAAATGTAAATTTCTCGTTGCACCGAAACGCCTATAAATTCCACACCGAAGTATCCAGCTGTCGATACGGAGCAGAGAAAATATTTTTGTATATTCTCTCAACTGTCGTGTGCGCGACGCATCTAAGAACCATTGCACATGTTTCATTAACTGCAGAGACACGATTCTGTTTTGGGATGTGTTGCAAGGAACGATAAATGAATGCTTTAAATTCCTGCAGTGTATGCGATGATTCTGATTATTCGATCTGATTGAGAACCTTGCGGCATAATTTTGACAGCCATGGGCTGACAGCCACCAAAAATGACTCTTAAAGTAGCTGTTTTAGACGAAATATATGGGAATAGATGTATTCCAATTCATAAACGTGGGGAAGGGTGTGAAAGTTAGCCGGGTGAGTTGTGTATCCCCACGCGCAACCCAGAGAGCAGGAATCGCGCGTCAAAGTTGCGTCCAACTTAAGCACAACACGTGCCCGCGAGGTGCAATTTGAAGT
This sequence comes from Amblyomma maculatum, assembly GCF_055883805.1. Lineage (NCBI taxonomy): Eukaryota > Metazoa > Arthropoda > Arachnida > Ixodida > Ixodidae > Amblyomma > Amblyomma maculatum. The sequence goes on from NC_139345.1 coordinate 67,892,401, forward strand.
CTGACTTCAGTGCACTGACAACGTATAGCAAGAGCACTGAGATTAGTTGGAAACCTTTTCAAATCATGCATCGCTTCTTGTGCCGAAGTATGCTTATCACTTGTGTAATCATTTTCTCCATGCATGTGGTCAATGAATTAAGCCCTCATAAGAGCACGTACTTAATTGGATTGCAGCTTTCTTTCAAGAAACGGCGCACACGATGCCACCTTTCTCTGATCGGTGAATAGACGGAAGTGGAATTCCGTCTTGTTATGAAGAGGGCGTTCGCGTGCAACCTTGCCGAATTGTGGTGTTGCAAGACCGCGGCGAATTGCCCCGGACGTTTGCTTGCTATTCTAGCTGTCCATACGCTGGAAGAACACTGTACTCCGTCAAACCTCAGACAAATTAACCTTCATTCACTATCTATTTTCCTTACCAAACGCGCACGAAGTCGCTTCGGCGTGTGGCTGTCCAGAAGCGCATGCCGTATTCTGTGGTAACGAATGAATGTAGCGTAACAAAGGAACATCAACAAGAACAAATAAACAAAACACTATTTTCCTGTTTCGAGGGGGTAAAAGCAACGGGTGCATTGCACCACCATACAAGTGCCCAATCACGCGCTTACTAGAAACCCGTGACCACCGGTGGTATAGACTCTCGATGGTGCCCCCTCCCCTTTTGCGTCCCTTGTGACTTTCCTGGGTCGCTCATTAGCCAGCAGGCGAACGCGTGTTTTCGTTTACTATCTACTACGACGAGACCCGTTCATTCAGGAGATATTATCCCATGCATCTACAGCACCTAAAATAAATTGTGAGATGACATACCTCAGAGCCATGGCGGTACTGTGGTGGGGACGTCCACGGGATGCAGTGTCATAGATGAGACAGCGCTGTCCAGTCTTTGGCGGAGCGCGCCGTACTACTCCTCTTGCTCCGGCTCATCGGCAAACAAAGAGCGGGGACCTGATAAGGGACCGGACTCTGCGGCCGCCAGATAGAGGGCATCCCCGTTTCCGCAATGAGCCGCCTTATCAAACGGCGCGGGGACGAGTAAACGGATTCACGCAGCCTCCGCAGGAGCACGTGCCTCTCTTGTCGACGCCTCTGCGAGGTGAGAGAAAGGGAGAAAACAGGAGCACAATAAACGGAGAGTCAGTGAGCGAACGCGTCACACGCTGAAATCCTTGAGAGAATCGATGTACGAGTGTGTTTGCGTGCCCCTTGTCCGGGAGAGGCCAAACTTCGTCATGCTGTCACTGCGAACACGAAACCGTAGCTCGCGAACGCGCACAGCTGTGGTCGCCCGCCGCTCTAAAGGCTGTTTCAGCGCCGATCATGTTGCACAGGCGTGAGCCCCAGAGAGGCGGAGCGTGCTCGTCGCAGCTAGGCCCCTGCTGCCCTTGTCAACTACGCGTACGCTCCTTCGCTGTTTCCGTTCGTCTAGCTGCCTTCGCGTTGTGCTTCCCCGGCCTTCCATTTTGCTTTCATTTTGTTTGGAATTGTTCGCGCAGCCAGCGCTGCTGACGTTCGTCATACCTCACTGAGTTGGAACGAAACAAAATTCGCCGACCGTGAAGCGCGACTTTCGCGTAGCCGGTAGCCGGCCTTTGATTGTGCGCTTACTTTACGTCTGCCTCGGACAGCACCCATGCGGTAGAGTCCTTTTCCTCCAGAAATCAAGCAGCAAGGCAACGCTGCCTTGTTGGAGCGTGACGGGGAAAAGAAATCGGTTTTCGCACAATCCCCACCTCGAGCCCATGGCGTGCATGCCCAGAACGGCAGCAAGAGGCTGGATACTATATTAATAGCAGAATGGTTTGTTAAGACTTCAGGATGAGCTTGTGGTCCCACAGATGTTGTCTTTCCAGTCGCGTCTCTAGTTCGTCTCCCCTTCAGATGGCTTCGCGCTCAAACCTGCTTCAGCGTTTACTCAGCGCATATAGATCGGCGGCTAATATTTAAGCTTCCTTTTTTCCCGCACTGCTGCGTGCTGGAATACCCTCCCCACCAACGTCGCCGCTATCACGTGCCCAAGTTCATATTTGCAGTATCTACTTTTATGATGCGCTTATTATTGTTGTATAAACTCACCCCTTATGTAATACGACGCGAAGAGGGTCTTTAATGTGAATAAAGAGAACAAGCTTTATTTATTTCTTTTTTTCTGATCTACGCGCGTTATCCGCGGACTGTAGACACTCTGCCAATGTGGGGAGCCGCGTAATTGCGCTCAGCAGTGTGAAGTATCCTGGGCCGATGCGTAGCGCGCGTGATGATGAAATGTGAAGCTGACACCAATTACCTGCAAGTGTGGTTGTCAAACACTCAGCGCCCCTATAGTTTCGTTTGGTTTGGTTTGGTTTGTGGGGTTTAACGTCCCAAAGCAACTCAGGCTATGAGAGACGCCGTAGTGGAGGACTGCAAAAATTTCGACTACCTGGGGTTCTTTAACGTGCAACATCGCACAGCACACGGGCGCCTTGCTTTTCGCTTCCATCGAAAAGCGGCCGCCGGGGCCGGGATTCGATCCCGCATCCTTGCGAACATGTGTTTTTTGTACATTCTTCGAAAGAGTGCGTTTCTCAGGGCTATCATAATACTACATGAGCAGTCGAATCGATTTCCAGGTTCTCCTCGGATGGCGGGCGGCCATCGCAGTGTGTTCGTAAACACTAACAGCGCCCCTATAGTGTTTATGAAGACGCTGCGATGGCCGCCCCTATGACATCCGAGGAGAACCTGGAAATCGATTCGACTGCTCATGTAGTATTATGATAGCCCTGAGAAACGCACTCTTTCGAAGAATGTACAAACAGAACAACAATATCTACAGAGAAAGAAACTAAAACATTTTGGCTTTATTCCGCATGACGGCCTCAAGCTCTCCTCATAACAAGAATTTATTTGAAACGTGTTAGCAGTATACATAAAAATCGGTATACAGAAGACGGTCCCAAAGTAAAACCACTGTCACCGGACTCACTATTGATTAATAGTAACCTAAATAACAAACAAACAGCAACCCATCAAGACACATAAATATTAAAGCACAATGGTTATGGTGACACAGAAACATTACATAAAATAGCAATGAAATAATAGCTTATCGGTGCAAAGAACGCAAAAAAAGTAATCAGGGTGAAAAAAAACACATTGTTATATATCTTGCCTATGCATACAATCACAATACCGCACATCGAACACGATCAGAGCATTCATTAAAAAGCACACACAGGTGACTACAGGAGGAGAAAGAATATAATGGTACATTAGTCAAATCAAATAACAGGCATGACAAAATTTGTAACATAAAGTTGAAAACAATTTAACGAGCAGGTGAAAGAACCTGACCATTCTATCTGTCGCTGCAAAAGAAAATTCTTGCAGAACTATTTCATAGAAACTCAGCCATAAAGCTTACGAATTAAACGTACAGGTGCTGTTAAATGAAGTATGCTTCCAACTGAAAAATCGACCTTGTCCCTACGTTGGCGCTCGTCGGCTCACACAACTGACCGTGGCCTAACCTCGGTCAACAGGGCGGGGCAGATGTCATTGTTACTGGTGGTATTAGACCGGCCGGCTTAGATGGCTACATAGTTGGCCTCACGTTAGCTACATGTAAGTTCGATGTCGATTAGCAGTCCTGGCGTTTTAGGTGCAAATATAGTTACTAAGGTTGGGCCGAGGTAGAGCCAAGGTCGGGGGCCAACCTTGCAGACAATGCATGTCCACACTAGCAACACAAAATATTGCCTGAATATTTTCTCAGTAACGTTGCAATAAAGCACGCAAAGTCTTGATGAAAAATTTGGTGACTCTCAGAATATTTTGCAAAGCTGAAACAAAATGCAACTTTTTAAGAGAAAAGATTGTAAAGAGCAAATGTTTGGCAGCGATAACGCAAGCATTCCCATGGCGACCAGATCATGATGTCGATCATACACTGCACCAAAGAAATAAAACGAAACAAGACGCCACTGCACTGCGTATACATACCTAAGAGCAACTTTCAGCGAGTCTACATATGCCCCACATGAGGCATTCAGTTTAGAGCCAGTGACCCTGGCAAGACGAGAGGAGTTATTTCAATTATTTTAAGCTTTAGATGGCAATAATGAAAACTGAAAGAAGGCAAGCTCATATTGCTGCGAATTTTCATTAAAAAAAACTCATCTGCCGTCTTGTGCTAACAATGTGCCGACGCATTCGTTAAAAACACACATGCTAGTTGGCCAACTGAAAACACACACACACACACACACACACACACACACACACACACACACACACACACACACACACACACACACACACACACACACACACACACACACACACACACACACACACACACACACACACACACACACACACACACACACACACACACACACACACACACACACACACACACACACACACACACACACACACACACACACACACACACACACACACACACACACACACACACACACACACACACACACACACACACACACACACACACATGATCTCTTCTAGAGAAACCGCACAGGTGATCCCAATGTGGATGTGCCATAACTCCAATTTCAACTGCAGCAACGCGTAGATGGCGTTACGATACTATAGCGTGCTCCGCTTACTTCTCTTTGAATACCTATATATGTTTATATCATGCCAACTAGCTTAACAGTTATCCTGCTTACAAGACGAATACAAGCTTATAGAAAATTATGGCAGATTACAAGCAAGAAGAATACAAAGCGAGAATCAGTTAATGCCCATATTACACGTTCCATGCGAGCCATGATGACAAATGCCTGTATTATAGTTAGCATTTCAGTCACCAAGCCACCTCTGCCTGTCCAGTTCATTACAACAAAACTGAAGCAAAACGCGAAAAATACCAGATTACTACCGAGCTTGAACACAGCAATTTGATCGAAGCTCGTTTGATTTGTGCGGTTTAACGTCCCAAAGCGACTCAGGCTATGAGGGACGCCTTAGTGATGGACTCCGGAAGTTTCGACCCCCTGGGGTTCTTTAACGTGCACTGACATCGCGCAGCACACGGGCGCCTTGCTTTTCGCCTCCATTGAAAAGCGGCCACCGAGGCCGGGATTCGATCCCGCATCCTTGGGAAGAGGAGTCGAGCGCCGTAACCCCTACCCCACCCCAGCAGGGATTTGATCGGATTCGATTTGATCGGACAAAATCGGATTTCGTGCACCGGTTCTTCACATACACGACACAGCCTTTTCAGACATTTCGCAGCAGCAGCAGCAACAGCCAGGGTTCCATCTCCGCGATGTTAGAGCTATACGTGTCAGCGTTTCGAGCGCCCTTTGCTATACGTGTTATCTCGTGAATGTACTTCTTGCATTACTTTTTTTGCCACTAACTAGCAACGTTTTAAGCATGTATACTCGGCTGCTCTGACGCTCTTCTCAAATTTCGTTGCTCTCCTTAACTTGAAATGTTGAATCTCTGGCGTCTCTCATTGTGATCTGTGTATGAGCATACGTTGCCAGGAGCATGGTCGACCTTTGCCCAAAACTCCAGTGCCGTTGCCCTCATTGTTTTGTACTCGCACACGGCTAGGAATTCCAAAGTACGCCAGATACCCGTCGTCGCTGCACTCAGCTATCTTCCCTCGTTGATAGCAATACAATCTTTACTGATAGTTCATTTTGCGGTGTCACTGCTGCGCACGCAACAGCGCGATCACCGTTTAGCATGGTGATCGCGCTTTTTAACTGCTGCAGTTCTAAGCACAGAAAGAGTGCTTGGAGCGCCCAAGCCCTCCGCATCCCCTCTTTTTCGTCAAATCATCAGAAGATTGGGTTGGTTCGTGGGGTTTAACGTCCCAAAGCGACTGAAGCTATGAGAGACGCTGTAGTGGAAGGCTCCGGAAGTTTCGACCGCCTGGGGTTCATTAACGTGCACTGACATCGCACAGCACACGGGCGCCGCCTTGCTTTTGCGCCTCTACCGAAAAGCGGCCGCCGCGGCCGGGATTTGATCCCACATCCTTGGACCGAGCGCTTTAACCGCTGCACTGCCACAACGGAGCATCGGAAGACTATAGGAAAATATTCAGGCGCTGAGTTCATATTTGTGGACGCGATCTGAACATTGTCATATCCTTTTCTGTCCAAATTGGAACGTCCGCAAATGTGGTAAATAAGATAGCCCAACATGAAAAGAAATGGCACAATTTTTTGGGGCAACTCAATTTCAGGAGGCCTCTTAGACCACGTTTTATGCATCAACTTATTCAGTAGATTACTTTTATGCCTCGAAGAGATGAATCCTTTAGTGATCCTTGAAATCATAGGAGATCAAGTGGGCGTATAATTTCATTAGTGAAGGCAAACTATTTCGAAATTTGCTAGAACTGAAAGAAAGCGTCGTACAAACTAATTTACAAAGCACTTCCTCAGCCTGCAACTCACGAGGACGCCACATTGGATTTCGAAGATTACTTCTTCATTTGATTCGCTGGATTACGCCAAGAACCGCACATATACAATGAAAAGAGACATAAGTGTATGTTTGGCTGTCTGTCGGCTGAGGCGCTCAGCTTCACTGGATCCGCGCGTTCTTGACTTGGACTGAAAGGAGCGATCTGGGTGAAGTGCAGAAGTAGTCCCGCGTAACATGAGCCAAGATTTCAAAACTGAAAGGCACTTCGGGAACGTATTGAACCGCATGCATGACGTCGGCGCTAACCTATAGAGTCGCTCGTGCTATCTTTATTTTCTAATCAACTATTTAATTACGATTAATCACTAATTTTTAATGCTGGATGCAGAACTAAAGTATTATACGCAAAGATGTAGAGCGCCTTCGCGCAGCCACTTATTAAATTGTTCCCTACACGATGTGCCTCACGTAATACTTTTTCCTGCGCCCGTATGAAAGGAAACCTCGTGATGATGTGCGTTCAGACTGTCATTGGGCTGCTCTCGAGCGTGCGACAGATGCACAAGATCAACTGCAGAGTGACTGTGACCGCGAGAAAGAGACACAATTATGCCGGTTGTATAGGTATATGTCTGAGCCCCCTGATGTTTGGCTGTATGATGGCACGAATAAATGTTCTGTCGGAGCGCCCCTTCTTAGAGGTATATATAATCAAAAAGCTGCTCTTCTTTCGCAGCCTTGGACACTTTATTACTTTATTGCTGTGTCGGCACCATAACGTGACATGAGCCGATGCACAAGTGCCTGCAACCGGCATAAGGCCCCGTTGCTTCGTCGTGGCCAAATTCACACTTCAGCTGACCTTACGTCGCGCGCTGGCGAAGTGCACGACACAGAAGCGCAAGTGCCCCATCACGAGGATCTTTTTCATATTGCGCGCGGGCTTTCTCTGCAATGCGGGGAAAAGGGACTATGTGAGACGGAATCAGTTGGAAACGAAGTTTCTGGAGAACTTTTCTTGCCACACTTGGGGTCCGCAGGCAGTATTTATAAAGCTCAGTAAATAAACTTATTTATATAAAAAGTAATGTGACTAAAACACTCATGGTCCGGGCCGCAGCGCCATTCTTAAAATCAGCCCGTTATCCGCTCATGTCAGGTCTGGAGCAATGTCGCGTAGGTCAGCTGGAAGACTATATATATATAATGCGCGATGATCATTGGCCTGCGATAGGCGGGCTGCTTCGGCCGCTTCCCGAACGCACCTGCCCGATTATTAATACAGATTACTCACACATTCTTGGCTAGTGTCCGGTAATAGCCCTGGTTGTTAATGAATATCACTCACTCACTCACTCACTCACTCACTCACTCACTCACTCACTCACTCACTCACTCACTCACTCACTCACTCACTCACTCACTCACTCACTCACTCACTCACTCACTCACTCACTTGCCCCAACAACATCACCCCTGTTCAATTAAAGTCGGAAGTGCCTCTCATTTTTGAAGTGTGGGACAATCCGCGTATCGCTCGCCAACTACGGGGCCCTTTTTTTCTCTTTTGGGTTTCACAGTTCGTCCGTTTCGTTGTGCTATCGCCATATAGTCGCATCAACATGTAGCATTTTGTAGTTATTTTCTTTCGCTAGGCATGCAATGATAATAATAAAAGGGTCGTCGGCGTGATGACATTGCGAGTGAAAGCGTTATCATCACTGATATATGTTCTCGTATTTCGCCCTAGGGATCATGGCGAGCATCACGCTTGCCACATACTTTGCGATACGACATTCGAGTTGCGAGTGCACTGTCACCAGAGAGATGATAAGTGAGAGAGCGTGCACATTTCTCTAGTGGCACGAGGGCGGCCTCAAGGACTCTCCGCCAAGTATAATCGCGCTATTATAGATGCTTACATAGCAGTATATGTACACTCATGTTGCAGCTGCCGCTTCGACTTTCGAGTCCGCAAAAGATAAAAGGCTAGCACGCGAGCTCTGTCGGGGCCCTCCAGGCCTCGTGACCCAGATAGCGAGAGGATGCAATTATCACGCCGGCAGTCGTGGCCGAGATTCAAGTAGCCCATCTTTCGAAATAGTGATCCTCTCTTTTCATCTTCGAGTGGAAAAGAAGATGGAAATAATGCACGATAAGGGCGGAATAATAGGAAATGCTCAGTACTGATGTTGACAAATTAACGTGTCGGAAAGACGATAAAAACAACAAAACTCACTGTCCTAGCCTGCAAATCACGAGCATTGGTGAATGCTTTTCATGTCCCCGTTCCTGCATATTATGGCCATAGTTTTAAGAGGGGCTGTCAGTTGGATACCCTTCATCTGGTAGCGTTACTATCGTCCTCTCAGCTGAGCACGCCAAAACTGCAGCGGTGAGATACATTTCACGAGGAATGTAACTGAGGGCATCCCGTTTAAATCTACAAGATCACTATAAAAGTTTGTAGCAGTTAAAAATATATGCTTGCAACTACTCGAACACTTTTGTGATGGCAACGCAAAACATCGACATACTAAATGAGAGTAGAAATATTAACCACAGGTCACATTCTTCAAATCAATCTCAGCCTAGAAAGAGAAGGTGATAGCGTCATTGTGAGGAGAAAAGAACAGTTGGTTGGAGAAACATGCCTATTACCTCCTGCTACACGCATAAGAAGGAAGGAGGGAATGACAACGGTATAGGCATAGAAAGTGACGCTGAAAGTTGGTGATACAGAAATGTATGCAGTCAGCAGCTGCATGCCTGTTGCCTGTGACCTATGTGATACACATGCATGGAAGAACTCAAAGTATCCCCGCCCACGAATGAACTGCAAAGAAGCTTCCGGGGCACCTTCACCTTTACGGAAGAGCTGGGAGGTTGCTTTCGGTACGCGACGAACGTCCTCCCATGAGTCGGAGAGTTTCCTCAGAGGAGGGCGTGAGCGCATACGAGCGAAGCCGCAATTTAAGTGTACATGAGCTGTGGGTACTTCAATTAGAGCTCCGTCCGAATGAACACCGTCGCGATCCTTGATTTCTCTGACTCGTTGCATGTCAATCATAAGCTCTGCGCATACTATACCATTACAGGCCTGTCCCGTCCGCATGCACTGGAATAGTAATCATACCTAAATCTGCACAATGCTTATCCAAATATTTTAATGCATATTTGTGAATTAGGAAACCAGCCACCCTCCCCTTCGGTGATGCGCAACATCCTTGTGGACATGCAGCTTCTTTGCGCATAACCTGGTTGGGAGTCGTGGTACTACCTCATAAATATCATTTTACAATGAGCCTAAAATACCGCTGGACATTAGACAACTTGACGTACACATTCTTTATTACCCCTTTTTTGAAATTCTATGTACACTTTCTTCACCATACTATGTCCTCATACATATGACATCCTCATACGTCGACAAACTCGAATAATAATAAAAAAAAAAAGTTGCACTGATGTCATCTAGAATGCATAGTGGGTGTCCCAGCAATGATCATGAGGTATGGGACATTTCAAACAGAACGGTCATTAAGCTGTGGAGGGTATGTTATTAGTTTTGCCCCAGTTAGCTATTGTGTCAGACTGTTTATTTGCTAGACATTTTACAGTACACATTGAAATCCTCGTGTGCATGTACGTAGATAGGCAAATCTAAGACACATTACTGATAAGGGGGGGGGGGGGGGGGGGGGCATGTAGCAGAGCATAGATTGTCGCTATCGCCTCAATTAATAAAGCATGTTAATTGCTTTCTTTTCTACGATCACAAAATGGATCTGGATCTGTTGACAAGCCGCTCGCATATACCTATAAACCTGCTGCAGTGGGGATTAGCGATGGCTGCCACATTCCGCTTCCAGGCAGTACCAGAGCTGCCGCTGAAGATGTCGCCATCAACGATCTGCCTGTAGGAGCGCGTTCGTTGTCACGGAACGTAACATGAAACGTGCGACCAAGTTTTCTTGGGCCATGCGACTGCAACATAATTGCCACTTAGATATTCGCTTAATGGCACACCGTACAAGTGATACAACTGTAATCGCTATAGTCGAGACCTTTGTCTCACGGTGAAATTAGTGCAGAATGGCTGAGCTTTTTTTCGACACAAGGGATAAGTATAAAAGAAGAATCTAGATCAACTAGAGCAGAGATGGGGCAACGGCTAGGCAGTTCGAGAACGGTTTTGCGTGAGTGGTGGTACTGCCAGGCGAAGAGGAACCATCCTGGCGACGTCAGGACAAGCCAGTTATAGTAGTACATGTTGAAGTGCTCCGTGTACATGAACAGTCTCGCGACCGCGGAAGCTGAGAGACGGAGTGAGTGGGTCCATAATGTAGGGAACATATGCCCTATTGCTCCAACACGCAGTAGAGGCTGCGTTACTTATCAAGGAGCTTTTTGAGGAGGCCTAAATTCAAGTCTAGAGTCAGTGTTGAGCGGAAGTAGTCTTAGGGGGCCCAGGCCGACCCCGAAATCAAGCTCATCCACACACTTGACCTTCCCTCTCGATGCAAGCACATTGGCCCCCCTCCCCCCTCCCCCCCCCCCCCCCAAAAAAAAGAAAAAAAAAAATCTGGAGCGTCGGTTATCATTATCAATTCTTTCGGCCTCACGGTATAACTTATACGGAAGAGATGACAGGCTAAACGTCTTCTGGGCTTTGAGGTGTTAACCGAAATGTTCGCTGTCCGCTGCAGGGTAAACGGTAAAGACGTATAACTTTTTATGGTCTTTTTTGTAGAGTCATAAAATTCCAGGGTATGTGAAAGGCCACCCAGTATAGACATTTTGATTGGTGGACGACAATGAAAGCTCTGGGGCTTAACTCTTCTAAACCAGTGGTTTTTTCTTTCTTTTAGTGGAGCAGCTGTTGGTTCGCCGAAGACGGCCCTGCAAGACTTTCCTCCGCGGCGAGACGCACATCCAACCAACGTTATTAGAAAGCTGGAAAGTCGCAGCCCCCAACGACAGGCTGTCTCTCCTTTTAAGCGAGCGGCGAGTCACATGGTTCGTCACACGGCCACAGCTGATGAGGCAAGGTTCGTTCGGCGTGAGGCGCAGCAGTAGCATCTGTGAAGCGTCACGTGGTATGACGTCACGACACACCCGTGAAGCTCCTCCGACTGAAGGTTAAATTATCATATTCCCGATGATACTGGCGAAACAATGTCATAGTAGAGCTTTCCGCTCCAAAATTTTGGCTACGTGCTTGCATGCCTGAATCATAGGACGTTAACAGCCAACACGAGGGTGCCGGGCAGGAATGCCGGTGCAGGCTGATCGTGGCCATTACAGTGTTCGTAGCGCCACTCAGCGTCTTTTGTGAGCAACTGTGTGACCTGGCGACAACCTTACACAAACATGCGTCAGGTGAGGAGTATAGAACTGTTTGAATGATAACGGGTGGGCGCCGGCTGTAAAGCGGAAAAGAACTGCAGAAACCTGCGCTGGCTTGGGTAGCGGCTCTGACAAAGTTAACCGGTCAATGAAGTTGAATTCTCAGCCGTATAGTAAAGCCTTTACAGTACCCCTTAAAGTCTCAAGAGATGAGGACAAGAGCCTTCTTTATCTTGCAGAGATTTAAAGCATAAAGCGTGCCATAAGTTTTCCAGTGTTTGAACGAGAAGCAAGCCTTTCGGAAAATGCCGTAAGAACAAGTTTTGTTCGTGCGGTTGAAAGCGACACACACAGCGACCATTTCACCTAAGTGAGATTAAATCGTTCGGTTAGGCCGTTTGTCTGCGGATGGCATACGCGGTACATTTTCGCTGAATCGCTTTGCACTCGACAAGCAAGGATTTACCGACACCAGACCAGAAGACGCGTCCTCTCTCACTAAGGTCGTGCATATCGCCAATGACAACAGTTAGTGGCAGATGTCCATTCGTCTTAGCAGAAGTGACACCCCTGGACACCATTATCTTCCTGGGGAAGGACCACCGCTAGTACCTCAAGACAGCCACGTCCTCAAAATTTGAACGTCTCACTGCATAGGCGTTTTCTGTTTGGCTCCTCCCTGTCAAGTAATTTCTCGCGAAAAGAACTCGCGTGCGAATGAGCGAGAACCGTCCTCGCTCCTGTTACTTTGGAGAATAAACACTTTTCATCGTTTTTTTTTTTTTTTGCTCTTGACTTTCTTGCTTGTAGCATATTCTTACTTTTTGCATTTCGCACTTTTTGCTCTCGTGCACATTCTTTACTCCTCATGCTTCAGCTGCGACAGCTCGTCGTCTGCCTCTATGATAATGTGATGCGGCTACTGACTAGACCGCAGATGATGATGTTTACCATCCCGGCTGATCTGCATATAACTTAGTTGCCTACGAAAATGGCAAGGACAAAATCGGAACCCTCGGGGCCGATTTCCCAGTGGTTCCCAAACAGAACACTTTAGCGCGAGGATTACGGAGCATGTTATTTCTGTCTATCTCTCTCACATTTTCTGCGGTTGCTCGAGCCGAGCCGTCGACATCGGCTTGAAAAGGCTCGGGAAGCATGGGTGTGTCGCGCCTACGGCATATACATACAAGTACTATATAGTAGAGCACAAATAAACACAAGACCTGCGCATACCCACTCCACAACTGCACCTGTTTGTTTCTGATCCTTGTCCTGCAAGTCGTCTTGAAGCATAGAAGCCGCCCGAGTACTCGGGACAAATATCTGAAGGCACGGGAACAAGCTTGCTTTGAGATAGCACGGGGGGTTTCCTCACAGTTAACCTTCTTTTTTCTTCTATTTCGCGATACGCGTTCTTTGTGTGGTGCGCTCGCGAACGAGTATTTTGGATAAGAGCCTCAAAAAAGGTCCTTCCTTGTCGATAACCTCGCATAGTTATCTTCCTTCTTCGAAGTTGACACATGGAGAGCTTTCAGGGCACGCGCATGACCCGGATGTTTCAGGTCGCTGACATTCCACTGAAACTGTAAATAGCAATACCAAGTGCCGGTATGAGCGCACCAGGTGATAAGTAAAAGGGGGTCTTAACGGTTATAGGCGTTTATTCTCTCGTTAGATAGGACATCAGTCAACTGACAGGACAGCTCCGATCCATGCGTGGTTCACTGTGGAGCGGAATTTGTGCAAAAGGTCTGCGCAGTCGGGAGGACAAGTGTCCGCCCATGGCCATAAAGTAAAGGCTGCTACTCTTAACCTTTGGCCGGAGTGCCTGACAGTAAATGTCAGCAATATCTTGCTATCTGTTTGAGCTTTAGAAGTGACAGCTCTACTGAGTGCAAAAATCGAGAACTGTTCCATATCGACAGACAGCCAATGTCAAGGTTAAACCAATCATATGCATAAGCTCAAGGAGATACCATCGAAGTCGAACCACAGCAACATCAGTGTCGACCCATGCTGTGCCGGGAATGTGACCTTCAGTCAACATCAAGGTCAAACCAACATGGATTTGGTGTTCATGCATATGGTTCTCAAGGCCAAGCACTCAAATTCAAACCGTAATAACTCATCTAATGTTGACCGGCGCCCCTCATAGCCTATGTCACTTAAGGACGTTAAGCCACACAATCCATATTATAACAGGGTGACGATGGTTTCGATAACAATAAAACAAAAGGACACCGGGTTAGAGGTTTCTGGAAACGATGATCCGAACGCAGATTACGCTTTAGGATGGCGCCGGCAAAAGATATGAAAAGTTAGGTTCATGGGGACTAATTGCCAAAGCCACAGGTACTGCGAAGCTTATGAAGGAATCGAAACCGCATCATTTGGATCAGCACCCGAACGCCCTAACCGTTGAGCCTTCGCGGTAGGGCAAGCAATGTAAAGAAGGAAGCGACATTTGTTTGTATTCTGTTGCTTCATGCAGCGCTGTACATTATTTAGCGCGCCCCCCGTACTCAGCCATGCACGAAAAATGCAGGGCCGAACGCCTTTAATTACCATAACCGTCGGTTCCCTATGCCCTGGCCACTTCCATAAAGCATATGGGTCGCCCCCATGCCGTGCAGAGACGCGAGCTTTGTCGTGATTCAGCGCTTTTGAGACGAACTGAAGCCGCGCACCCCGCCTTTAGCTAACACAATGGGCGGGTGTCAGCTCCGACAAGTACTACTTACGCCTGAGGTCGTTGCCCACTTATATTGCAGTGGCGCTTTCCAAATGTCCTTCTTTATCACTGGGAATTGATAACCCCAGCAGTTTGAGGGACGGCACGTCGACAAAAGCGTAGCACGCATTGCGGTGCTGTTTAAGCTTGTTTTTGAAACGGCAGTGCACTCCCTTTCGAGCATTGTTTCTTTCGCATGTGGATGGCAGAAGTATAACCCCAGCGCCGGGACTTAAAAGTAATGCGGGTATGCGCACTTCACCGGCAAAATTTTGCACCAGTGCTCGAGTGCGTGTTATGGACTATACATGAGCTCGGTGCTGCTTTGACCGCTGGGTCCAAGGCCATGCTACTTCTTCCTGCCGCTGATGACAGCGGGTTTGCGTACCGCGTAGATATGGTTTTATGCAAAAATCATAAAATTATTTTTGTTTTGAGGAATTAAAAGAACCCTACCTATAACTCTGTGATCTATCTTAGATGGCATGATATCAGAGTTTGACATAACGAGAGACTAACCGCGCACGCGCATCTGGTACCCGCATGCAGCTATTCACTAAAATGTCTATATACTATAGCTGAAACCCTCTAGTGCCGTCACACACACGAATGCGGTGTAGATGGAGTCTTGAAAAACGCTGCTAACTGCTGCCCAAGGTGTCGAATAAGTATGAAGGCGATTCGTCGTCTTAGTGCGCAGAAATCTTGTGACCTTCACAGGTGGTATGACAAGTCTCGGACCGATTATAGGAGCACGTGCAATGAACGCATGCACATTTCCCCAAGAATACCACGGAGCTCCAGCGTTTTGCGACGAGACCTAATAGAGAGATTTAGCTTACCGTGATCCGCTACCGTGATCCGCCACCGCGCGTTCCACTGCGCATGCCCAGATCCCCTTAACGCCGATAAATGGCGTCACATACTTGATGACGGCACATAGACCTGCCGCGTCAGGACCAATCAGCTTGTGCGCCCCGCCCACGCGCGGTAGAGGGTCACGGTGGCGGATCGCGGATCACGGTAAGCTAAATCTCTATAACGACTAGCGGAGGTGGCCATAGCCTCGTGCTTTCAGCGTTGATCTTAGCAGCAAGCTATGTTGAGAAAAGTATAGTCGTGGAATGTGCCGTCATGTTACCGCACCACTGTAAGCTGCCACGAAAAAAACATCTTGCTGACCAGGTGTGAAACACTGAAGACGGTGCATCCGTGCTGTAGCAAAAAAATAGAACATAAAGCTGTAAAAGTGTGTTCGTCATTCATTACAGCCCAAAGCCGTATAGCGACATGAGCGCACTTGCATATGCGTCGCGAAGGTCGGTTTAGAACCTTATAACTGAAATGTCTCCAGAAATAGGGCAGCTTTTCGTTGAGTCAACTAACGAAGTGTAGGACAACGCCTGTTTATTTTAATACATGGACACAATGTCCTTTTTAATGCAAAAAAAAAAAAGAAAATCATTATTGTGCTTGCCAGATCTGTAGCCACTTTTGTACTTGTACTATTGACCTTGCTTGTGCCTTGACAACAATTTTGCGGAACCAATTTCGTGGCCCACATTTTTGCGACCACATTGACGAGGTCACCGAGGTAACAAACCAGGTCCAAGCTTTGAAGCTAAAAACATGCACTGTATGGATTTACAAGGTATAAAATAATATCGCATATAGTTTACCATTGTTAACCAGCTGCGATTGAAAAAAATGATTGAAAAATGACTTTGTGTGCTGCGTCATCCTGGACTAACCTTCGTGCACTAACCTTGCCACGTATCAATATGATGAAGGTCAAGATCGAAGTGGTAGACAGAGGAACAGAAGATACCCTCCATCGAATGCAGGTTATTCCATGTGCGATCGTGACAATGAACTAGAGTAGCATGCAGTTGCTTTCAGCATTATGTGCGCGTACATTTTTCTTGTGGAACGCAGCGGACGTAACCATGGAGGAATTCGTAAACAACGAGAGCGCTCGGACGCTCGAGCGTTCAGTTATAATCGCCCACAACAGGCCACAAGCATCGCAAAGATATGTATTTGGCGAGCTTCTATGCGCAAAAGAGACTCACAGAAACGCCTCGGGAACATCGCAGTTGATATAGTCGAGTATGTGAAAGCGCACTCCTCTCTAATCGCTGGTTTATCTGTCCGCAAGTACGCTGCGCGGCTCGACGTTACCGCAGCTACGCACGCGTCCTTTAGCAATATACTTATCTCGGGTACCGCGGAAAACATCCGTGTTATTTATTTATTTTGCCAAACGTGCAGCGGGTCAAGCATCGTTCGCGGCGCCGTTCGCGGGCCTTTGCGTTGCACACGAATGCGATAGTCTAATGTGCAATCGTGCCGGTTTCATTGCGGGTACAAATGACCGCGCATTCAACAGGAACGCATCGTAAATGCTTGGCGCTTTTTCCTTTCCGGGATTGCGCGCGTGCTCGCCGTATCGGCGATTCTGAAATCGTCAACGTTTATAGTTTGCAGCCAGTGCCATTCATTTCGTATATATAGGGCCAGTAAAAGAGCATAATATGTTCCCTAGTATTACACGTGCGGATAACTGCAACCCCCGAGCAAAACAAGAAAGCATTTGTTTCGTTTTTAACTGTCACCTCGCACCAGTGGATTGCCATCGCTTCGAAGGTATTGGTCGTTCAGAGCGTTTGAAATTGAATTAACGCAGAACTCTTGTACGATGCCGTCTGTTCCTCGCCAATTCCAGTTCAAATGCAGAGGGAAAAAATGTGGAAAGATGGGTTTATTTTTGCGAACGGATGTACCCGTAATATACAGGAAAAACACTTTGTTCTGGTAGGGCCCTAAAAAAAAAAAAATGTGTGACAACAAATTTTATATCCGGCCACAAATGAGCGGAAATGTGTCGGCCTTCAACAACGCAAGCCATGGTGGCCACACTTCAGCATCTGAACGGGAGAGAACAAATTGCCACAAACAAAAATATAGGAATTAAAATGGCAGAGTCTGTACAGACAACTGTGACAAAGTGAAGGCTCGACTAACATAGAGATAAACAAAATACCCGTGTATGGCACATGGCAGGAAACACTATTCTGGTACACATTTTCAGAATACACCTACTGCAATAGACATCTGCCTCTTCAAAACAGCTGTATTGCCTTACGGGAATGGAATAATGCGAATGCAGAAACCGAAAGTGACATACAAAAAAGAAATCAACCCGCAGCGGTGGCTCAGTGGTTAACTTCCAGCCCCGCCGTACAGTGGTGCAGTGGTTACGGCGCTCGACTTGAACCCCCAAGAACTCAGGTTCGATCCGGCAGAGGCGAAAGGCAAGGCGCCCGTGTGCTGTGCGATGTCAGCGCACGTTAAAGAATCTCAGGTGGTGGAAATTTGTGTAGGTTCGAAATACAGCGTCCTTCATAACCTGAGACTCTTTTGGAGGTTAGACCTAATAAACAAAACCAAATAAAATAAATGGCGCAGCACCAAACGCTTAATGCCGATTGCTTCTAGCGTTTGTCTTTGCAATGGTTACTTATCTATATCTCTCTACAGAACGAGGCTCGATCGTCATTCTGTTTCGCAGAGCTTTATCGCAATAAACATAACCGGCAATTGTACCAATGAAGTGCTTCTTATCGTTCTCGCCGTGCGTCACATACCGTTGATGCACTCGAAGCTAAACCCTTAGCTGCAGCTGTTCTTCAGCTGTTCCTGTGCAGCTGGTAATTTTCGATTGAAAGTTATACCGACGCTTATTAGTTATTTGCGTTCTTTATTTTAAATATACTTATGCACATGGACTTAAGAGCTTGGCAATATTTGCTCAGAACCGGGAAGGCCGTATTACAAGGACTGTTTAATTGTAATCAGTCCGGAAGAGGAGAAGCGTTCCACTCCGTTCCGCTCTTCTACCCTATTGCGCCACAAAACAACGCACGTGGACAGAGGGTGTCCAGGCCACGCTGCGTCCTTTGTCTCCTCGTGAAAGGCGCTGGAAAGACGTAGCAGCAGCCTGCTGCAGTAGGCCTGAAGAGCGGCGGCCCGTGAGAATGAGGTCGCGTGGGTTGCGCACGCGAGCCGCACTTTTCCTTTGCGATGGAGGGAGGAGAGCGCCCGGCAACAGTGTCGGCGCCGTCATCCATGCGGCCTCGCGGGGAAGAGACTGCATGGTTCCGCGGCGCGCGAACACCGTCAAAGCCCTTGCAGGCCTGAGGAAAGAACGTGCCGCTAAATGTCAACTCTGACTGGACGCTACACGCATTTGTGAACTATACTGCGCGGCACTGCATACATTGTTTTACATTCTGTATACATACTATACTTACTTCAGTGAACTAGTGCACGTACTTCATGGGCTACAAATCAATGATATATGTCAAATAAAAAAAGGACTTGCTCTGGCTTCACGTTGATTATGTGTGTATATTTCTAGCGTACGCAATGCTTCAACGACTCTTGTCTTTATTATTCACGCATTTTTCTTTATACTACCTTTCTAGCCTACCTGCTTCGATGGCTGAATGATAAGATCGTTCGGCTGCTGAGCCCAAGTATGCGATATCAGCCCCCGACCGCAGTTGTATCGCTGTATCGTCAGGTACAGCTGCATCAGGAGCGTGGAGGGTGAAAAGCGCAGTTTTTTGGTGCTCGCCATATACATCTCTGTGGCGCCCTGGTTGCCGGCTCAACTACTACAAAGTACGCCAACTACCGGTACGTCATCCTTCCTTTGAGGCTACTCTTAAAGTAAAGAACACAAAAAGAACCACTCAGTAACTGTTGAAAATGTTCATCATAAGTCAGGCGCATCCGAGGTCGAACGGTTCTCGTTGACCGCCTGGTTACACATTCACTAGCACTTTACTGTTTCCCTGGAGCCGGCGCCAGAGAAGATGGGGTATCAGGCGGGGTGGACTGACGCTCAACAGGATGAGGACTTTGGCATCCACCACAGGTTCTGGTTCAGACACACCGAGGTCAGTCTCCTCACAGTCATCTTTTACACAAAGGTCTCTGATCGGGAGGAGGTTCACCCCGTTGCGTCGTAAATCATGCCCGTCTTCATGTCACCAGTTTTGCAGTGACCGCTGATGCCTTACTGGCTGGGCAGGTATATACGCTGTAAAGTCTGGGAGTCTGGACCTAAGGCGCCGTCCCATGAGCAGCTCACTTGGACATCGGCCGTCTTCCAAGTGTGCAGGCCATCAAATGGCTTGTAAGGCCCGGGTAATGGGAGGTCTTCTTGGAGGTATACCCTATCACTTCTGCCAGTTCAGGGTCCTCAGCTGTTTCACGAACCAGCTGTAATCTAGTGGCGTCGCTGCTGCATCTCGACTGCGTATACCTCCACGTCCACTAGCTCAGAGCTGCCGGCCTTGCTCATGGATAAGGCTCTGGAGAGTCTGGCACCGCCAACTGCTTTCCAGGGACATACCAATTCCGTTGGCATCTGCACCTTCTTGATTATGTTGGCCTCGAACAAGCACTCCAGCTCTTGCACTAGCGCTCGTAGCAGTGCCTGTGGGACCCGACTAGCTGCTTGTACTGTAGGGGTGGTCCTACCCTTGAAGACCATGTTTGTTCGACGCATCACAGACTGCGGAATACCTCCGGATACTCCGACACTGCATCGTCGCAGGTGACTATACAAAAACGTGGCTGACAAATCCAAAGAGCTCACAGGCATGAAGGTCCAGGATGGGAGTATGGATTTCTCGACGATGAAGAACTCGAGAACGTGCTCTATTCCATTGAAGGCTACTGTCAACTGCGTTTTACCAACATGCGCAATTACTCCTCCATAGTAGCTGCGCAGAATTGTCGAGCTCGTCCGAAGCGGCACTTTTTGCCTCACTCGTTTCCAACACGACAAAGGCAAAAGGTTCGCATGTGCCCGAGTATCAATTTTTAACTCGAGTCACTCAGCCTTGGCTCCCACGATGTGGCTGCCTACTTCCAGAATGTCAAATTCATCCTCAGTTGTTTGCTCCTCGTGAACTTCGTGGATGGTTGACCGTGTGCAACACGCTGCAATGCTATCTTCTGTGCGTCGCATCGGTCAACGTCGGTTCTATCGCCGTCATGAAGATTTTTCGGCGTTGCTTGAAACATCTCCAGTTCTCGGCAACGTTTCCGGAGAACCGGAGCGGCTCCGGGGATTTCAGTCCTTCCATGTCAGTGGCGTCTTTGTCACTTCTGTCCTGACACCATGTATCGTCAGGTCAGCCACACACGAATATCGTGGAGGGTGAAAAGCGCGGTTTATTTGGTGCTCCTGTGGGGCCATGGATGCCGACTCAGCTACTAAAAAGTAAGCCAACTACCGATACAGCGGCGAAACGCAAAATACATATCCGTGTGCTGTGAGATGTCAAGGCATGCTAAAGAATCCCTTGTTGTTGTAAATTAAAATGGAGTCAGGCCTAAACTATACGGTGCCTCTTTATCTGTTCTTTGTTCTATTCCTTCGTCCATCCCTGCCCCCCACCCCCCCACTTCCTGTCTCAGGCCTGGTTGAGGTGTACGCCGAGACGTCAGACAGTTCCTTTCCTAAAAAAAACTTATTCATTTGCTTAGGTGGGCCACATCACTTCTCTCCTCAAAACCTTCTCCGCCAATTTTCCATCCTTCAGCTCACCCCTGCTTCTGTTCGTGAGTGAGGTAACCGGGAACCAAGAATACCCCAGGTCCGAAATTTACGACGATCCGGAGAGCGCGTCTTAAAAATCATTCTCACAGCTACCATTGTAGGGACCTACTCGGAGCTACCCGGCAGAAGGACGGTATCACTAAAGCAGAAGGTTTCTGCTCACCTATAATCGGACATAAAGTGCAAAGCGGCGGGTGCCTCTCAAAAGAAGCTCTGTGATCTATCGGGTTGGCCACACGTATGACTTAGCGGTCAAGAGCCTTTAGATTTCCACGATCCCTAGCAGACCGAAATGCAATGCGATGAACCATGAAATAAACTGGTTGAGGCCACTGGTTGGAGGGCCAGCATTAAGTGGCATTTTCTCCGTCGCATTCGAGTTCAACACGATCAGAGATAACTGAATTGCTCACCTAGTTAAGAATAAACTGCCTCCATGTCTCTACGTAATTAGGCTCTAGAACAGTCATGCGTAAAAAATTAAGGTAGGCATACACAAGGGAGTAAAGCAGAGCGGAAAGGCAGGTCGGTTATCTCGCCTGCTGGACTCGATGGGTAAACTTAACCATCCGTGTTCCCGTCTGGGTGCAGATTACCATCAATTGAAAGCACAAACAGAACACCACATGTACTGCTGCTCCGATGGCACACCTCGACTAGATGGTATGTCCGAAACTGTCGGTAGAATATAAACTAAGCTAACAAGGAAAGTTGTGTGACATCCTTATTCTATTTTCCCAGCCAATTAGTCAAAGCGGTCAAATTAGGTTGTTGCATACATACATACGCACATACATACATACATACATACATACATACATACATACATACATACATACATACATACATACATACATACATACATACATACATACATACATACATACATACATACATACATACGCACGTACATACATACATACATACATACATACATACATACATACATACATACATACATACATACATACATACATACATACATACATACATACATACATACATACATACATACATACATACATACATACATACATACATACATACATACAAACGCACATACATACATACATACATACATACATACATACATACATACATACATACATACATACATACATACATACATACATACATACATACATACATACATACATACATACATACATGCATACATACGCACGTACGCACATACATACATACATACGCACATACATACATACATACATGCACACATACATACGTACGTACATACATACATACATACATACATACATACATACATACATACATACATACATACATACATACATACATACATACATACATACATACATACATACATACATACACACCCCGCCGGGGTGGCGCAGTGGTTACGACGCTTGACTACTGCTCCCAAGGACGCGGGATCGAATCCCGGCCTCGGCGGCAGCTTTTCGATGGAGGCGAAAAGCAAGGCGTCCGTGTGCTGTGCGATGTCAGTGCACGTTAAAGAACCCCAGGTGGTCGAAATTTCCGGAGTCCTCCACTACGGCGTCTCTCATAGCCTGAGTTGCTTTGGGACGTTAAACCCCACAAACCAACCAACCAACCAACCATACATACATACATACATACATACATACATACATACATACATACATACATACATACATACATACATACATACATACATACATACATACATACATACATACATACATACATACATACATACATACATACATACATACATACATACACGTGCGCCTGCCTATCCAGACGGGCTCGAGCGGTGTTCTGCAGAGCAAACGAAGGGAAATCTTAAAGAAGGTACTGAGTGTGCTGGGTTTGACGGTCAGTGCTTGTGTTGAAGTGAAGCTGCATTGAAATGAAAGCAAGTTATGAAAACGTTCTCTCTAGCACAACAGTTGCGGTATATTATTTGCTGCAGATCCCGCCGATCCAGCGCTCTAAACAAGTTTTAATACGGGTGTACAGGTGCTGTCAAAAGTAGAAGTAAACTGGCGGCAGTGTTATAGAAAACGCTCAATCTCTCTAATTCCAAGCATCTCTGAATAAATATGCGCAGAAAAGTTTTTATTGTGGGAATTACAAAAAGTACCAATAAACGCCGACCACTGGGCTTCGGATTCAAAGAAATTGAACGTTTTCGGCAGAGTCGCCGTTTGTTTACTTTCGACAGGGCTTGTACATACAATGACGTCGCTTGCTTTACTGCAGCTACGATTGCATATATAAACGGTAACGGTGTTCAGCTTGTTAAATTGAAATTCAAGCGCACATCAGTCGAGATCAAAACCATGCCGCAAGACACGTAACGTTACCTTTCAGCATCATGCAATAATTTCGCGAAACGTTGCTTACCCGTAACAATCTAGTATTAAAGCTGAAACATGTTCTCATTATTCTCAGTTTCCGGGCGAGCTGGAACGATTAGCGCTGGCGATATTGACGTCCCTAAAAAGGCCCTGGAGGCGCGCGACTGTCATGTGTGGCTTATCTTGCACGGCATATATACGCTTTAAAGCACAGTCCGGCGACCTGCCATTTATCGCCGGTTCATCGTTTTACCTCGACCTCGTTTTACACCGCCTAACTGTCGGCTAACCAGGATGGGCTGATGAGATTAGGAAGTTTGAGGGGATAATGTAGCGCATGGGCACGAAACGGGGTGATACGGAGAGGAATTTGTCTTTCAATGAGCATAACCAGGCATTTGAGGATGATAGTGATGACGACGATGTCTTCACAAACGTTCGCTTTACAGAGCCACGTACGTACCGAGTGCATCACGGACATAGCCGTATCGGTAGAAAAAAATCGGTTATACATAGTATACATAGTATACATAGTATCAAGATACGCTTACAAGAAGATGAATAAGATGAAGCAGTATAATTACAAGGTTGTGGAGGCAGCTGGAATGCCTGGGAGTTTCTCGCGTAAGACAATTACAGCAACGACTATATAGCCAGAAGGGGCGTCTTATTAAACAAAGGAATATGCTACACTGCAGAAAATAGATTGGCCCCAAGGTCGTTACACAAGTGACTTTTCAGTTTCTGCATGTTGCTGTGCTGGAGTTTGTATTGATTCACCAGAGAGCCAACATAACCCCATGCATGTTGAGTCCACTCAAATATTTGTTGCGCTTCACCAACATATGGTTTAACAAAACTTGAAGCTGGGCTAGGTGGTGCATTGTAACTTGACTGAAGATAACGCGCTGTGTCTTCTTCTCTTGTGTGTGTCTTCCCGTGCGCTTTATCTTCAGTTCACCAACATACTTTATGCTAGGTGATTTCAGTTAGCGTTGAGTATACTTTTACAAAGCATGCAAGTAGTCAGCTTGGACAGGTGTGTTAGTCGGAACGTAGAAATGAAATTTTTTTGGAAAGTATCTGTAAAGGGCAAGCACTCTGCGGCATTGCACATTCCTAAACATTGCAAACATTGAGAGTATTATCTCATTTAAATAAAAGTTGCATGAAAATGGCATTTTTTTAACGGTTATGGGGATTCAGTGGAACAAATGTTATATTTTATATATTATCACACAGTTTAAATGTGTCGCCAAAACTGGACACTTTTAAAATGACTTTAGGATGAACGAAGCAGAAAGTTTATTTCCGCAGTAAAGGGGACAACGTGCAATTCCGCACTGCAGCAGCTAAGTGGCGGCACAACTTCCTGCACTGTAAAAATAGAAAAATAATGAATGAGTCTCCCGTTTACGTGAAAACATGGAGGTAATTTGTTTCCAACGACTTTCCGTAATTCATGAAAAGGACACCTTGAAAAAAAATAAAAAAAAAACTTCGTAGAGCAGACTCCCTGCCCTGAGTTAGCGAAGTTACGTGCAGTTTAGTACGGCAGTTAACCCTTTTAACAAACGTCGTGTCTCTAGTTGAGACAAAAGGTACAGTCGTGAGCAAAGGTGGTATACAACACTCAGCCGTTGGCAGAGCCCTAAAAAACTGCCTTCCAACTGCACCTAGCGACAGCTATCTTTGATCGGAACAATTGTGGCGAAGCTCGATCTTATCTTAATGCATGTGTCACTGTAGCTGCCCCTCTCGCTGTTGCTAATGACATTTTGATGCGGTTTTCCCGAGCTCCATCACCGGCTGAGCGTTTTATACCACTTTTGCTCACGACTGTACAATATATTACTAATGCTCTGCAATTTCTCTAGTGTCGTATATGCCCTTACATTAGCCGTTCCTATTATTTTGTTGGACCAGAGGAGCTTGCCAGCCATTTCTCCCAGCCATTTAATTTAATTACGACGACATTGATGTCGTCTATTGAAGAAGGGAAATGCCTCGTTTTTTTATTGTTATTTTTTTTTTGTTATCATGCATGGTTTGAGTGCTAAGTTAGTACTGCAGTTCTCGGCTTTAAAAACATTCTTAACACATACCTGAAATTATCCCAATAGGATGCTGTAACTTAATTTTATTTAAAAGAGGAGAAATCCAGTCGCGTACAACATATATTAAATAGACCACTTACATTGGGATGCATGGATTAACAAGAAGGTTGCCAGTCAAAGGTTCAGCCATGTCTCCTAGGTTATTGGATAAGGGAATTGATCGACACTGCCTGGTCTAAAGCAACGGGTAGGACACGTTACGAATCAAATGACCGGAAGCGGTAGGAGAAACAGTTACACAAACATCTCCAGCGTCAGCGCCTTCCGTTCAGCTATCCGAGACAAAGTAATCACTACCCTAAATAAAAAACGTCGCACAGGCAACGTAATTGGGAGGAAGAAATCTAGGCCTCCCTCTGGGCAGCTCGGCAGCATAACAGAGAGCGGAGTAAATTGAGGAGGTCACTCACACCCCGTGTGGAGAGGAGCAGCCCTCGGTTGGTGCATAAAACACTCATGCGATGGAGGAGGAGGAGGGAAGTGGGACGAGCGAGTGAGCACGTAGGCACATGTCGCGTCCCGCGATCTATAAGCTTCGTCGCTCTGCTGACATGCGCCAACTGCCTAACGAAAATACGTGATGATATTGTCACGTGATAGTCACAATGCAGTGAACGACAAACAGAGAATGCCCGTTACATTCGTCAGCACTCAATTTAAGGTGGGCGAAGAACCACTTATACAACCGGTCAATGGAACCTGGGAAGCTTTTCGAACGATATGGAAGCATATTGTTTCGCTGCGATCGCTCGGGAAAAATATCGACACATCTCGCGCTACAATCCCTTAGAAAAGAAAGGATTATGTAAAAATGTATTTCAAATGTATTGTATTTATTTCATATTAATTTCGTATTACGTTGTCCATATACCTAAAATGTGGAATGCATATATTAATTTCATATCTACAAAAGTACATATTGAATACATTCCCACTATGCTAAAAACAATATGTATTTTTTCTCGTTTTCGAAGTATGATCGAAGCGTTCTTTCAGGTCAAGCATTCTCGACAGATTTTAAAAATACATTTTGGATATTGAGCAAGACTTGAAATGTACTCAGGCGAATTAATTTTATATTTACAAAAGTACATTTTTAATGCATTGCCAATATGCTAAAAATGCATATGCACTTTTCACCTATTGGAAATATGCTCGAAGCGTAATTTCATATATGATATTTTTGATATATTTAAAGCATATACTTTGAACATTGACTAAAAATCAACAAACCTATATTTAACCTATTTTTAGAGCATTCCTGAATACGAACTATCTTTAACATGCACTGCGAGTGTATCGCAGTATATTAAAAACGTATTACTTTTTTTTTAAGAAAAAAGAAAGTGATAAAGCCGCGTCTTGTGACCATCTGATCACTACCTGTATCTCAAGTATTCCTGGAGCAGGAAACCATGTCAATCAAGGTAGATTGAAATCTATCTAACAAGACTGCTCTGTCGCAGCCCGCCCCTAAATTTCAATATGCACAGGTCTGGTCTGGCGCTCACTCCCGTCAGCGCATCTGCGGGGAACCGGAATCAATAGAACATATCTTGCTGTTTTGCCATCGTTTCACCATGATGAGAAGACGGTATTTGGAGAAGCCGTTGCAACAACTGGGACTTAATCTGAGCGTCCAGATCTATTGTCGTGTGATGCCACAATATTTGGGTACAGCCACAGGTCTGTTTTTAACGCCATTCAAAACTTCTTAACAGAATCTAAACGTGTGTCTTTCAATGCTTTCAATTTTTAATCAGTAGCTACAAATCCCATAGTGTTCACGTACCTCCTGCGTGCGTTATGGTTTATCCTTTTTAATTCGTTGTTCTAAATTTTACTTTCCCTCTCTCTTTTCTAGCATTTTTTTTTTTTTTGGTGCGAAGTAATTATACATTTCGAAAACAAATATATCTGCACCCCGATTCTTGGCCGGTACCTCTGTTTGGGTAGGTGCCATCAATTTAGAGCAGAACAACAACAAGCATAAACAATGTCGTTCCATGACAATCGCAGCGATAAAGCGGCGTGCAGGTGGCTGTTGAAAACAACAACAAATAAAGCTTCCAATTATTTGCGGCAATATGACAAGTGCAGGAGAGTTGCCGCTGCCGCATCATCGAAATCAACATGCGCATTCATGTAAGGGATGCGGGTTCATGCAAAAGAAAATATGCTTCTGTACGGATAGGAAAAGGGGGGGGGGGGGGACGAACGTTAATTCCATGATGCGAGACAATCAAATTTGGCGTACGAGCGTCACATTCTTTGGCGATATCTTGATTTCACTAGCTGATGTAACTGTAACGACATAAGAGTCCGAGTTTCCGATCGTTACGCCTGGTCTCTGGACACCGGCTTTTAATTTGAGCCTGCTCAGGTAGTGGACTCACAGGTAGCTATGAGCCGAGTCAGACGTCGGGCCGCATGCACTTGAACATAGGGCGGTGGTCGCCCAAGCAGAGACGGGCCGAGAATCAAAGCGAACTTAAAGAAGGTTTATTTACATGGTGATCATTAAGGCACACTCTAGTGAGTACTCAGGCTCTCTTTTAGCAATCGGCTCCAGGCATTCCGAGAGTCCATCGTCGTCTGCCTCAAGTGCCTCAACAGCCTCGATAATAACTGGCTTTCTCGTTTGGCCCTGAACATCTAAACCAAAATTTTGGCCAACTCCAGTAAAAATTCAGGTTGCCCCGAGGGCTGCAATTTCTTCATTTCACAAAATTTTTATCTTCACGTACTCTCAAGTAACAGATTAACAATAAACATAACTTCCACCGCCTTTGTAAATTCCCTTACTACAAAGCCTAGTAAAACCTCAGTGAAGAAAAGCCAAGCACTCAGCGAACCTTACAACCACGATTCAAGTGTATAGTCCATGCAAACGCTGCCAACCAGCTGTTGCGGTGGGTTGGCTCCTCGCTATTCGTGGGTCCGCTACCAGAGCAGACCCAACGCAACAAGGCTAACAACATCTGTTGGCTACGACTCCTGATGATGCGTCCTGGAAGCATTTGTCCTCGATAGTACATGTTAGTGCCTATTTCTTCGATATGGTTATTTTTTATGAGTTGAATCGCCTTTCTAGAGTTTCCAAAACGCTCTCACAGCTTCTTACCAACCTTGATTGTATTTCCTTCCCGGGAACTAATTTGATTGCGCCTTTGAGGCGGAATCTCCATTCTCTTGGTGGCGTTTAATTTGTAGCTGGCAGTGCAGTCGGCCACTTTTTTAAAAAGTACCGGCCAAGTCAATACTTCTCGACTGATCGGCTCTCTTGCACCGTAAATATGTCTGCGAACGTGTGAGAAAAAAAAAAAAAAAAAAAAGAAAACGTGTGGACCCGGGAAGACAGCGAGCACAGGGGTGTGCGAATGTTGCAACAAGCCTGATGGTCCAGCCCAAAACTTATTTACTACCGCACAAAGAGAAAGCGACGCCCAATGTTCGTGTTGGAGGAAACCGTGCCAGCCCGTCAAGGTATATGCGACAGCGTCACATCGGCTATGGCCGATTATTGGCGAAGCACGGAAATTTATATGAGGCGGACATCCTACCAAAAGAGAGGGCTCTGCCTCTGCCGACACGTCAAATAAACAAACGAGACACTTATTTATCAAAGGCCTCCCCATATCTACATCTACAGAAAGGACGCAGCCAGCGTCCACTAACTCTCACCACACGTTAAAGAACCCCAGGTGGTCGAAATTTCCGGAGTCCTCCACTACGGCGTCTCTCATAGCCTGAGTTGCTTTGGGATGTTAAACCCCACAAACCAACCAACCAACTAACTCTCACCAGGTTGTTTATTATTTCAACTGCTGCCAGGAAGGTATATCGCGTTTATTATCACAATGTAAATGAGAAAAATCGACTATTATTATTCCATTTCGAAGACGATTTCTTGAAGCATTGAAGCTTCAGTATCGCATCCGCGCTTCTTAAAATTCGCTGAAAGTCCGTAAATATTATCTTGGCGCTAACTTCTACTCCCCAAATTTCCTGAACGAGGGCAGGATCCCTGACTGAATTTGGAACATCACTGGTTTGTTTAGTTTGTGAATAGCTCACATCCCATGACATCGCAATCTGCCGGCTCGGTGTGCGTGTGTGTGTGCGTGTGTGCGCGCGTGCGTGCGTGTGTGTCTGTGTGTGTTTTATATGTTCATCATCATCATTATCAGCCTGACTATACCCACCGCAGAGCGAAGGCATCTCCCATTTTCCTCCAATTAACCCGGTACTGTGCTAACTACATTCACTTGACCCCTGCAAGCTTCTTAACATCATCCGCCCACCTAACTTTCTGTCGCCCCCTCCTACGCTTTCCTTCTCTTGGAATCCAGTTTGTTACCCTAAGCGACCATCGGTTATCCTCTCTTCGCAATACATGTCCTGCCCATGCCCATTTCTTCTTTTTGATTTCCACTAGAATGTCTCTGACCCACTCTGCACGCTTCCTATCTCTTATTACCCCTACCATTTTTCGGTCCATAGCCCTCTGGGTTGTCCTCAACTTAAGTAGAACTCTCTTGGTTAGCCTCCACGTTTCAGCACCATAGGTGAGTACAGGCAAGATGCAACTGTTGTATACTTTCCTCTTGGGCGACACCGGTAAGCGTCTAGTCATAATCTGCGAATGCTTGCCAAACGCGCTCCATGCCAATCTTATTCTCATTGTTATTTCCCTTTCATGGTCCGGATCTGAGGTCACCACCTGTCCTAAGTAGACATATTTGCCTACTGCTTCCCATGCTTTGCTACCTAACGTAAACTGCTGTTCCTTTCCGAGGCTGTTGAACATTACCTTAGTATTCTGCAAATTGATTTTCAAGCCCACTTTGTACTTTGCAGTTCATCCCCAGAGTTACTTAGCAAGGCAATGTCATCAGTAAATCGCAGATTACTGAGGTATTCTCCATGTATACCCTTATACCCAACTGCTCCCATTCCAAGTCTCTGAATACTTCCTCTAAGCAAACTGTGAATAGTACCGGGGAGATCATGTCTCCTTGCCTAACACCTTTCTTTATAGGAATTTTGTAACTTTCTTTATGCAGAACTATGGTTGCTGTGCAGCCAGTACTTTCATGTACGGCTCGTCTACCCCCTGATTTCGCAATGCCTGCATGACCGCCATGGTTTCTCCTGAGTCAAATGCTTTTTCGTAATCAATGAATGCTATGTATAAGGGCTGTTTATAGTCCGAGCATTTTTCTATCACCTGATTGATAGTATGGATATGATCGACAGTAGAGTACCCTTTCCGAAAACCTGCTTGATATTTTGCTTTATTGCAGTCTACGGTTGTCTTTATTCTATTAGCGATTACCTTAGTAAATACCTTATACGTAACAGACAGTAAGCAGATTGGTCTGTAATTTTTCAGGTCCTCAGCGTAACCTTTCTTATGAATTAAGATAACGTTTGCGTTCTTTCATGGTTCCGGTATCGTCGATGACACCAGGCACTGCGTACACAGAGTGGCCAGTTTTCCTAGCACGATATCCTAGCACGATCGATATTCCTCCAATCCTTCAACAAATCTACAGTTGCCTGATCATCTCCAGCTGCTTTCCCCATTTTCATAGTTTCTAACGCTTTCTTAACCTCGTCCTTCGTCAGTGGCGGAACGTCTGACTGCTTTTCCCT
The DNA here is from genome assembly GCF_055883805.1 of Amblyomma maculatum. Lineage (NCBI taxonomy): Eukaryota > Metazoa > Arthropoda > Arachnida > Ixodida > Ixodidae > Amblyomma > Amblyomma maculatum. The sequence goes on from NC_139345.1 coordinate 67,923,621, forward strand.
ACTGCCAATCTCATTATTGTCCTGACTGCTTTGGCTATACTGTAAAGATCAGTATTGAACTCATCGGCTACTTTAACTATCTTGTCCATATTCGTGATGACGTTGCCCGCCTTGTCTTTTAACGGATACATCTGATTTTTGCCTTGTCCAATTTCGCCTTAACCGCTTTAAGGCTTCCTCCGTTCTTTGCAGTATGTTCAATTTTCTCTATGTTATACTTTCTTATATCGGCCACTTTGCGATATTGATTAGCTTTGATATCTCTGCCAATTCTATGTGGTCTATCGGATTGGAAGCTTTCATACTTTGGCGTTTCTTAATCAAATCTTTCGTCTCCTTAGACAGCTTGCCGGTATCCTCTCTAACTATCCTACCGCCTTCTTCTACAGCGCACTCAGTAATGATATCTTTGAAATTATTGTTCATTGCTTCTAGGCTAATGTCGTCATCCTGTTAGCTACATGTTAGCTTAAACTTTTAGTTAGCTTGAGCTATAATAATAATAATAATAATAATAATAATAATAATAATAATAATAATAATAATAATAATAATAATAATAATAATAATAATAATAATAATAATAATAATAATAATAATAATAATAATAATAATAATAATTTAATAAAATCTTAGAATTGCCTCTGATGCAAAGTGCAAATCGCACCAAGTTCCATGTTTGGCGGTTTTAGCTCTCCACTAGAACACCCTGCACATAGAAGATCAGTTGCTTTCTTCATTGTGCTTAATGCATGCTGAAATGGTGAAACTAGGACACAGCAAGGAACGAACAAACGGATATGTACGAGGCTTTCATGTTCCTATGTAACCCTGAAGCTCGCTCAGTTAACCATTTAATCCCTTGCTATTAAGCGCTGGGTTGGGAGTGATTTGACAGTTAATTAGAGCTGACCCTATTTTCAATCCTTTCATGCTCGCCACTTACTCTAAAGATAAAAAAAAAGTAGTACTGCATTTCTGCAAGATGCAATACTATACATTTCTTATATGTTCTTTTTTTTTTTACTGACAGCGACAGACGTCTTTGGGATTGTGGCATGTTCATTCGAAAATTCCCGCATTTTGTCAGCATTGCCATTTGCGGCTTGTTAAGAGGCGGTCACGAAGAAGGCTGATCAAACACTCACATATTAAGCAGGGATGGTCGCAAGTCCTATATGCACACTTCGTCAGAAAGTATGAAAAAAAAAAGAATGAAGTTTTTCATAGGAAAACTCGCTCGAGAAGGGGGATAGGCACGGGCCAAACGCACCACGATGGTGAGATGCTACTTGCTTGGAAACGGACTTGTTATCGCCACTTGTGCTAGAACGTGCGCATCGCAAACACCACGAAAAAAAAAAAAAAAAAAAAGCCTTCGTGAGAGGGATACATGCGCGATATACTTTCACAGAAACAAATTTTATTGCCGCTGACATAAGAGTCAAACAGAAAGAAAGTCGAAGGACAGAGAAAGAGCGCTGGTTCTTGGCTCGTAGTTGCCGAAAACTTGGCAGACGTACAAGAAAGCGCGGGAAGCTATATTCCGCCTCATCGCAGCTCGGACTAAGAGAAGACTACGGGAGCAGCAAGCTAATGAGTTTCTAGCAATTTTAAGGGTAAGAAGTTCCAATTAAAGTTTTCCACTACGAGTTCATTTGAGGAAAATGTACGAAAGAAGCGAAAGCCTTTATTCACAAACAACGGAGGAACATATTTCAGCGCATGCGTAGTCAGTCTTAAAGTAAACATGATGATCTAACTCTTCCATAAGAAATCGCTGAACTGAATATTAACCTAAAGCTATCATATTAAAACAAGAGAGAACTGAAGGAAACAAAACCGGTGAGCCATCATGCGAAGCAAAATATACTGCATTCACGAACTCCATAGTTATTGTTCCATTTCAAACACAAAAGAGTGATCCGAGCTTTTATAAAATAAATCCAAGAACCCGGAACTGCAGTCTATGCAGGGGCAGAAGCTTGTCACGCCAGTATTCCACTAATAAAACAAAGAGCGTGCAGACAGCACTCAAAGTTTGGGCACTTACCGACACCGCCTTGGCTTTGTTTGTTACATCTTTGATGACAAACAGCTCACAAGAATGACATGTATCCGTATTGCGCATTCAAAAGAAAAAGAAACGTCACTTCTCCGTGCCGTAAGCTAAGGATGGAAGGTGGCACTGAAAGCAGAGTGAGAGAGAGGTGCCGTAGCCAAAATTTCCACACAAGTATAGATATCCTATGTGGGGGACATCAGCCTCTTCAGACGTACCTGCCAGCTCCTTTCGAGAAGGGCTGGAACATACTCCTACGCCGACCGGATAAAACGACACAACTGGCACTCAACACGTGGGCTCGAGATGTCGCCCCCGTCTGGGGGCCACACCAAGCCAGCCTGGCCTAAACGACCACACCTTGGGAATTAAAGTTATAAGTTGTTTAATTCGCTCATTCACGCGAACCCGATCGCGGCGGCCGCTTTTCGATGGAGACGAAACGAAAAGGCGTCCTTGTGCTGTGCGATGTCAGAGCATGTTGATTGGATTGGATTGTAAAACTTTTATTTCGTCGCTAAAGCGGGTCTAAGGAGAGACATACTCGATGGCCGCTAGTCCATGGCTGGCGGCGGCCTCATTAGCCCGCTAGATGGCCCGTAGTTGGGTCTTCGGGTCCGAGCTGACCAGCACGGCTTCAACACCGCTCGGGAGAATGGAGCTGTGTTAATTCCGCCGTTCAAGATCCCTAGGTGGCCGAAATCATTCCGCAACTCTCCACTCTGGCACCTCTTTCTCTCTTTCCGCTTTCATTCCCACCGTCCTCCCTTCCCTTACGGCTCGGTTCAGGTGTCCACAGAGAAAGTGTGACAGACACTGCGCCTTTCCAATAAACCAATTGTTGTTGTTGTTGAAAACTTTTATTGTCCAACAGAGAAGGACCACACCGCCTGGGCCGCTCTGTCTCACCCCCCCTGTAAGGGGGAGGGGACTTAGCGGCCCAGCCGCACGGGATGGTCGCATTAGATGCTGGCCGGTTTGGTTTCGCCGGCGGCCTCTGCTGCCAGTTGGACGGCGGTGAGTTGGAGCTCAGGGTCCGAGCTTCGCAATAAGGTTTCCCAGGCTTCCCTACTGCTAATGTTTTGCGCCCTGCCTGGGGAGTAAGCGCACTCCCAAATTATATGGTCGAGGGTTCCTCTCGCCCCACACTTTTTACATTTATCGTCATCGCAGTCCGATCGGATATGTTTAGCACTGGGTTTGGGTATACTCCAGTCTGCAGGCGTCTCCACGCCATTGCCTGACCTCTATTTAACGCCGTGTTTGGTGGGGGGAAACGCCTCCGGCATTGCCTGTAGTGTTCTGTAATGTATTGATACGAGATTAATCGCCCTTCTCTATTATGCTCTGCCTGAGCCGAGCCATCCTGTACAGCTCGGAGGTAGAGATCTCGAGCTGCACTGTGGGCCGCCTCGTTACCGCTGACAGATTCGTGCGCCGGGGTCCAGATGATGTTGATCGTCCTATCAATCACTCCTTGTGTTAAAATTTTGGTGGTGAGGGGGTTTACCCTCCCCCTACTGAAATTTTGGATTGCAGTTTTACTGTCGCTAATAATATATCTAGCTTTGGTGCCAACGCAAGCGATCGCTATCGCAGCTTCCTCCGCTATCTCGGTTTCTTTCCCTAGTATATGGTAGCCACCGTGATGAGGGTGCCTCCCCCATCTACCGCCGCTATGGTCATGTATCGACTGTGTCTGTTTCCTGCCGCATCTACGTAGGCAACTTCATTTGGGGGTTTGCTCCAATATATTGTTTAGATGACGATGACGCATGTGCTGCTCCAGCGGCATGCAGCGCGTCAAGTAGGTTCCAGGAGCTGATCAACTAAAGTTCGCCTAGCTTTAGGTACGGAGAGGGACTGCTAGACATTTAGCGCTTAGCGGCTCCTCTCTGTTCTTCTCGGTGGTGCTCCGACAAATGGCGCTAAAAGCATTTTTGTTTTGCCTAGAAAAATCCCCTAACATAATCTTTCTATGTGACATCGCCAAAAATGAACGTATCACCACCAGGCTCTCGTTATTTCCAATACTATAATTTTGTTATGAACGACATTTATTACCTCAGGGCATCAGAGGGTTATGTGATGAAGGATGAAGAAATGATTAAATAAATGGAAAGAGGTTTGCTGAGGACTATTAGAGATGATGTGGTCCCTGCGTTCAAGCATGATATGCAGCAGGATTTCTCGGCTAAAGACCCGCTACCGTCAGGTTCCTGATTTTTGGTCTCAGCGCTTGGCAGCCCCAAAGCAAGTGGTGAATGTCAGCTTCAATGTTTTCGCATTTGCATACTGGATATCTTGGGTGAGGATATAAATGCCGGAAATTAGACGTCTGACATAATTCATCACGAAAGAGCGTATCATACGACACAGTCCGGTTCGTTCCGGAAAAAAAAAAAAAAGGTAAAGCGTATATAGAATGACGTCAAATAAGTAAAATACGCGAAATAAATACGCCTCTGAAAGAAAGAAAACGGGAGATCGTATCTATTTCGTTATATCGTTTAATTTGTTACAGCCAGTTCGGACATAGCAGGACTAACTACGCGCACGCACATGGCGCATCAATGAGGCTGTAAATGACCCACAGCCCCACATCCGCCCGCAAGCCGCCAGTAGAGCAGAGCTGTCAGAGCGCGTCGGAGAACGCGAGCGAGAGACCGCGCGGGCGCGCGTCACGCCCACGCACTATCGCGGTCGGAGGAAGCAGCAGCAGCAAACGCGGAAGTCTGCTGACCTCGCACGTAAGCCGGCCTGCCTGTATACACGTCATTCCTTCTGATTCTTTCAATCCCCGCAGCTGCAAACGACGGAACGTTCACGTGCACGATATTACCAGTATAGTTCTTGTAATTGCGCCGCAGTACAGCTTGCCTGTTACCGAACGGCTGTGCACATCTAAAACACAGTCGCTAGCTGACGACGATATGCCAGAACGATGCTGCAGTTCTTCGCCCAGTGTGCAAGACACGACAGCGACGATTACGAGCGCGTGCATGCGCGCGCTCCCACGAGAAGCTAAAGCGAGCAACTCTCACCTGAAGCAGCCGGCAGTGGCGGAGGGATCAAGGACGGCTCGAGCCTAGAAACCCAGCGCTCTGGTGACACCGATTCGCGCGAGGCAGAGACAAGCAGTCAACCAGGAGGCACTGTCCGCTCTCCGTCTTGGCTCCACCGGAGACGGCTAAATCGAGGACCGCTCCGCTCCCTCACTGCTGCCACTGCTGCCTACCACACTTGATCGTAAACAACACCGCGGGCAAGCAGGCCCGAGATCGGGAAGGAGCCACCGTCCTCTGCTCACGAACTGGCACCCGCAACGAGTCGTAGGCCGTTGGTGAGGGGATGCTGTGCGTCCTGCGCGCTTGGCCGGGCTGCCCGGACGGCCGCCGCCGCCGTGTGTATCGGTGCACAACACTTTCTCTCCGTGTGACCCGTGCACTCTCGCCGGGCGATGGGGGGCCCTATTTTTCCTTCGCCGACTGCTTTTAGCCCAGTGGCCGTTGCCAGGTGGTGGAAAAACGCCGAGCTTTATTTTTCGCGTGCGCTGACACAATGTTTCACGCAATGCTCTCTCTCCTTTCTCTTGAGACGGGCATGGCGTATTCGGGCACGTTTTGGCTCGACGCCGCGAGTGTGGGGTCTCGTGCGGTCGTGTCCGAGATTGTGACATAGCGCGACCTTTCTCGAGGACGGTCGCGGCCCGCAGTTGTTCTTAGCTGGGCGACAGGAAACGGTCGTCCACATAGCCCGTAAAATAGACGAAGACAATTCAGGTCAGGTCATTCCTTCAAGCAAGGGGTGACCTCGGTTTCCAGTTAATAATAATAATAATAATAATAATAATAATAATAATAATAATAATAATAATAATAATAATAATAATAATAATAATAATAATTGGTTTACAGGAAATGAAAGGCATAGCATCCGTCACACTTTTCTATTGACACTTGAACCGCGCCGAAAGGGAAGGGAGGAAGGTGGGAAGGAGGGCTTCGGAGTAATTTCGACCATCCGCCTCTCTCTTTCGCCTCCATCGAAACGCAGGAGCTGGCGGTCGGGTTCGAACCCTGGTACTCCAGTACAGCATTCGGCAATGTTAACGACTGCGCCACCGCGGCAGAGTAATTGTGCATTGGCATATAGGAAAGGAAAGGCTCAGAATCTATCACATTTTCTCCGTGGACGCTTGAGCCGCATAGCAGCCCCCACTGCTCTCCGCTTGAAGGTCATATCTGGTCCACAGATGACCTTGGCTCCTGCTTGGTCTGTAAAGTTAAAATATGCAATATTCTTGGAAGAAAACTTTCCTCTGGCCACTGCTTCCTACTTTGTTTTCGGCACTACATGGAAGCGTGTGTGAATCGGCATAAAATAAAGCTACAGTTGTTTTAATGTGAAACCATTTCTTACCTCATGAGTTAAGACGCCCGACTACTGTGCCGGAGTTCCCGGGTTCGAACCCGACCGCGGCGGCTGCGTTTCGATGGAGGCGAAACGAAGAGGCGTCGTGTGCTGTGCGATGTCAGCGCACGTTAAAGATCCCCAGGTGGTCGAAATTACTCCGTAGCCCTCCACTACGGCACCCCTTTCTCTCTTTCCATTTTCGCTCCCACCTTCCTCCCTTCCCTTACGGTGCGGTTCGGGTGTCCACAGAGCAAGTGTGACAGTTACTGCGCCTTTCCCTTCCTGTGAACCAATTTAACTTACCTCATGAGTTAAAAAGTGGCGTCATCAGAGCGTGTTTTCACGCGCTATGGACAGGATATGTGGACAGTGCGTCCACGTTCTGCGTTAGACAGTAATATGAAAAAAGTGTCCACGCTAAGACTCATACGATCATCCTACGTGTCGTGCAAACCAACACTCTGAGATGACTTCATACGAACGTGTCTATAATTTTCCTTGCCTAGGATAAGGACGCTGAAGGGCGTTGAGGGAACGAGAAGGCTAATAATAAAGGTAAAGTAATACGTAAGTAAAATATATAAATCAAACAGAAAACAAAACCCGGAAGGGTAAACAAATACCCAGAGCAAAATAATCAAAATATAAGGAATAAAACCAAATATTACAAATTATTGTCACGCTAATGACGACGATGAGGGATGGTGATGGTGAGGCAGAAGAAGAAGACGAAGCGTTGGTGCCTGGGGCTAGTAGGCTTCACCTTATCCCACTGCCATATCACTGTAAATAAACACCCCTTTGCTATTTCATCGTAACAACTTGGTGGAAGGTGCTCCGTTCGATCCCCAAGTACGGCGCAGCAAGAACCACTGGAGTTTCGACGTAGTCGCCGCCTTGCTGGACTGCCACCGCTTCCAAACATCATGGACCACAGCGATTCTAACCGCGCCGGCCGCGACGCTGCAAGCCAGGCTGGTGACAGGCCTGTCCCCTCCAGCTCTATTCCCTGCCAGCCTTACCGGGAACCACGACCTTTTGCAGGAGAGGAAGGTGAGGACGTTGAGAAGTGGCTACTTCATTATGAACGAGTTAGTCGGTACAACCGGTGGGACCCTATCACCATGCTCACAAATGTCGTCTTCTTTCTAACTCACACGGCGATGACATGGTTCGAGAATAACGAGGACAATTTGACAACTTGGGAACGGTTTGCCACCGAGATCAAACAGCGTTTTGGTGACTCTGTACCGAGCAAAAAACGGGCTGAGCAGACCCTTGCCCAAAGAGCTCAGTTGCCGGATGAAACTTGTACCACTTATACAGAAGAGATCCTCCGATTGTGCAGATGTGTCAATTCCAACATGCCCGAAGAAGATAGAGTCGGCCACATTTTGAAGGGTATCGCGGCTGACGTATACAACTTTTTAATCGCCAAAGACAGCCTTGAAACCGTCTCCGATGTCATTAAACACATCCGCGCTTTTCAAGCTCTGAGAACGCGTCGTATTGTGCCAAAATTTGGGCGGCTGGCCAACGTGCCTACCGTGGCCAGCCTTGATGACCACGCCCAACTAGATCTTCCGTCGACGATCCGGCAAATCGTGCGGGAAGAACTCCTGCGGCTCAACCCACTTCCCCTGCACGAATCTGCTGAGGTCTCTGTCCAGAGGGTATCTAGACGGCCGGCTTCACCACCACAAGCGATTACCGTTCAGCCTTTCCCACAAGCTCCTGAAGTTGCAGCTTCCATTGACTATCCTCCTATGCATTTCGCCAACCGGAATGCGTCGGTGCCTGACGCCCCAAGGTATGACGTCGCCTCAAGTGCCCATAGATCTTCCATTCGATCTACCAGGATTCCTGAGCAGTATGAGCATTCAGACAGACCTACGACGCACCCAGCTCTTCCCTGCTCTTATTCGCAACAGCATTTTCTACCTTCTCCGCCGATATGCTACCGCTGCGGCGTCGAAGGTCACATCGCCAGATACTGCCGCAGTAGGTTCCCACCTCGCTATAACCGTCCGGCGCTTCCAACAGTACCCAACAATCGGCAATACAATCCCGTTTTTCAACAATCAAATACTCAGCGTGGGTATTACCGCAACATCCATAACCAGAATATCCGCGACCACTCCCCTGCATCTGATAGAAGTGTTACTCCACCACCCGCCTTCCGTGCGCGTCGTTCTCCATCACCACGACGGCGCCCCATGTCGCCTCAGCATCATCAGCAGGAAAACTAACCAGCGCGACCAATGGGGGTGAGGCCGCTGGAAATGTGCTGTGTGCCAACATCCCTCCAACTATAATGCTCAAAAACAAAATTCGTGTGTTTATTGATGGTGTGTATACATTAGCTTTGGTGGATACGGGTGCGACTGTGTCTGTGATGAGTAATCAGTTTAGGCGCTTGTTGGGACGCAAAGTGATGTTTGAATATGACCGTGCTTCAACGTTTTGTGGTGTGAGTGGAGAGGCGTTGCGGCCACTGGGTGTGTGTAGTGCGCAAGTGTCTGTGGGTGGTGCAATTTTTCAAGCCGAATTCGTAGTCTTACCCCACTCTACGCATGACATCATTTTAGGAATGGACTTCTTGAAGTTTTGTGGCGCTACCGTGGACTGCCGAAGTCAAGAGGTTCATTTTGATGGCTCGCATCTGCCGACACTTTTTGAAAGTGGCCGTGATGAAGAAACAGTTTTTAGTATTACCGAAGACACAGTAGTTCCACCCTTGTCTGCCATGTTCGTCCCCGTGTCCGTTCCACTTCTTGAGAAGGTTTCATTCCAGGCCATGGTGCACCCAGTTCACTCAGCATGCCTGAAGAAAAATGTAATTATCCCTCACTGTATGATATCCGTGCATCATGGTAGTGCCTCGTTATGGACCATCAACCCATCGTCCGAGCCCGCAGTTTTACCAACGGGATTGAAGCTTGCCTCTTGTGGACCCGATGCGCCCCACGTCGTTGCTTTGGTCACAGATGCTACGAGTGCCATCGTACCTTTGCCTGCTGATGAAACTTCAATCTCCCGCATGATCAGCGCCGATCTCAGCTCACCTCAACGCCGTACTCTTGTGGATATTCTTCTACCTTTTTCGCCTATGTTTGACTTTTCTGAAACAGATGGACCAACCTCTCGCCCTGCACATCGGACCCATCATAGCATCGACACTGGTTCGGCTCGTCCCATTCGTCAAAAGCCATATCGCGTGTCCCCATCTGAGCGCAAAGTCATTCATGAGCAAGTGGAGGACATGCTACAGAAAAAGGTGATACAGGAGTCATCTAGCCCCTGGGCTGCCCCTGTTATTCTTGTACTCAAGAAAGACGGTTCGTGGCGATTCTGCGTCGATTATCGGCGTTTAAATTCTGTTACGAAAAAGGACGTCTATCCTCTTCCTCGCATAGACGATGCCCTCGACTGCCTCTCTGGTGCGTCCTATTTTTCTTGTCTTGATCTCAGATCTGGCTACTGGCAAATTCCAATGGACCCTGCAGATAAGAAAAAAACAGCCTTCGTAACGCCAGATGGCCTTTATGAGTTTAATGTTATGCCATTCGGGCTGTGTAATGCGCCAGCTACATTCGAACGCTTTATGGACACAGTTTTGCGCGGCTTAAAATGGGACATTTGTCTTTGCTATCTGGACGATGTCGTGATATTTGGGAAATCCTTCCAAGAACACAATGACCGTCTAGTACGTGTCTTGAATTGCCTGCACAACGCCGCCCTAATTCTGAACTCCAAAAAGTGCCGCTTTGGAGAGCGCCAAGCGCTGGTGCTAGGACACCTTGTCAATGGTGATGGTGTAATGCCGGATCCCCAGAAAACTGCCGCTGTTGAGTCTTTTAAACCCCCGCAGACAGTGAAGGAGTTGCGCAGTTTTCTAGGGTTGTGCTCGTATTTTAGACGCTTTATACATCGCTTTGCTGACGTTGCTTACCCATTGACGTGCCTTCTACACAAAAACTCTACTTTTAACTGGACACCAGACTGCGACGCGTCATTCCGTCAACTGAAGTTTCTTTTAATATCGAAACCCATCTTACGTCACTTCGATCCTACTGCAATGACAGAAGTACACACGGACGCTAGTGGAATCGGTCTTGGTGCAGTCCTTGTCCAACGGCACAATGAACGAGAGCATGTTATCGCGTACGCAAGTCGTACCCTGAGCAAGCCGGAGCGAAACTACACAGTCACCGAACAGGAATGCCTAGCTGTAGTTTTCGCTGTGCAGCGTTTCCGTTCATATTTGTACGGACGTTCGTTTACTATCGTAACTGACCATCATTCACTCTGTTGGTTGCGGAACCTTCGAGACCCATGTGGTCGCCTCGCACGCTGGGCCCTCCGGTTACAGGAATATGACTTTGCCGTGGTTTACAAAAGCGGGAGGCGTCATGCAGACGCAGATTGTCTTTCTAGGATGCCAATGGCCACGACTGGACCTGAAAGCGACGATTTCGACAATTATATATCGACCCTCGAGCCAGCGTTCCCCGACACGAATGTTTTCAAAACGGAACAGCAAAATGATACCAGTCTGCAGCCTCTCTTTGCCCAAGCCAACGTACCTACAAGCCGTTTTTGTGTGCATGATGGCCTCCTATGGAAAAAGAGTTATTCGCCTGTCGGCCAGCGATACCTACTCGTAGTTCCCAAGACGTTGTGCACGGACGTATTGCGTGTTATGCATGATAATCCAACTTCTGGGCATTTGGGATCGGTTAGAACACTCCACCGTGCTCAAGAAAGATTTTACTGGCCCAGAATGCGCTCGACGGTTGAACAATACGTTGCCAGTTGCAAGCAATGTCAACGCCACAAACGCCCAACTGCAACTCCGTCTGGCTTGCTGCACCCTGTGAAGACCCCGACAGCACCGTTTGATCAAGTAGGCATTGACCTCGTAGGTCCGTTTCCGAAGTCCGTGGATGGAAATCGCTGGATTGTAATCTGCGTGGACTATCTCACACGTTACTGTGAAACCGCCGCTCTTCCATCTGCTACGGCGCATCAGGTGTCGCTTTTCTTGCTGCACTCAGTCATCTTACGACACGGGCCGCCACGAATTGTCATCACTGACCGGGGCCGACAATTCACTGCTGATGTTGTTGAAGAGCTCATGCGTTTATGCGCCGTAACTTTCCGACACTCGACGCCATACCATCCCCAGACAAATGGCTTGACTGAGCGCGTCAACAGAACGCTTATCAACATGCTAGCCATGTATGTGGACGCAGGGCATAAGAACTGGGACACCATACTGCCCTTCATCACGTATGCGTTTAATACCGCCACGCATGAGACGACTGGATACAGTCCATTTTTTCTGCTTTACGCCAGACCGCCACGCTACTCTCTGGATACTATCCTGCCCTTCACACGCCGTGAAGACCCCTGCCTGGCTGAGACCCTCTGTCTCGCCGAAGAAGCTCGGAGAATCGCCCGATTACGGTCTGGTGCTTCACAAGAACGTTCCAAAGTGCGATACGATTCCAGTCACCGGCGGGTCACGTACTCTGTAGGTGATTTAGTCTGGCTATGGCGTCCAATTCGGCGCCGTGGCCTACATCAAAAACTCTTGGCCCATTATGACGGCCCATATGTGGTTATCAAACGCCTTAGTGATTTAACTTATGGGATAGCCCGCCTGACAGCATCGGGTCGCCGGTCTGCCAAAACCGAACTGTGTCATGTTGCCCGCTTGAAGCCGTGTCAGCCTCGCACGACTCACGAACACGCCCAGAGGGCTTCGTCTGAGTAGGGGGGAAATGTCACGCTAATGACGACGATGAGGGATGGTGATGGTGAGGCAGAAGAAGAAGACGAAGCGTTGGTGCCTGGGGCTAGTAGGCTTCACCTTATCCCACTGCCATATCACTGTAAATAAACACCCCTTTGCTATTTCATCGTAACATTATAAATCTGGAAATGACAGTAAATTAAAATCAAACTCGTACACATCGGAAAACCAATGAAACGCAGAAGGAGCTCCTAACAGAACTATAGGCCCAGAATCCGTAATGTTTTCTTTCTCTCTATCTCTACACTTTCACTCCCACCTTCCTCCCTTCCCTTACGGCGCGGTTCAGGTGTCTACAGAAACAAGTGTGACAGATACTGCGCATTTCCCTTAGGGTGAACCAATTATTATTATTTCGCATTTCCGCACGTAAGCAGACTTAACTGCACCCTCGTGAATTTTACGGCGTTCGTCTTTTCAATATATCATTTTCTAGTTCATACACTCCGCTCTTTTACCCACGTACCGGCTCTGCACCCTATTCAATTCGCCCCTGTTTGAGCGCAAGCTCTACGGGCTACATAGGAGCCGGCCAGAGCACATGGCATATGCATGCAAGACTCCGATGAAGTGAGGCGAGCAGGTCCTGGTGGCAGTTCCTGGCCCTACGGGGTTGGGACGGTGGGCCAACGCCGCTCGCGGCGGGGGCTAGCCAGCCACCGAATTTTTATTTGTTGTAGGCCGTCATTGCACCCGCCACCGCTTCGGTGATGGTGGACGACGGCCGTTGTTGCGGCGCGCGTCTTTCTCTCCCTCGTCTTTTTTTTCTTCTTTATTATGCGAAGCATATTAACGTAGGTTTCGGGCCTTCGCGCGACGCCCGGCGGTGGCCACCATTGATCCTGAAGTGGGTTCACGTGACATGATGTCACGTGATGACGTCACACCGGCTGCAGATGGGGTCTCATATCGCGCCGTCGGTCGCCTCCCGGCGGTGGCCACCATTGATCCTGAAGTGAGATCACATGATGTGACGTCACGTGATGACGTCACACCGGCTGCAGATAGGGCCTCATATCGCGCCGTCGGACGTCGCCCGGCGGAGGCCTCCACGCTTCGGTTCGCGCCGTCGCGCGCGACGCGGCGGCAGCGCCCCCATCGCTGCATCACGTGATATGTGACGTCACGCCAGGGATGTAGCGGAGCGCGCCCGCCGTCGCGAAGGCCCGACTCCATAGACACCTCTGCGTCCTACGCGCCAGGCGTTGTGCGCGCCTGCGCGGTGAGCACCGCGCCCCGGCGCGCATAAAAAGCGGTTCACAACTCCAAGCGCACGGCGCGGTACGCGCCCGGTCACGCGCCGCATAATCGGCGGAACTTGTCGCGGAGGCTTTTCCACCGCTTCTGGAGCGTTTTTAGAGCCTCTGTGATGAAAACTTAAGAACACACACAAGAAATGTTTGATATATACGACATGAATAACGATATATACATACTATGAATAACGAACGAACAGGTTCAGAATCTCACCTTCACGCGGGAACCCCGGCACAAGTTCCGCGGCCACTGCTATCATGCATAGAGCCGCTGTCACCAGCTTTTCCTAATGAAGCGCGTGGCTAGCAAAGCCATAGCAGCTGTCATCGTTCGATGGCGGCGATGAGCAGCTCGTTATTGACTTCATTTATTTGGCTGCCAATGCAGGATGACGCGCTTCCACTGAGGTGGAGATCCGCCGTTTTGCTCAAAACATGCTTGGAAGGCCCGCCAGACCCGCCCCGGAAGAAACAGACGCAGAGCGCCGGCTGATTGGTCAATGCTTGCACGCCGGAATTCAGAGGCGCGCTGCCGCGCGCGCCGAATATCTGGCACTGTCGGATCCGAGCGTCGTGAACGCGCTCGGCTGTGGGCGGCGCGTCGCGCATGCGCAGACTTCCTCTGGCCGGCGCGCGCGCAGCCAAGCGCGCAGGACGCTCGCTTCGAGGGCTCATGGAGTTGAGCCTTCAGTCTTTGTGCCCGCAACCGCGCCAGCGTCTTTGCGCCGGGCGTGTATGCGGTCAAGATGCCTACGACTATTAACCTAAAACCACGTCTCCGTTACTTAGCCCCATCCACACTGAGGCAGCTGCTTAACATGCTTCGCATCCACTGGGCTTAACCTTGATAAGCCTCCAATTTTTTTCTCTTCTGTCCGCACGAGGCAGCGGAGGTGGCTCAGCTACAGAGCCAGTAGCAGGCCCGTGTATTTTCTTTTCCTTCTACAGCCACAACAACAAGACTCCGCTTACCGGACTACTTGGCGCTATATTTCGAAACCCAACGCGGAAGTGTCGACACGAGCCAAAAGCGTACTGCTAGCGTGTGCTAGAATCAATAAAGCGGCCGACTGTAAAAAAAATGAAGATATTTTCGTTTTTGATATTCTGTGCTTAAACTACGTCTGTTATCTTGCATAATTGCAGTCGTACACATCAGAATGGTGTCAGGAATTTTAAACAAGTGAAGATTCACGCGATTTTTTTTCTTTCTCGAATGCAACTGCGGTGCTGAAGCGGTTCAGGAACTATACTAGTGGGCGGAGCTTCTAGGAGGAGGAGGAGGAAAAACATTTATTATGTAAACTTCTTTTTCTTCCTGAGTGGAGCCCTCAGTCTAGGGCTCCATGTGCCGCCTCAATCCTGCAGGCCCGCCAGAACAGCTGTCGCTGGTCTTGCGGGTTGTTGCGAATAAAACGGTCTCAGAAAGAATAAATACAAATCAGTCCATAAGCCCATGGGCCACGACAATCCTCTCGGCCCGCTCGATTAGCCGGCGTTGTTCGGCAGCTCCGTGCGGGACAAGGCATCTTCCCAAAATGAGAGGGTGGGGTGAGGTACAGGTGGAATGCCGCCGGGTGGCTTTGGGCAGGCCCAAACAGAATGGTATAGTGTAGGTCGGTGTTGTTGGCAGGTGGGGCATTTATCTGGGTAGCGGGTGGGGAAGAACAAATGTTTGTGGTACAAATTTGTATACGTGTGAGTCTGCAGTTGTCGCCATGCCACAGCTTCGGCCTTGGTGAGTGTTGGGTGCGGCGGTGGCAGAGTTCTTTGTGTGCGGTAATATAGTGTAATGTGGGTGTAAGACTGTGGAACTGTACTGGCGTCCTCTGTGTCTACTTCCCCCTCCGCTTCCGTCGACAGCGCCCGGAAAGTTGCTGCTCGGGCGAGCGCGTGCGCACTCTCGTTGCCAGGAAGGGAGGAGTGCCCGAGGAAAATCGAACGCCGGACACCTGGAAGCCAGTATGTATATAGTCCGGGACTGCCCGGGACTGAAACTCGAGCGTGCCCAGTGAGTGTCCTCTTTACTACTTGCGCACACTGAACTCGAATCGACAGCTGGATATAGCTGGATGTCGCACCGTGCGGCCGGAAATGAAGCCACCGGAAGTAAGCGGCATTGATTTGAAGGTCAGCGTTTAACTAGCACAAATGTGTCATCAGCCCGTTTTATGGGTTGCACGACCGGCCCGCCATGATCGGTTTCAACTCCTGTTTCCGGTTCCGCCAATGTCGATTTGATTTATTGATTGATTGATTGATTGATTGATTGATTGAAATAACTTTATTTTCCAACAGATCAGGATGGGGACACCCATCCGCTTAAACGACAGCTCAGAGCTCTTGGATCTGGGTGGTGCCTTCAGCCAGTTGGATAAGTTGTGGGATTCGGGCTTGCAGCGGCTACCCTTTGCGCGGCCGCCGCCCGCTTCCCAGTTGTTCTCCCCGTTCCCTTTCTCCCGCCTGAGGCGGCGGAGAGAGGCTCGAACGACTTGTCACTGTCGTTCGGGCCACAGCTCCGCCCTGGCGTCCCAGTGGCTGTTCTCATTGGCGCCTTTTGGCGGGAACACGGCACCGCTTCGACAGCCGCGCTCGCGCGACTGTCCGAGCGGAGCTCAGAGAGAGACCCCTCCGAGACATCGCAAGGTGCGCAACTGTTCTTGTCTGCCGGCCTTTGTCCGCGCAGACCAGTGTGTACTCGAGTTCGTCTGCTCCGGGTCTTACCTGAGAGCGAAGCTCGAGCCTGTCGATCGTGATCCAACGATCCGCGACAGGCGTACCTTGCGGTGGTTGCCCACTCTCTCTCAAAGCAACCCTCTGGTCACTGCGAGAGAGAGATCACAGCACGCCCTTGCGTGCTTGCGGCGCGCACTCCGTGTCACTTCGTGCGCGCAGGGGAGCCTTGCTCCTCGCGCGCTCCCTTGACACGGTGACTGCGTATGTGTGTGTATGTGCGTTTGTATATATGTGTATACATACACATATATACATATGTGTGTACATACATATATATATATATATATATACATATATATATATATATATATATATATATATATATATATATATATATATATATATATATATATATATATATATATATATATATATATATATATATATATATATATATATATATATATATATATATACATACATATATACACCGATGACATCGTGACAGATAGAGACTTTTATGGCTGACTAAGCAACGAACAAAGGAAAACGAATTTCGCCATGTATGGGCCCAAAAAACTGAAAGTGTTCGTGAGAAAAAAAATGAGAGCTTTTGCTGTCCGCACCAAAAGTGAAAAAGAATTAGACAAAATATCCTACTATGGCAAACTTCGCGTGCTATTCGTTGTCCCTCTGCACGTCCTGAAGGGTGAAATGAGACGGTGCGGTTGCGGGCGCCGGCGCAATATGAAGTGAGTTCGTACAATCCCAGCCAGGTCAGGCTCACACAGGCCGATATCTGGCTCTCTCGGACTCCACCATTAGCGCCGTGCTCATGTGTACAAGGGCTAAAGACGTGAGCAGGAGCGTCTCGAAGCGCTCCAGCGGTCCTCTGCAAAACAAATAAAAAAGTGAAGCGGAATTTTACAGCACTGGGTTTCACTGACCACGCTTGCGCTTGAAGCTAAGTTATACAGCAAATAAGAAAGAAAAAGCAGGAAACGGATGCCAAGGGCGGGATAGACAAGACGACGCTACGGATCTTAGGCGGAGGTAACATCACCGATCACTCCATCGTATGGTTCCTGGCACACATGGGCAGCTTAGGGGGCGGACTGCGGAATCTCAATGGGATCGCACACGAGGCGGCGCGAGGACTCATCGACCGCGTCCCTCCGGTTTCCCCTGCTACTCCACATATCGAGTACAGAGATCAATTATTCACGTACAACGAGCCCACTAAGCACTTTTATCTAGGCAGATGAGCATTTCCCCTCCCGGATAAAAAGATTAACCCGCAGCCAATCAGTCACGTTACGCTTGCTCCAAACGAACTCATACCCCAACCCCTGGCGCATGAAGCACATCGACCCAGACTACGACGGACAACATGTGTGTGAACGGTGCAGTGACCGTGCAGACTTAAACCATATGCTGTGTGGTTGTGCATCGAGCGACGCCTACGCCAAGAACAAGGAACATTGGGACAAAGTGTTAAAAAGTGCTTCACTACATGATCAGCTCCGGGCTGTCCAGGAGGCCCACGCGGCGGCGGAGAGCTTCGGGCTCTCTGTGCTGACGTGGGAGCTGCCCTCTACACCTGGCGCCTAGTCAAGTGTCCTTCAGCACCCCTACTGTGGGAAATAAAGTTTTACCAAACCAAACCAAACACTTCATTTTACACAGCCCGACAGAAGTTATGGCCACAAGAGTGGTGCCATAAAAGCGAGACCATCGCGAACCATTTTAGGTTTCAGCGTCTTGGAATTTAGCAGTATTACTTACTTGTAACAATGTAGCATTAAATCTGACACGCATTTTTTGGACTTTCTCGACGTTCAGGAACGTCCAGCGCAGGCTACTTACACGCGGCGAAAAACGCTCTGGAGACGGGAGACGGTCGTGCGCTTGAACGGCGGACATTTTCAGACGCAAGCCGATGATGTTCGGTTCGTCATCGGTTCTTTGTTTTACATCGCCTTTAATACAAGGCGTTTAGCTGAAACTAGGCGCTGGTCGTACATGGATACATGGATTCCTTCATACGGCCGTTATCTTGGCCCGATGACGGCGCCGCCTTTAGTTCGTGAATATCGCTAATCGATGAATAGCAACACATAAACAATAAAAACTGACCAGATGGCTTCACGAAACATCCCTGATATCTTGAGGATAAAGCGTTATCCAATCGAAAAAAAGAAAACAGAGCCGCATCAAACACACGATAAATTTTCTGTCGTTCTGTGTAACGTGATACTTTTATGATATTTTGTGGTATTTTTCTGTACTTCTGTCGTACCTTTCTGTAGTCTGTAGTTGTGTAGTATATTTTTCTGTTGTTACAAAAGAAAATTTTAATGTCACTATGAAAATTTTTTTTGTCAACAGGTTCCTGTCAAAAACCGCACAAAAATTTTGTTGGATCAACAGAAAAATACCTGTAGCTTTTCCGGCTGGATACTGCAGACATTTTTCACTTCTACTACATTTTTCCTTGTGGGGCATGGCAGAAGCAGGCAAGGGTTAGAACCACCATGGTTAGACCCAAGTTAGAGCCGCGTAAATCGCCAGTGAAGGCAGAACGTTAACACCGTTCATTTTGTTCATGAGAAGTGTGCGGATAATGGGCTCGCCCTGTATATTTCCGAATAGGCACGCCCCGTATTTCCGTTCGATCCGAAAACCATGTGAAAATGTGACTGCCGCCTGGTCACGCTTGGAAGGATCTGCAGGAGAGGGTGCCGGTTACCCACTTTGCATCAGACCGGGAACGTGTTCCGGAAGGTCGACCCATTGCGGCTCCACACCAAGCGGTATACGCTGTTGGAGACGGCACAAGGTCATCCCGAAGAAAGAAACCCACTCGTCTTCAACGACGCACTTTCTTCTCTGCGTAAACAAAAGTAGCATTGTTGTCTGCACTCAGCTTGCTTCGACCCTTTGCTGCAGTAAAGTCTATTTGTTCAGCATTACGGCCCTGTCACTCCTACGGTACAGACGATACAAAGGTCCCTCATTTCTGTTTGTGCTGCAGAAATATATATGAAAGTCTCATGATATATGTGAGTGAATCAGCCAGAAAAAAAAATAAGGGGGGAGCCTTACTTAACTATCCTAATAGTTAACTATTAGGATAGTTAACTAGATTCAGTGTTAACGTACTTCATCTGGTAAATGGTGCCCGCCAGCACTGGTATTGTAATACTGCAAACGTCATCTTAGCACATCGAAAAGTCTCTATTTAAAAATTACTGGCGAGCTTCGCTGAAATACCCGAGGTATTTCTTGAAGCAAAATCAGATGCCCGTATCCGAGGTGCCATTGATGCATTGTATTAGTATAAGATGAGTCGCTGCAAACACCTCCATGTGAAAGAATCCGTGAAAACAACATGACATTTCTACAGGAATACCGCAGGAGCCATCTGGAAGCATTCGTTCAGATATCCTCTCTACTAACTTTGAATATGCAGTGAAAATATTCTTCGAAAAATGTATGAATTATAATTCATTACGAATTTTAGAAACAACAAAACTACGTAATGATATAATTACAAAGTGTTTAATCACCACATTCCGAATAAAAAAAAAAGGGGGGGGGGGGGCATCGTCGCGGACAGGCAGCCCTCAACGTCAAACACCCTGACAGCACAATATGACACAAAATATGGGAAGAGATTAGAAAAAAAAAAAAGTTATGGGGGACGCAAGTAAGCTCCTCCTTTAAGGACATGACTGGATAGAGTATAAACTTCCACCCCACATATAAATCCCCGCTTTAACCAGGCCGTATGCATGTACCTGCGTCGCCAGCGTGGCCTCGGAGGCAACGTGATTGCAACGGTCCCGACTGCTGAACCAAGTACACGATATCAAATCCCGACGGCGGCGACCGCGTTTCTATTGAGGCCGCTCTTAAAAATATCTATACAAATCACGGAAGTCCTGCAAACGTCCACAAAGTGCATATTAAAATTAGAATGCCAGAAATTTCGCTTACGACATTTATTTATTTGTATCTACTGCAACCTTGGTGAGGCTATTGCAGGGTACAATACAAAGAAACAAAGACAAACACATACGACACTAGGCTATGGGGTTATAATGATAATGAACCTGATGTTGTCTGCTAAAGAATTCTAAACTTCATTAGTATGAAAGAAAAAGCTGTGCATAAAGAAGCTACAGTGTGGACATAAAAGGGACGAAATATGCTTAGGATTTGCTGGCTCTTATATTTGAAGATTTGAACATGTGGAATAATTATCTATTGAAGACATACGAAGGCAGCGAAATTATTTAGGTCTTAAGATATTGTTTCATATACCTTTTTCACCTCAAGAATGTAGTCCTTTTCGCACTAATCACAGATTTCGGACCTCAAAGTGTAATATTCGTGTTACAGTGAATAGATAGAATAATAATTTATCGTGTAAAGAGCTAAAGCATATTATTTCCTAAACTAATTTTCCTTAATCTCTATGTACCTCAGGTATTTTATATTTTCTTGTATACAGCTATATATTTACTTTTTTTTTTTCTGCGCCTGGGCATGCATATTTGTATGCATGCTTCGGATTTATGCCTACCGGGCGTTTTCATAAACTTGAACCTTTTAAAAAAGTGGGAACAGCAGCTAGGTGAAAGCAACGGCACATTATCTGCGCTCCTCTGGATACTTTTAAAGCTAAAAATTTGCTGTAGTACTTCGCCTCACAAGATATTTGCAGCACTGCGAAAAGCAAGGGAGCCCTGGCCCATTCAGGAGGTTGAGAGGTTGAGGTTGTTGCTGACTACAGGAGGGATTAGCATTGCGGGTTCTGCCGGCAATTGCTCCACCGTAGCGTCACTTAAAAATTAGCTGGTGGTTTAACTCTAGTTAACCCTGGAGGGAAGCGAAAGCTTCATGTACGTTACGCGCATTGCCAAGCTTGAAGTAAACACATTGCGCGTTTCTCCAAACGAAAAACCCATTTTTCTCAGTCTCTTCGGCATGCCGCCTTTTCAGGGCCTCATTTCGACATGCCACATTTGCATTCTGAAGTTGTAACAGGGTGTTCGTCCTCCTCCATATCCGCAGTGTTGTAACCTAGGCAGGAGCCCTTGAGGCTCATATTTATACACCTATCGCCCCTATAGCGCCCTCTACTTCCACGTCACACTGACGTCACCTCACATGACCTTTACCTTGACAGTGGCCACGGGCCACTTGGTGGCTGTGACTATGCCCCAACGTCACATGGCGACCACCAGAATATGACCTCTGAATCTCGTGACCTTGACCTTGACAATGGTCACAGGCCTCTTGGTGGCTTACGTGACTATTCCCCAAAGTCACATGGCTACCACGAGGTTTAACACATAAGTTTGACCTCTAAATCTTGTGACCTTGACCTTGACAATGGTCACGGGCCACTTGGCGGCCTATGGGACTATGCCCCAAAATCACATGGCGACCGCCAGGCTTAACACAGAAGTTTGATCTCTGAATCTTGTGACCTTGACAGTAGTCACAGGTCACTTGGTGGCCTACGTGACTATGCCCCAAAGTCACATGGCGACCCCCAGGCTTGACAGAGAAGTTTGACCCCCCATCTAAATCTCTCTCAAGGTGAAAACCGTGCATACCCGACGGCTCGAATTACTACCTGGCGTAGTGAAGCTTTCGTTTCAATAATAGTATCCACAAGTCAGTCACCTAACCACGTGCAGCAGATAACAGTCACTACTTCTGCCACCATCTGGATTCTAGGTACGAGTCCTGCAGGAAAGTTAAAAGAAGTCGTGAAACCTCCTTTTTACAATACCAGTTTCCGCCCGGGTAGACACTGTCCCGAAATGAATTGTGCGGGACTCCTGTTTTCTTGAAGGAAGCGAGCAACACTCATTTCCACGCTGTACCCTGTACAGCACATTATGTAGTGTTTTATATCCCCGCACACATCACATGCGGAACACGACGGAGACGTTGCCAGACCCTTCTTACACATCCACGCAGGGGTACAGCAGAGCCCGTGCGAATTCATGTGACGTCATCCGCAAGGGGCGCTGGCCAGGTTCGGCGCGGCATTCCATATGCGAGGCAGTGTTGCTGAATCGTAGGAAATTTCCTATTTCGTGGGAAATGCAAGCTAGTAAGGATAGTAAGGCCCCTGCCTAGGTTATAACACTGCGCGAGATGGAGGAGGATGAACACCCTGCTACAGTAGCGAAAAGCATTTGATTTAGTTGCCCACGCCTATTACTACAGAACCGTTCACTCTTAAATATCCCTGCTATACACTTCTGACCATGATAGAGCCATATGTTGTGGGAAGGAAACGGTGCGTGGTTTATGACGGAATCAGTTCAGCAAGTGTGAGTGTGACATCAGGTGTTCTGCAGGGCTCAGTTTTAGGTCTCTTTTTATTTTTGGGGGGTGTTTGTAAATGATATCACTACCAATTTATTTCAAGCAAAATCAGACTTTATGCCGACGACTGCTGTATATACCGCAACATTTCTTCGGAAGCAGATGCAGCATTTTGCAACATGAGCTCAACTTCGTGCTTCTCGGTGTGAAGACTGAAATATGTCACTAAATCTCTCCATATGCAATCTCGTCTGCTTTACTAAAAGGAAACAATTTATCCAAACAGATTATTTTCTTGGTGGCGCGGATATATATACGGTTTCAACTTATAAGTACTTGGGAGTCTTTTTGTTTTTCGAGTGACATGTCGATGCATGAATACACATATAAATTACATATCGGCTAAAGCCAGTAGCACATTAAACTCTTTATGGGATGCTTCTCAAACTAAAAACCTTATTCATTACTAACGTACGTCGTATACTTAAATGCGCTTGCGCCGCTTGGGACCCAAATACAGAACAGAATATTGACAAACTGGAGCGCGTCCAAAAACGGGCTGCCCGGTTTGTGTCTGGCAATTTCAATTTCCAAGAAAGGTCTTCAGATTTGCGAGACAAATTGGGGTGGCCTTTACTCGAAAAGAGGCGTAAATATCTGAGACTCTCTTTCTTTTATAATGTTATTAATGGTAAAACTGGCATTCCAAAAGAAAAATACATATATGAAATACCGGCCACTAGAAACGTGCGTTTCGCGGCCACGCCTGCTTTGGAATTGGGGCAATTAATTAATACGCTGTCTCTTCAAGATGTGTTCTGCCTCAGTGACAGCTAATAACTAACGGATTTGATGCGCTGCAAGTCGTGTTGCGCACAAAGGGCAGCCGGCCACTTTTGCTGTCGAGCTGTTGCAAGGGTGAATGCCTTGTTTCAACACCGAACAGGCCGTGTTATGTCCCGGAGCACGAAAATATCGCTGCAGACTCCATACGCACAAAGGGCTCGACAACGGAAAGTGGATGTGGAAGTGTGAAGAAGAAGATGAGCCCTTTTGATCATCGTGCGCTTCCTTGCCGACCTCGACGCCGTCCTCGACGTACAGATTAAACCTTCTCTTACACTTGGTGGAGGTGCGGCCTGATACCCTTGCCTCACGCTGGAGCTTCGCACCCGTACGCTACCGGTAATTCACATGGCCGAAGAGGAACATCCACCAACTGCCCCGATGACCCCGCCGGTCATCTGCTCTGGCTCCTTGCGCCAGCGAGACTCTGCGCTATTCAGTGGGACAGACGACACCGACTGTGACGACTGGCTTGCGTCATACGAGCGAGTGAGTTCGTACAATAAGTGGGACTATGCAACAAAGTTAACAAACGTTATCTTTTGTTTGACCGGAGTCGCCAACCTGTGGTATCGCAACCACGAAGCCGAAATCACGAATTGGGACTCATTTAAGGCGAACCTTACCACCGTGTTTGGTCGTCATACTGTACGCAAGCTCCGCACTGAGCAACGCTTGCATGATCGAACGCAGCGGCTCGGCGAGACGTTCACCAGCTACATTGATGTGCTCCACTTATGCAGTCGCGTAAACGCCCAGATGCCCGAGGCACAAAAGATCAAGCACATCCTGAAGGGCATCGAATATGACACCTTCCTCATGTTGACATCCCGGAATTTGACAACTGTTGCACAAGTTGTCAACCTTTGTCAAAGCTACGATGAGTTGCGCAAACAGCGACTCCTCCCTCGACAGCCTTCCGCGCCTGTGGAATCGCTTTCTGGCCTCTCCGCTACATCTGAGACCTCATCGCTGCTGCAGCAGCTCAAAGATTTCATCCGAGAG
Source organism: Amblyomma maculatum (assembly GCF_055883805.1). Taxonomy (NCBI): domain Eukaryota; kingdom Metazoa; phylum Arthropoda; class Arachnida; order Ixodida; family Ixodidae; genus Amblyomma; species Amblyomma maculatum. The sequence goes on from NC_139345.1 coordinate 67,948,051, forward strand.
GAAGTTGCTCGCCAAATATCACTATTGCCAGCAAACTGCGAGCTTTCCCGCAATTTGGAGCCCCTTCGACAGGTCATCGCCGACCGCGTGGCGGACGCCCTTCCCCCTGTCCATCCGCCAGCGCCTATTCCACAGCCCACACAAGACATTGAGACCCTCGCATACGCCGACGTCGCTCCACCTGTCGCTCCACCAATGACATGCGCCCCCGCTCCTGTCGCACCGCTGACGTACGCTGCGGTCGCTGCCCGACCACGGCCACCTAGCTACCCTGTGGTGTACGCTACGCCTCCAGCGCCTGTACAGGAATATCTTCAGGCGCCACCCTTTCGACCCGCCTCGACCTCAGCGCCGCAATCCATGGCGAACAAGTGATAATCGTCCCATTTGTTATTCTTGTGGATGTGCTGGCCATATTGCCCGGTACTGCCGAAATCGCACCCCCGATGAGTTTCTATCGCGCCGAACATCACCTTCATGGCAGCCAACCCGGCATCAGTACGCAGCCGCCGATTCATCTGCAGGTTCCGTTGCGAATGATCGTGCTACCTTTTCTACTCGCCGTTCAACCTCGCCGCGTCGCCGCTCCCTATCTCCTCTGCGCCGGCGTCCCAATCTTGCGCAAGAGGAAAACTAAATGCCGCAGTTCCTGAGGCGAGAACTGCGCAACGAGCGAACTGTAAAAGGCCTCACGTATCTCCTGCAAATCTTCTTGAAGTTTCTGTTGAGGGGGTTGTGGTACTGGCTCTGGTCGACACCGGCGCTGCTGTTTCTGCCGTGGCTGCAAGTCTTCAACGTCGCTTGCGCAAAGTGACGACACCTATTTCAGGATTCTCGCTATGCACGGCAAGTGTCCAGCCTGTAGAGCCTATAGCGGTGTGCACCGCTCGGGTCATCATTCAAGAAGTTTTGTACGCAATAGAGTTCGTAGTTTTGCCTTCCTGCTCTCATGATCTTGGGTTGGGATTTTCTGTCGCGTCATAATGCGGTGATCAACTCTGCACGTGCCGAACTGGAGTTTTTTGCGCTAGACGAACCGTCGCCGGACGTTCCTTTTCCCAAAGTCCTCGTTGCCGAAGATACTGATCTCCCTGCGTGCTCTTTCGTTCTTGTGCCCACCGCTCGTGCTTTTTCCCGCCGTACTGATGTACTTTTCATCCCATCGCCTATCTTTCTAAGCCGCAAAAATTTTCTCCTGTCGTACGCCGTACTTTCTGTGTCAGCTGGCCTCACCGCGCTCTGGATTTGTAATCCGTTCTCATTTCCCGTATCCCTGCGTCGCGGTGAATGCCTCGGCACCATCCAGCTCATTGATTCTATTCTCCCTGGTGACGCAACACCCGCTTCACAGCCCGCTGACTTGGCAGCACATTACACCACCTGTTCTTGCGCTGGACCAGTCTTCTGCCGACGTTTTCCTCCGCTCCATCGATGCCAGTCTTCCTGAACCTCAACGCTCTGAACTTCTCGCGCTGCTTCATCAGTTCCGTTCTTCATTCGACTCTCACCAGCCTGCTTTGAGCCGCACATCAACTGTTGCCCACCACATTGACACCGGTTCCCATGCTCCTCTACATCAGCGTCCCTATCCAGTGTCGGCCACTGAGCGCCGAGTTATTGAAGGTCAAGTTCAAACAATGTCACAGAATGGAGTGATTGAGCCTTCTAATAGTCCCTGGTCCTCCCCTGTTGTCCTAGTGCTGAAGAAAGACGGTCCTATTCGCTTCTGCGTTGACTACCGTCGCCTAAACAAAATCACGAGGAAAGACGTCTACCCTCTTCCGCGTATAAATGATGCATTGGACTGCTTACAAGGTGCTGAACTGTTTTCTTCCCTTGATTTACGATCCGGTTACTGGCAGGTGCCCATGGCTGCGGAAGATCGCCCTAAAACCGCGTTTGTCACCCCCGATCGCCTCTTTGAATTTACCGTCATGCCGTTCGGTATCTGCAATGCTCCTGCTACATTTGAGCGTATGATGGATACAATTCTGCGTGGCCTAAGATGGAAGACGTGCCTCTGTTACCTTGACGACATCGTGGTGTTCTCGCCGGACTTTGCGACCCATCTCTCTCGACTAAAGCAGGTCTTGACATGTCTTGCGAAAGCTGGTCTGCAGCTTAACTTGAAGAAGTGTCGTTTCGCTGCTCGTGAGCTGACAATTTTGGGCCACGTTGTGTCCAAAATGGTATCCGCACTGATCCCGCCAAACTTCGAGCTCCCGAAACCTACTACCATCAAGCAACTGAGGAGCTTTTTGGGTTTGTGCTCATACTTTCGGCGTTTTATACGGAACTTCGCTTCCATTGTCGCCCCGCTGACTGAGCTCCTCGGCAATAACTCAGACATTTCGCTGTGGTCATCAGCATGCGACGACGCCTACAACACCATGCGCCGCCAACCGAAGTGCACGCAGACGCGAGTGGTGTTGGCCTCGGAGCTGTGCTTGCTCAGCGCCCCTCTGGCTTCGGTGAGTACGTAGTCGCTTACGCCAGCCGTACTCTCACCAAAGCCGAAGCGAATTACTCCGTAACGGAAAAGGAGTGCTTGGCCATTGTCTGGGCAATCACAAAGTTTCGCCCTTACCTTTACGGCCGTTCTTTTGACGTAGTCACGGACCATCATGCCCTATGCTGGCTTTCATCGCTCAAGGGCCCATCCGGCCGCTTGGCACGGTGGGCTCTGCGTTTGCAAGAATACGATATCCGCGTTATTTACCAATCTGGTCGCAAACATAAAGACGCCGACGCTTTATCTCGCTCACCGTTTCCAGCCGACCTTGTCAGCCTCTCCGTCTTAGACTCCGTGGCATCTTCGATCGACGTCAGTGACATGCCTGCCGAACAACGGAAGGATCCATGGATCGCCTCTCTTATTGACTACCTTTCAAACCAATCAGCGATTACCCCTTCACGCGCCCTTCGCCGCCAAGCTTCCCACTATGAGATTCGGGATAACCTCCGTTACCGGCGCAACTACAGCTCAAGTGGACGGAAATGGCTCCTCGTGATTCCGCGCCATTTACGGACTCGGAATATGGAATACGGAATATGTACGGAATATGTACAGAATATTTACAGAATATGTATCTTTCATGCCGATCCACAGTGCGGACACGCCTGAGTTTTCAAGACGTACACACGAATCCGTCTTCGTTACTATTGGCGCGGTATGTATAACTCGGTCCTCGGGTACGTTAGATCGTGCCTGACGTGCCAACGCCGCAAACCTGCCTCTCCCCGTTCGGCTGGTGAGTTACAGCCTCTCACATGCCCGCTTAGACCCTTCGACCGCATTGGAATTGAGGCCTATATGGCCCTCTTCCGTACACACCCGATGGCAATCGCCGAAACCGCCGCGCTCCCAGCTGCAACAGCCCGAGATGTGGCCGGTTTCTTATTGAAGAACTTTATTCTCCGTCACGGTGCTCCTCGTGAATTGCTCAGCGACAGAGGCCGTGCTTTCTTATCCGAAGTCGTTGAATCCCTGCTCGATCAGTGCAAATTCATTCACCGGACTTGCACCGCTTACCACCCGCAAACGAACGGCCTTGTTGAACGATTTAATCGCACCCTCGGCGACATGCTCGCGAAGTACGTCGTATCCAACCACACGAACTGGGACATTGTCCTTCCTTATATCACCTATGCGTACAATACTGCTACGCAATCTAGCACGGGTTTCTCTCCGTTCTTTTTGCTTTACGGTCGGCATCCATCTGCTCCCCTTGATACTGTCCTCCCCTACAACCCTGATCCATCAGAATACACTACAGTGACAGAAGCTGCCAAGTATGCCGAAGAATGCCGCCAGATTGCCCGCACGTTTACGACCGACTCTCAGTGGCGCCAAAAATATCGCCATGACACCGATCAGGAGAATGCACCACACTTTGAGCCCGGCTCACTTGTGTGGCTATGGGTTCCATCCGTAAGCCCCGGTCTCTCCGCAAAGCTGACCTCAAAGTATCACGGGCCCTACCGTGTCGTCGAGCGCACTTCACCAGTTAACTATATTGTTGAGCCGCTTACGCCATCTTCTGATTTGCGACGCCGTGGCCGCGAGGCCGTTCTACGATCCAATTGTACCTTCGTCTCCTTAAGTCGCTAGGATGGCTCCTTTTTCTCTGGGGGGCATTGTGAAGAAGATGAGCCCTTTTTGGCTGGACGCTGATGAAGAGGAAGTAGTCTGTGGAATTGTGATCGCGCAGATCATCGTGCGCTTCCTTGCCGACCTCGACGCCGTCCTCGACGTACAGATTAAACCTTCTCTTACAGAAGTATTTAACAACTTGATAAAACTTTACGAATCACTTCCAACATACGGCAGGCACCTGACAGAAAACTTGATACTGGGCGAGCCGACGCGCGCTGATGCAACTGGCGACCTCATGGTGGACGAGGCGTGACGATGATCGCGTCATCTGGTAGTAAGGCCTCAGTTATAGCAAAGTGGCGGTCACGAACTGCAAAAGGAACTGGAATGCATGTGGACTGAGCATTTTGATGTCTTGAGGAACCCTTCTTGGTGGTTGTTTTGAGGCTGTCCGCCACCTCGTTGAAAAGTCTGCTCTGCGGAGTATGCACCAAGCCCAGACAGCTAAGGGACAACTCATCAATAGGGAACCCGCGCTTTAAACTTTGAAGGGCGGATTTAGAATCCGTTAGGATCACATGTTGAGCCGGGCATGATTTGTAGCTACCGTAGAAACGCCTCGATGTCAACTCTTTCCGCCGTTGTGGAGGACACTTCTGTAAAGCGTAGGGAGCAATAATTATTCAATGGTGTAATGCGAACGCCGCTGCGCTAGCTCCTCTGACCTTCTCCACAGGACCGCCAGAGAAATTATTTTAAGATGGCGGGCATAGATCTGTTTCCAAATGCTTAAGTACGAGCGAACGCGTTGCCGCCAAGGGAGAACTGGGAGACGCTTAAGTCGCCTTCTAGCCCCGACGTGCCAGCCCTAGAAGACAGAGCTGCGACACCCAACCCGAGGTGCGAGAAGTCGCCACTGCGGCAGGTTCGGGCCAGAGGGGACAAACACCGAGTTACGTACTCGAACAATCTTTATTGTGCTCGAGTACACGGCAAGAGAATAATAGCAAAAGTACATCCGCCGTAGCGAGCGAACGCCGCATACGCTCAAGCACGCTCAAGGAGGTGAGAGGAATTTCTGCTCACCTAGCGCGGCTTCGCGCTCACGGTAAGTGCGTACGGTGAGTGGGCGATTCTCGATGACGGCGGTGGTCTCCTGGGCGGAAATCATGATCCGCGCAACCTCCGAAAAAGCCCGAGTTACAGACGCGCTGCTCGAAAGCGTCGCCGCGGCCGCGGGAGACTCGGAGGCGGTGGCCCGTGTGCCCTCTCCTCCGCCAACCTCCTTAACCCGCGCGTAATCACGCGTGTTAACTACGCGCGAATTATAATTGAGGCAGGGGATTATTAATCCACGCAGGTTTTCCGCCGGGGTGAACGCCGCCATCACCGACCGCTGCGGGTCGTGAGCGCGAAGCCGCGCGTGGTGAGCAGAACGTTCCTCTACTCTTTTCGCATGCGCTTTCCCCCCATTTCGTGTGTTTTTGTTTCAAATCCGTACGCGAGCGGGACGTCCGCTCACTACGGCGGTTGTATTTGAGTGATGTGTTTTTGCCATGTACTCGGGCAGAATAAAGTCTGTTCGAGTACGCAACTCGTATTTGTCCCCTCTGGCTTGAACCCGCCGCAGTGGTTACCTCTCGCACCGCGGGTTAGGGGTCCCAGCTCTCTCTGCTAGGGCTGGCAGGCCGGGGCTAGAGGGAGACTTTCGCGTCTAGCACCCTGTGGTGCGTTATTTCAAGAAAAACCCCCATAGCTGGTATAAGTAATATCTGTGAAGCGAATATTAAGGTTTAGATAGTGCCTCATGAAGCACAATATTGTTCGCTGCCGCCTGAGGAACTCCATTGGCTCTCTTAGGCCCTTTTGAGACGTTCACGCTGATACCGAGGGGGAAATTAAGGTAATTGATACATAATGCGACTAATCATGGGTGCTATATAATAGGTAATTTTACTGAAGTGCCTCTCGCCCCCTGCGTATTATAATAGATAACTGCTCGTATACTGTCGCCCCCCAGCAATTAGGGGGTGGGAGCCGCGTAGAAGCACAATTACCTATAGTACGCATGATCTTGACCTGACTGGACCTTCGAGGGACAATTAAGGTCGTCAAAGACAAAGTCGTCCTTGTCTGGCAGTCCGCATAAATGGCCTTGAGAGGAGGAGTGCAGCTGCGTAACCACGTGACGTACCCCGTGACACGCTGCTGTAACCGCGCAGCGTGGCCACCGTCTTCTCCGCTTGCGTCTGTGCGCTAACCAGCGTCTCGCTCTGAACGAAGCAAGTCAGCCGGAGCCGACGTCCTAGACCACGGCCGCTTGGGAGAAGTTACAGTTTCCGCCGTCATTCTCCGCGGGGGCGCCACGACTCCAGGACAAGACGCCGCCGGCACGGACGAGCAGACGACGCGGAAGGAGCGCGCTGGCTGGGTTGGCGCGTGTTATCGTTTTGACTGCTCAGTATAACAGCGTCCTAAGCGTATGCAGCACCATGCCAGGCAACTGCTGTGTTCCGCTGTGCACCACGAAAGGAAGAAAAGATCGGTTACCATGAGTTCCCGTGCGATTCACAACGTCGAGCAGCATGGCTGAAAAACATATCTCTGGAGGGCTAGAATGGAAAAGGAAGCCGGAGGGAGCCGAGTGACAAGTCACTGGTATACTCACTACACTTCACAGATGACGATTACAGGAAGAACATAAAACTGAAGGTCCTGCTTCCTTCAGCTGTCCCCTCCGTGTTCCCAAACTGCCCACATTACAAGTTAAATTACTCACGCGGGCTCATGTTGAGCCAAACAACCTTGAAAAAATGTGCGCAGGTCAATAGCTTTATTTTCCCCACTTGTTATAGCTACACTTCATTTCCTCCTGGACAACCCCCCGTGTCATCCTGAAGCATGTGTGTTTCAAGATAGCTGCGCCACGATCACTTTTATGACGATGATATCAAAATGGTATGCCTTGCCCAACATCGCATAAGTGAAGCCATGGAGACACCAAGAGGAGCCGCTCTATTTGTCAGATGACGAGCGACTATCTTGGTTGGAGTTGGACTTTGCCATATCGAAGAAATTCAGGTCCAAGGAGGTACGTCAAAGCAAAGGCTAGCCAAGCAAACGTACGAAGCAACAATCATGACAATCAGATCCACAGTGGCGCAAATTAAGTACCTTCTTGATCACATCAAGTATCTTACAACAATGTCTTCCGTGTGCCTTACTAGTGCATTGCATTTAACCGAATCTTATTTTCAGCTTCCGATACGCCCTAAAGCAGGCTCTGAAAGCGGGTCTATAGTATCGCTTTTTAGCAGCCTAAGGCAATTCAAAGGCGGGAACGACAAACTTGACGCAAGGGCGGCCGTTTTCACCTCGGAGAAAATACTGAAGGTACCACTAGCGAAAAAAAAAAAAAATACATCGACTGAGATTATACACATTTTGCCATGCTTTGTGCAGGTTAGCAACTTGCAAGCATCAGTCTGCAAATGCACCTATTAACAATAGGCAGCTATAAAACTTGGAATTCGGGATTATGAAAGTCGTACCTTGCCAACTGCCATATCACATCTGCTGCGAGAGAGTTTTCGAGTCAGCTTGGATTTATTCATGTGTGGTGTGAACCAGCAGCTGAGATAGAGTTAACACCGATTGCATTCTTGGCTGGTTACCTTGCACGTCCATTTGAAGAGAAAGTATGAATAGTTTTACAGAATCTCATGAAACATTTTTATTTATTCTGTTTTCAGTGCCTGCCCGTGTTTTCATTATTTATATATTACCAAAGTTTAAATAACTTCTAGTGCTTACTTTAGAGTGTAAATAATTTTATTTTATTAGTCCCCATCCATTTATTAACTTTGTGCCTTGTGATTCCTGCAAAACCCTCGACTTATCAAAATTATTGATGACGGACGCCTAAGGTATCTGAAAATCACCATGCACCTTTGTTAGCACGGTGATGAAGTGCCCGGAGGTCAGAAGAAGCAGCAAGCTATGCAACATGTTAGTTTCATCCCGTCTTCCCTATCTTGTGCAATTTCGGGAGTTTATTTGCGAGAGAGAAGACCGCAGTCACACTAAGGACCTAACCAAACTAATGCGACCACTGCTGACCAACTGGACAGGCAACATCAATCTGACAGTGGAAAAAATCACGCTTGCACATAAACCTTTTTCGAGGAAAGTTCTTCGCTTGTAAAATAAGCTTGCGTGCCTTCTGTGCATCACTCGACTTCACAATCAAACGAAAAAAAAAAAAAAATTGCCTGAGCCTGAGGGCGTGTCGATGAACTGGCTGTCTTGTGTTGTTTCTTTTGCAACAGTTTGTGTTAGCTAGTATGCTTAGGTGGTTGTACCCACTTGAATATTATTTCCAGTGAAAACGGAGGAACAGGCTGAACAATAATGTTGAACGCTACGTCCTGAATTGTAAGTTTCCAGAAAAGTGCGCGCTGAATAAATGGCCCCAAACCTTGTCCCGATTTCAAGATTGTAATATCTAATACGTTATTACTGTGGTTGAAACGCAACTAAATGGGTGCCCACTCAGCGAAGCACACGACTGCCTCAATTCTCGTTGTAAACACGAATGACTTGGAAAAGCCCAGTGATGATGACATGCCGCTATCACCTTATCAATAGCAAACTTGCACGTAGCATCACATAATGTGTGAAACGCCGCTCATAAATCCTAAATTGAGCAAGCGCCGACCACGCGGACGCCGAAACGAAAGCACAGCCACGGCCGCTGCGCACAGCTCTCCGCCCGGACTCGTCCCGGAGCGGTGGCGCCGCAGCGGTGGCGATGAGAACTAGGCGCAATACGGCTCTTCTGGGCAACGCGACGGGCCGCACCCAAGTGCGCCTCCATTGAGCGGCCGTGCCTAGACAATGGGTACTCACAGACATCGGGCCGAGTCTGATCATTTGGCCGATGATGATGATGAAATCTTTATTACTCCCAAAAAGGAAAACTAACCCGAGAGTCAGTTGCACAGCTTTAGAGAAGGTCGGTAGGATCCCTTGGGACGCTGCGGCCTACAGTGCGTGCTGGGTGATCCACAGATGTTGAGCAGCAATGGTGCGCAGGAGGGCCCCACATGTCAGGTGTTTGTCAGTCATATAATTGTGGAACGTCCACGTTGTCCACGTCATATGAAGTGCAGCGTGGTCGTATGGTAAGTCTTTGCACCATGGAGAGACTAGGGTGGAATAGAGTTTGCTGTAAACCACAGATTAGGGAAAGCTCCAGTCTGCAGCTTTCGCCACACTACTGATATGATCGGGAGACCGGGGCCTAGGACCACCGCACAGCGATAAGGAAGGCAGAAGACAGTAGGAGATGTTCGGGAAAAAGAGTAAACTGGGTGACATAAGGCAACATGGGTGAAGCATTGCACCATTAACCCGGCAGCTAAGATCTCGGGAGAGATTGTCAGCTTGGATATGTTACCCCACAAAGACTCATGAGCAGGGACCCGAATGAGACATGGGAACGCCACAGGTTGTATGCCGCATATATAATACACTCTTGTTTTGAGACAGTCCTAGGTGGGCGTTCCAATTGCCATTCAAGTGAAAGCTTTCGCTTGCGTAACCAGGGTTAGCCGAGATAAGCTGCAGCCATGTTTAGAGTGCCTCGATAGCAGCGGGCATGGTATACTATCGAAGCATGAAATGATTTGGCTCCTGCTGCTGGCGACCTTAAGGCAACATCAAACCAGAACCGAGAGCCTACATCCAAGCACCGATTTACCGTCATCCGTGCATCGAAATTGGAACATCCAGTAACCGAACGAGATTTAGCGGACGAGTTCTCTCCACTGTAAGCCCTCGTACTGGACCGTGTCTGTCCGTGCCCCAAAATTTGGCCCCGTGGAGCCCCGAAATTTGACTTCATAAGAATATAACCAAAATCGGTGTCCAACTCCAATTTATTTGAGTATGGCGAAGTGGTGGCCTTCAGATTTAGATGGGTCACCCCCGGAATTTCACTCTGTGGACCTCCGAAATTTGACCTTACCCAAATAGTGCCCGAATTAATTTGAGTATGACAATTCAGTGGTAACCTACTCATTTTGGTGGGCCACCTCCAAAATTTGGCCCCGGGCATCCAGAATTAACTGTCCAAATTGACCAAAACTGGTGTCCGACCCAATTTGAGTATGGCTAACTCAGTGGTGCCTTCCAAATTTAGGCGCCCAATATTTGACATGCTTACGTAATCTCTGCATGTGGGAGCAATGGAGCCTGAAGAAAGCAGAGGTAGAAACTGTCTTGCGGAAAGCATTTGCGTTGCAAGTTATACACATCTGGGACCATGTCATGATCATGCAGCCATTCACAAAAGGTTACAAGGCTACCACAGATCCCGTACCCATTTCATGCTCACATCTGCTCTCGATTACAGGAGGCAGTAATTTGTCAGGCTACTGAAACTCACGTGCCTTATATGATAATATACTAGCAACATTTCTGTACATTTTGTAATTACTGGAAAGGCTTATTTGCCTCATTAGCTGCAGAACCCAGCAGCATTGAAAGTAAACGATGGTACCAAAACCTCAGATTGGAGGAAAAAGCTTTATTAAGCCTTTTTTGGTGTTGTAGTAGACCACTGTCGCACCAGGTAGCCTCAAAGGGGAGACAGCGGGGGGTAGAGGCAAAGATCCAGTCTACGATACTCACTAGTACTTCTTTGTTATCTCAATCTTTCCCCACTTGGTTCCATCCCATCCCCATAGACAATCATCTGCGATAAGGTTTTTGTCATAAGTTTGGCAAAGATTAACTTTGCCTTTAGTAATTAGAGCCATTCGATGAGTTCATAAAAGCTTCTGTCTGAACTCTTCAAAGTGCCATGGCTTGTGCCCTAAGATCTGTGTGGGTAAAGTCATTACGGTATATGTGGTGGGTGGCTTTTCTGGCGGCTCATTTGGTCAGACGATCCGGTTGGACAGTTCTCGGCATATTGGTCTGCCATCTTTTTTCTTGAGCAGCCGGAGTGGACAGGCACCCATGCAGAGCTTTTGGTCGATGCAGGCGCATATTTTGGAAGCGGGACACAAAATGTTCACCCACTCAACCCTTCTGGTAAATTTAAAGTTAGTGCCTAATATTTCTATTTGAAATTTATTTAGCTTTTTTTTTTATGTGCTGAATGCAAATATAAGTTTTATTTACTGTCTCATATTTACATTCAGCATATAAAAAAAAAAAAACCTAAATAAATTTCAAATAGAAATAAATTCAGAAATAAGAACATAAAAAAGATGTAAAGCTTCCTGTGGTGTGGAAACTTCACAGCCGTCATTGTGAAAAAAAATGTGGCTAACAATGCACAATTTTGCAAGATATGCTAAAATGGATGCTTTTTTGCACTCGCGGGAAACTTGGACCGAGCTGTCTTGCATTGTCACTACACGACAATGATAAAAAGTTAATCTGTCAACAGTTGATCATATAACTGCTACATACATTGTGGGATTCTCTATGGGGCTGCGGCTCTGCTTTCAGAGCAATCAACGCTCCGCTAGCTCAGACCACAGTGGTGGCCCCAAGAACAACACGAACACCGAGCACCAAAGGGTAAACCGGTTTAATGGTTTCTCTCGGCCGCGCGCACACGATCAACATTCAGTTCACCTGATGCCAGTCCCTCTTTTCCGGACGCGTCCACGCTCTGTCGAGGTGGCACACCACCACACCCACACACAGCGCACGCCTCCCTCGCCACAGCAGTCGAGGAAGAGAGGGGGAAGGAGGCTGTCACGTGATGTGAAGAGGAGAGGCCGCGCTTCACCCTCGCCGCCGCGTCGTAGCCAGGAGGGGAAGGAGCAGTGATATGTGCCTTCCCACAACATCTACACGGTCATAGGAATGGGCTGTGCACTGCCAATCTTTTTTTCTTTCAGTATCACGGTAATGACAAAATGCTAATTTGTCAACAGCTAATCATGTAACTGGTACATAAATCTTCAGGTTCATAGGAATAAGCTGTGCACTGCCAATCTTTTCTTCTTTCAGTATCCCCGACGTTTTAAATAGAGTAGAAAATGCACAAACTCTGAATGTACTATCGTTAACCACTATGTAACCTTTCTATTGCCTAATGGGACACGTCCCCAAAGTTGCTCGCTTGTCATGATTCATGCTTCCAAAAACAGAAATATAAGGCAGGAGATTGTAATCCATGAATGACTGCAGTACTAAAGTTTGTGTGCTTTATAAAGTTCCTTCACATCGATAAAAGAAAACATAGTAACCAACTTGTGCCTTCAAAGATACTTGACAGCGTAGTATTGATTGAAATCAAGGTCAGTAAATTCAAGGTGTGCCCAGGATTCCATTGTACTGGACAACATCTTGAATCCCAAATTATGATCTCCCACTGTGTTCTTAATTAAGCAGCTAACAGTGCATATTTCGAGTTTACACACTGTAGCTAGCTGCTAACAGTTGCCAACAATTCAGTTTCCCTCTAAAAAAAAAAAAATCAGTTTTTGTAAAACTAATCTCTTTATTGAAGTACAAAATAACTCCAGCAAGGCTCCAAACCCTTCACCTTTCTTCAGCATCACTTTTTTCCACTAGCCTTGTCTTGAGCTTTTCTTGAAATGGTCTTGCTAGCACCACTGAACTTCTTGTTGTCATCCCTTGACACAGAAAACAAAACAATTGGTCCACAGAGTACAAGATTCTAACTGCAAAATGTTACAAATAGAACTATACGCGAAAATAAGATTTTGTCACGCTGTTTGTGACTCTAGAGTCCATGCACTGCATGCCAAAGCAGTCTCTATTACTGTTACTGCTGAGACTACTTGAAGAATCCTATGCAGCTGTCTGGCACAAATACGAAATTTCTGTTGGCAACAGCCTGCTTATGTGAAAGACTCCTTGCCCAGTCCCAAACACAGAAGTACATAATGTGCACAGTGAATAAGAAGGGAGGCTACTCTCTCAGCACAAAGAGAGCATAGCATAAAGCCAACGATGAGAGGAAAAAGCCAGAGCAGACTACGTGTGGGGGCCGCAGGCAAAGACTATTGCACCAGCGCGGGCAGCAGCCAATAGCAGTGGCACGATCCCTCCCTCTAGCGAAGCGCGCACTTCATCCAATCGCAACCTCGAATCTGAGAGCAGGAAACTCGAAAGCTGCCGTGAGGCTGCCAACTGATGACTGCGCCGAGGCGAGCATGGTAAAAGAAAGCACAAGAATTCACCAACAAAAATAAGACCAAGATGGCGGCGCTCCTTTCAGCAGAGAGGAATGGCGGGTACGTGAAGTGTGGGCATTTTCGGCACTTGCTCACGGTTCCGGGGCTACCGCAGTATGTTATATAATTAATTCCCATCATTTTTATGACGAATTCTGCATTGATAATTGCAGAAAGGGTAGTTAATAAAACATACTACTGGAATATATAATCTTCCAAATCTAATGTTTCGTGATTTTTCGTTTTCAAAGGTTACATCACCCCTAAATAGACCACGAAAAAGTACCAAGGATAGAAAATACACACAATCAGTATTTTACTACATGCCTGTACAAGTACTTTAAGTTCTCTACTAACTTCGAATTACTGATTAAAAATGATGCCTCAACTCAAACAGGCTGACGTGTAAAAATAAAGAATAGTAACATTGCATAAGTGCACTACTTCTCCACGTGCCATCCTGCCGACATCACTTCTTTGCACCTAATGAAAGGGCACATTCAGAAACCCGCTTACATCAATGAGTAGAGGCTGGTCTGGGCGGCTAAGAATGCGCGGTGAGGTGCCACCCTAATCGGTCGCAAGTAGTCGTGAAGAAAAACTTTAAATTGTACGTTCTACACACAGCTTTTAAATTTGACATGAATATTCACAAAGACCGCCTCTACTAATTGTTTGCAGTATAATATTGTCTATCAGCTGTTCTTTGAAAACACAATAGACAAGTTGTGAAGCTGGAAGTTTCTTATGAATGCCAAGAAGGAAAACATGAATGTAGGAGCAATGATGAATGCAGCCTCTTCTCAAAATTGCCAGAGGCATCTAGTGGTATTATGTGAATGTGCAAAGCACTCCAAGAAGCCATGATCAGCTCTATGCAGGTTCAAGGTTTTTGAGTTTTCTATACTTGAATTTAAAGTTGAGTTTTGTAACAGCAGCCACTGCCAATAATAAATGCATGACCCTAATAATAAAACGTGCAGTGACATTTTTATGTGAGCAGTGGTGCACCTTGTGGCAGAAAAAAACAATGGTCAAATAATCCCATTTGCAATAATCTGTCTATACACTTTCTGTTATGACAATAACTTCACTAACATCATAGATAAGCGCAACCCGCACTTGTCTGTAGACATCGAATGTACACAGACAGTCAAAAGTAAATATAAAAATAGAAGGCAGCAAATAGAAAAAGATTAAATTTGGAATAAAGTAGACAGATTTTTCAAACTGTGATAATCTGTATTTGTGCAATTATCTCAGGCTGTACAGAAGCATGCATCGAAGCGGTTGCCTTGCAGTAGAACATACACCTTGTACTTGGATGATGCTGCTGCGTTCGATCCCCGGTACTGCTGGTTAGCCACCAGTTTTCTAACAGTACTCATAAAATTTCCCCCGGCCTGGTGCTTGGCTTTTCTGTGGTGAAATGCTCGAAAAAGGGATCATGGAGTGTACTGTTGAATTAAGGGGAAAGTGACTTGTTACACCATAAGGCAACTTATATCCAGCTCGTGCGATAAAGCACACTTGTGGCCCTCTTTTAATTTACTCAAAAGAGAGTCAAAGGCCTACTTCCCAGGCAATTCACACCAAACCAGCTAAGCACCGAGCCAGTAGAAAGCTTCAACTCATTGTACTACAGTGAAGTCTACATATAACGATATATCACTTATAACGATCAGATTTTTGGGATTTATCAGCTTTTTCATTGCCCCTATGTAAAAATAAACCAGATATAACGACCGATTATCGGCGGCATATTGGATACGATAGCTTATCGCCGCCTGGTAGATGTTTACCACAAAAATTTGAATGTTTGATAAAAAGAAAATGAAATACTACTGAGAAGAGGATGACATGAAAGCTTGATATACACGGCGAAAACGAAAATGCACGAAGAAATCCGCGAAGACCATTGCATGTGGGGTGCTAGCATTATCGCAATCGCTGCCTGTCGCGTGCAACGGGTATGGCCGTATTGCCATCACCGATTGTTCATCTGTGGATGGAGCTGACCACAACGACAGTTCGATAGCTCTCGAGATGAAACAGCAGGATTTCAAAGTTGGAAGCCTTGCGAAAAAATGCGGGCATTTACACTCTACGATTTTAACTATCATCAAGGCTGGGAATGTCCTGCTGTTCATCCAGCCACTAATTGGTTTCGTGTATATCCACAACTGTATGCGCTACTGGAAGCGATGCTCACAGCAATCGTCAAGCGAGCGCGAACTTTAAGTACGCTTAAGTTGTTTTACGGCTATTGGTGTATCCTGTAATAAAATGTTAAGTTACGATGTTAAGTTAAGTTAAAAGATTACGATGGTTGGCGTTGTTCAATCAGATTTATTCATTGCTGGTAAGCAGGCAAGCCTACAAACATGAAGAAACGTGGGTGTGCGTTTTTGTTCTCTTTTTTTTCTTGCCGCTTCAGATATAACAATAATCGGTTATAATGATCACATTTTCCGGCTTTCTCAATATCGTTATAAGTGGACTGCACTGTACTTATAGGCAACCAGCAGAGATGGGATAGAACCCCACACAGATAGCCAATATTTCGTCCTCTGCAGAGTCCGAAAGTTCAAATAGATGCCAGCAACACCATGCAGGGTTGAGCAACTGAATTTTTTGATCTAACGTAGACTCAAATGGGTATCACTACCGTAAGAAATAGCATTGGCTCTTACTGCCATAATGGAAGATTAGAGAAGTAGAATTCAGATAATACATGGAAAGATACTGGAAGGATACGAAACAAATTATCAAGCATTTAGAAACAAAGCTTCCCTTTTCAACAGAACAACCTACGTTTTACTCGCGCACTTATTGGTTCCTAATTTATGAATAAATGATTGCTCAAGAAGCTCCCTTGCTAGTTGGCCTTTAAAACGGCCAAGGACTCTTGTTTTTCCAAAAAGTGGATGGCATTTGCAAACGCCAGTTTCAGTTGCAAGTTAGCACTCATCCTGTGTACCCTCTCTTGTCCTCGTCTCTCTCAAGCTAAGCCCTCACTGAAACCGTACCTCACTGTTGGCTCTCAAGTTAACAGCATGTTAACAGCAGCAAAGAAAACAAATGCTCAGAGTGATAACACATCAACGACAGTGCCTACGCAGCACAGGAGACGCTGCTACCCATGATGTGGTGGGAGAGGGAGTGATCTGGAAGAGGCGTCGGTGTACGGAAGGTAATCAAAGTCATGCGCTTCTTCCAGCAAGTTACCTCTACCGGTCAATCTGCCCACCGCTATGAAAATGAACTCTCCCTTTGCCACAGGTCAGGCAGCGACAAGTTAGAGGAGAATGGGCTCATGGCATGATACAACATGATATAGAAAGTGTAACATAGAAAATGGCAAAATTCGCAATTTTCAACCCCCCCTCCCTATTTTTTTGAAAAGTAATTTTCTCCAACTTAAAAAACTTTTCAGATCACTTTGTTATTTTAACGCAACAGCAATCTGGAATCTAAATAAATGTGGCGGTGCTCCATTTTATTGATATGCATGTATCGCTGTCCCTGTCTCTGTGGCTAGATGGTGTTTCGATGCAATTTTCACGAGTTCCGTCAACAGCTCCGTGTTGTAGACCACTTTTGCTATGACTGTATATTCTACCAACACCACGTTCAGTTAAACGGATGTGGGGCAACCTCCCAGAGGTATATACATCTGCCCTTTTAGAAAAACCTTCCCTGGATATAAAGCACTGTCCAGTACCAAATTTCACTGTGATCAAGGCACACATATGAACACCAGTGTGTCAACTGTTTTTCTTGCTCCAGTAACTTTTGCAAGAGTGCATGATACTTCTTTTTTTAATCTATCAAATCACGATGATAGCAATGGCCACCGACAATACAACAAAGCCCCGTAGCACCTCACAACATGCTGCCTTGAAATCTTGGCAAAAAGCACCACGAATTACAAAAGTGATGTATACCTGCTCATGCGAATCCTATCCCGGCAGCCGCGACCTCCTTCCCAATGGGCTGTGGGCTTCTTAGTCATGAAGCTCGCACAGCCAATACATGGCTTCTCCGCAGCAAATGGCTGCAAAATGAATGCCACGATTTTACCATGAGGTTGGGCAATGTGGACTGCCACCTGATGGCGGTGAAACACCTTCGATGATTAAAAATTCAAACATTCAAGCCATCACATTACACGGGCAAAAAGTATTAACAAGCAAGTACTACAGTGGAGGCACTCAAAAAGTCTGGTTTACCAGAACTGACGCCTTTCTCCTATGAACATCAAGTGTATAATAGTCCCCCACAATTCAAATTCTGCTAACTTGAAAAATTTTCACTCTCTTCGCATCCCAGTTATCAAGAGACAACCATATACGAAAAAGGCATAGAGAACACTTTCTAGTGTTTCCCAGTGTTACATGTGCAGGGGTGGAAGCAAGCTCAAGCATTTTGGAGTTGGTCAGGGAGCAGTAATAAAGACATTTTGGAGCAACTTTGGAGAAACAGACTCAGAACTTTGGAGCACTCGAACTATGTTTTGGAGCACGTTTTTAGGCTCCATTGCTTTTATGAATGAAAATTTTTGCTTCCTGATATACAAAAATACCCAATTTGAGCACTTTTTATTCCATGTTTAATGCTTTGCTGAATACGTACACAACTCTGACAAGACACAACAAACAGCCAAAAACATGTACGAATCCTTAAATTAACACAACTGACCTGAGCAAGAATGTGAAACCGACTAGCAGACTACACTTCATAACTGAACGCCCAACTTTAATTAAAAGCTCTTCATATTTTGACTCAATAGATTCAAAGGTGGAGTCTAACACTTTGATGCGCTCTAGCACAGCCACTAGTTTGGAGTTAACTTGATGAGCAGCACATTTGTGCTATCTTGTGCATATCCTTTGCTGATAAATTTCTCAACAATGGTGAGGTGGCTTTCCAACACTTTTGAGAACACTTTTCGCGACTGATACCTATGGGGCTTTATTAATTTCAGCACGCTGGTAATAGGCCCTGTATGACTTTCCAACACTTTTGAGAACATTTTCAGTGACTGATATCTAAGTGGCATCACCTTCACAACAGTTCAAGCATGCTTTTGCCGTGCATAGGCATGACAGCCTCGGTGATGTACCTGCTTGGTTTCACAGTAGAACCATTGGAATAGCTCTTGTAGTTCTTTGCGGCTGGGCAAGCTTTCAACAGCTCGCGGTAGTTTGCGGTGTCTTATTCGTTCACTGCTCTACGTTCCCTCACCCCCAATGATTCAAAAGGCCCCAGAAAGTGCTACATCACGTACCTAGAGCATGTGGCTCGTTTTAAATTTGCATTTGAACAAACATTCATTATGCTCCACAATTTTTTAATTTATGAAAATATTATATTAGGTTCAGCACAATATGAGACAAACCTCTGCTACCAGTGTGCTCATCGTTTTGACTATGTTGGTTCCTATACTGTGTGCACACAACCTGCACGCCATCACCCTGCTGCGCTTCTCAAATGCAAATCAACCTGCATCGGATCAAATTTTTTGTAGGCCCACTGTGCGGCAAACCGGCATGCACTAAATTCGATAACAAAACATTGAGGCAGCCGGTTCAGAGCAATATCGAAGCAGTATTGCGTTTTGGAGCAGGAAGAGCAGTTTGGAGCAGAATGGAGCAAATTGAGCAGCACTTCCACACTGCATGTGCGACTCCCAAAGCGAGCAGCATGCACTTAGCAGTGACATTAGCATCTTAAATGGCCTGAAGTCAAGCAAGAAAATCTCGTGTACGTTCAACACAAATGAAATGTTTTACGCATTCACTACTGAGGCCATGAGGTGTGCGGTAGGTGATAGCCCTAGTTATATTTCAACTAGCTGCCATTCGTCAGCATGCACCATAAATAGAAGCTTACAAATACAGTAAAACCTTGTTAATATGATTTTAAGAAATGCAGAAAAAATGTATTATCAGAGCAAATGTATGAGCCAAACTGCCAGATTTTAAAATTTTATCAGCTCAATGAGGTGCAAAGACATTTAGCCACTTCCACTGGATAAAAGTGTAAATTGGCTTTTTATGATGTCAAATATAAACAGCTCCTTCTACAGTTCTCACACAATTCAGTTTGCATTTGTGTTGTCCTAAGTGCAGAAGAGGTTTAGTAGCAAATTCGGCTCATTGCCGGCAATGCTGAACCAGAATTGCTCCCTTGGTTGCTGCTGGATGCTTTGCCCCATAACAGTAATGAACTGTGAAGAAGCCACTGCTTAAAGCCACGTTCCAGCTCTCCAGACCCAGCACACTTGTATGTAAGCGCATAGCTGTAGTTCTCAAATGGTTCACCCTGGCGCCCCTAAGGCACTGCAAATAAGCTTCTGCAACTGCCCTACTCCTCACGAAGTTGCATCTCTGTGGGAACAAGTGCCTCATACATTGACTCGTTTTTGATAGGGAGTTTTACAATGGGGCGCCCCAAGGCTTGAGGGGCCCCAAGAAAATAGTGTGCTCTGGCGCAGCCTAAGAGCCAACCAGCAAGATTTAGAATAGGGGTCTTCCCAATACAGCAGAGCGGGCTTGCACTCATCGACTGCCGTTCTCCTGAGGTAAACTATGTACCATCTCGTATGTGTGGCAGTTTAGATTCCATCATCTAAATTCTGTTCTATATCAGTGTTCTTTCTTGTTGTAATATGTCAGGAATCAAGGAGTGTCTCCTCTTGACTGGGAGGTCAAAATGCCCCCATTGTTTCAGCCACTGACATCACATTCTTGTGTGGCTGATGACCTCCCAGTCAAGAGGAGGCACTCCTTCTCGGTTCCCGATATATTGTGGCAAAAAGGGACTCTGATATGGAACAGCATCTAGATAAAGGAATCTAAACTGCTGCACATACAATTTGGTAAAAATTTTTTATTACAAGAGACCTTAGTTACAACAGACATCTTTTTTGGGTCCTTGAGTGTCTCCTGTAACGAGGTTTAACTGTAAATGCATTTAAATGATACAAAACCAAAAAGTGTTATTACTGTACAGAACTAATTCAAAAGTACCAGTGACATAAACTGTATGCTTCAGAAAAGACGAAATTGACCAATCTTAGCCAATTCAAGCAGAGCCGGGAAACCTCATTTGAACCTCCGGTGCTTTGACGTCTGGTCTCCATGGCAACCAAATGAGGCAAACTTGTGAAGCCTAGCAGCTTGGTAAATCCGGAAGCAATCAGAAAAAATATGGTGCGCATTTTATCACTAAAATATGATGGTGCACGCATTTTTAGACATAGCACAAGCGTCGTATGCCTTTCGTTTGCCGTGAACGTACGACACCATGCAGTGGTAACAATGAATCAGTGTTGTGGCAAGCAGCCGTCGCTTTGCCGGACCCTGCCGTGTTGCCGTAATCTAAGTGACTCAGGGTGGCTTGAGGTGCACACTATTTCAGAAAAATTGGGTTCACCCCTGAAGCTAACCTAAGACCCAAGGCATGCCTTACATTCTCTGCATGCGGATTTTGATGCGCTAAGCTCCTTGGGGGCCCCTATTCTAAATCTCTCTGATGTTTCGCCTCTCCGTACCTAAACACTGCAGGAAAGCACCTGCAGTGGGTAAGTGCCATAGATCTTGTTTTCCATGTCGAGTGTTCCCAGGTCCTCTTGTATGTTAGTACATGTTCGATTGATTGCCAAAAATACTATACGACCATAATTTGTCAAAAATTATGAGCGCAGAAACTGGGAAATAATGTTAGGAACATATTAACCAAGAGAAATGATGTAACTCTAAGGGGGCTATTTTATTGCTGGCGATTTTGAGCATACAAAACAGGAATTCGTATGGACCTGGAGCATATCGAGGTTCTACTGCACGCTCTTAGCAATTTACCATTGATAAAGTTTAGTGCCTGAAGTGACTAGAATGCTGCAGGAAGAATTTCTGGATGAGAGCTTTCAATGCACAAAATGTCTTGAATAATAAGGTGTAGGAATACAGCGAGTGCCTTCAACAGCAGAAGCGGCCACAAGAAAGCAACAGTTCACAAAACAGTAACACAACGAGTGTAAGCTGCAGGGTGTCTTACCATAGTCCCAAACACCACCACCAATACTCCTCACCTGCTCTTTGCAACAGTGGCCACAAATCATGCGTGTAGCAAACTTCATTTCATGGCTGCCACCCTCCTGTTCATCATGGCACTTGTCACATGGGTACGCTTTTCCACAGCAAGGAAACCTGGGAAAAATAAAAAGCACTTTTGCTGACCATCCTCCCCCTACGGATGTCACAAACATTTATCATCACGGTCAGTCAGAGGAGTTTGTTACAGTTTTAGCAGCAATGACCCACAGGAACATTACATGCTAAGAAAAGAAAACAGCGATGCAGATAACACAATTGGGCCAATCTGTGCAACTTTGCAGCCTAAAACATTTTATGCAGTCAGACTCACTAAATATAACAGTGGACCCCTGTAATCTGCTCAATCAGAATATTCTGATTACATGAACACTTTTTTTCCAGTTGGCATCAAAAACGCTCTCAGTACTATATATAACATTTCTTGACTCAGCCAGCATGCACTAATGCTAGCAAAAGACCAATAATATTACAGCAACAAATGTCAACCGCCCCTACCTCAACCACCGAAAGCTCTTCTTATAGTGCTTGCAGATGCCTCCATCTGGCAGAGGCTTGCCTTCCTGAATGGCAGGATCCTTCACGTTTTTCACCATCTTGGGGGCCTTTATAGAAAACGCTGAACCAGCGTTTTCTGAAACAATACACGAAGTCAGCATCATTGAAAACACCGGGATAATTATAACACTCACAGGTCGTCAGTACATCAGGAATTAAAATTTGGACACATATATTCATGCGTACACTCTAGACAAAATGCACAAATCGAGAAAAACATGAGTTAGCACATTGCCTCTGCCTGTAGAACTAAAAAAAAGAAATGCGAGACTTAACATGGCTAGATCTAGCATTATGTACGAAAGCACTAGTCAAGCACAGTTTATCTTAGTAGAAGGCAGACGCAGATGATGCTGTCACTCTCTTCTCGCCCGCTGTTCCAAACACTTGGCGAGGTGTATCTCAGCCTTCAATAACTGCCGTAAAGAACCAGGCTTGCTGTCCATTTTTATGCAGACAGAATTAATCTGGCTCATATGCGAGTTTGCATGGTTAAATTGCTTGACACATACGACACTGCTGGAGTCACACAAGTTTAATGTAAGCAAACAAAAAGAGAAGCAACTTTAAAGATGACATCACAGATATTGCCGACCCCAGTTGCCAGAAGCGACATAGATACAAAGGTCTGCTTTAACCAAACCCTAGAAACGTACCTGCATGGCCTAGGGGCAGTGTTGGGATCAAAGGGTCCCGGCAGTCTGGATTCTAATATCACCCTTCCATCTCAATGGCAAAGGCAGAGTTAGCAGTGCCTACCAATTTAAGGCTTCAGACATACCTCCTGATTTTCTGATTCACCCCATGAATTAATGCTCTCGCAAAAATGAATAAATAAATAAATAAATAAATAAATAAATAAATAAATAAATGGTAAGCAGGTTCACTGGTCCCACATTCACAAAATACTGACCAGCTGCTTTGGAAGGCTGCAGCTGAAGGAACTTGACAGACTCCATGAGCACAATCATCTTGGTGTTGCAGAACTGGCACCAAACGGAACGTCGCTGACCATAGTGTATGCCCTGCATATCGAGAAAGCAAAAAAAATAAAAAAAAATAAAAGGGGATTTCTGTGGCTTGCTAACAGAATTCTAAGAGCTGCAGGTTTTGCAAAATAGCTCTTCTAGTTAACATTCAAACCAAACTTTCGAAACAAAAACTACATTTAGCATGCCAACTGCACAAGCAAGAGAATTTAGGGGGATACTGAAGCTCCGCCTTCAAGAGTATTATGCGACAAAGTTCACAGCTCTCGTCTGTGGCACCTCTTGTGGATCCCCATACCCGTGCATACACACTTTGCAACTCGCTTTATTACCAATTCTTTAATTTGTACCTGTACTATACCACACAAACTTTTTAGCATACAGTTATAAGTAACCTACGACATCATGTGAAAGACCACCCAACATACATATAAAGCCCTGCTTAACCAAGCCATATGAATGTGAATACATCACCCAGGGGTGGCGTGTCTAACTCTGGATACAAGGGTCCGGAAGGGTTTGATTCCACCCACCCTCCCATCACAAAGGAGAAGCTTAAATTGGCAGCTCGTGCCAGTGTGGCCACGTCATGTCTCATGATGTCGCACAACTCTATAACCAATCAGTGTCTGGTCACGTCAGCTGACAGCTACCACCTTGCCAGAGGAATGTCCATAATTTTTTCTCACAATGCTGATGCTATATTTTCTGGGGAATGGGGTATTAATAACTATCCCCAATAAGATTGAGCACTGCTTTTTAACCAAAATAAGTACACATCTGCAACACATTGGTGGGCTTAATGAAAACGTATAGCAGGCGTGAGGCACACTGTCCGTCCGAGACCGGTCAAGCGAGAAATGTCAAATGCCTTTTCTCCAGCGGGATTTAGCGGCGGGCCGCAAAGCTATGCATGGTACGTGTGGCAACCAGCCATAGTTCTCAATGTTTTGGCTTTTGGAAATGAACTCCCTCACCGCAGGCACACAGCTTGGGACTCTCACAATTGTGGGACAAAAGAAGTGGCCGAGAAATTCCCACTACTTGTGACTGGGAAGTTGGTGAAGCCAAGATGCTTTAAAGGCACCCGAGTGCCATTGGGCGTCATTACAGAAACGACCCAAAAGCATGGATGATCAGGAGTCTCTTTGAGGAGTATGTGCACTTCAATGACTGCCATTCTGCAGCGAAGGAAAGAAACGTGGTCATTGTCGATCATGATTTGATATGTGTCGTGCTGGATAAACTCAAAGCTTGGAGGATTTTTGCCACCAAACACTGCAGCGATATCCCAGCTGAGGCTTCATTCGAGCCGTGAAGCAACTCTACAGGAAAGATCTGTTACATGAATTCTTTTAGCACTTGAATGTGCAAAGTTTACTCCATCGAGCTGCTGGGTGCAATTCACTTGGTGAAGGTAGTTGTGGCAGCAAGTCGATCCTACAACAGCGCAGAACTGCTTAAAGTGTGCTGCCTTCTAGCAGTGCACTGGTGATGAAGAAATTGTAAGAGGGCCAGGCTTGTGACAGCCTGATCGCTGAAGAGCTAGAGCAGCAAGACACTACAGAATGCATGTTGTTCAGCCACCACAAGGCCACTGACAGCAAAAATGAAACTTCTCCTGACATGTCTGACGAAGCCATCATCGCTTCCATAGCAGCCAAAGTGTCATCTAGTGATGAGGACGACGACATAGAAAGTGACAGTGGCAGAGGCTGCGCGTCATGAAAAAAAAGGGGTCTGGCTTAAAAGCTGGCCTGCGGCCTACATAAGTTTGAAGCCGCTACTGTCACTACTAGGCTACAAAAACGTCAGCTGAAAATAACGCACTTTAGCAGAGTAAAGTAAGCATAGATCTGTTACTCTTTTCCCCTTCCATCGTATCAATCTCTGGTTTTCTTTTTTGATATGTAAACGGGCGATCTTGTGCCATTTCGTTTAAGGCATACTACTGTCAATTACATACTTCTCCAAGCTTCAACTAGCTACTATATAAGAAAACCTACTCGCTGCAGCAAATCATAAGCAGTCGCATATGAAACGTATAATGCAATCATTGTTAAGAATGCTGTCAAATAGCAGCAAGACTCACATCAACGGTCATTCTCTTGTTGCAGCTGAAGCAGTCCACGGCAAAAGCACAGCTGGACAGCACCAGATCCACGGCGCAGCAGTCAATGAGGTCAAGGTAGCCAAGCACAGAGTTGAACTGATGCATCAAGTTTGGCCGGAATGTCACGCTGCATGTGCGTGAGCAGCGGCCACATGTCACCACATTGCGGCGACGTGCGGGCGTGACAACATCTGCATTGCAGCGGCACCTGCCACACTGCACCCTAAGAGCCACTTTCGTGCTCTCGAGTGTGGCCACGCCTTCTCCAAGCTCCAGGCGTCGAAACTTCACTTCGGTGCCTTTCTTTTGGTTCACTGTAACATCAACACCAGTTCGCTGTGAGGACGTATCAATTGAAGGTTTTCCAGGCGAACCTGTGGCATCCGCAAGCGAAGAGGCTGCACCAGACAACTGGTGCTGGCCTTTTGAGGAACCGTCCTGCTCTTTTTGAATTTTATCATGCCTCAAACCACTGGCTCTTTCATCGGTGCTTTCGGCAGCATCACCAATGATAGAGTGACCAAGGCCATTTGAGATGCTGGCAACGGCTCCTTGTTTTTTCTGCTCCTCTGAATTTCCGTCAATGCACCCTGCTTGCTTCTCAATGGGATTAAGTGTCAACACGTGCAGCTCATCTGCTAGGCCCGGCTCTTGTGGCAAGTCCTCGCATGCCTTGTCCTGAGCGTCAGTAGCACAGCTGGCTAAGCCTTCGCATCCTTCGGACAATGCACCATCTGCGAGTGGCTCTGCACTTTCCTTAGCCGTGCTTGCCAGCTGCTCAAAAGGGACAAATTCAAGGCCAGCTGCCTCAGCAAGTTGAACTTTCTTGACCTAAGAAAAGACAAGAAGATAACATATCATAAGAACACCATACATGAACAACATGAACACAAACAGCACCATCGCATAAATAACTTAAAATTTAAAGTGGAACAATATAAATGACAAAGAGGTAAGTTTCGAAATAGTCACAAAAGACACTGAAAGTAGTAACAATCCAAAGCACCCATAATTAGAGTAACAGGCAATGTAAGAATTCCTTGCAGCTAAAGGAAGCATTAACAACACTTGTTTCAAGTAGCAGGTGTAGACCACAGTATTACCGATTAAATAGGCACCATGCTGCCCTGCAGTGGGATAAGACAAATTACAAAAGGCACAAATAACAAGGTCAACAGATATGTGTCCTTACACGACCCACAGAAATTCTTCAATGTTGTTCTGCCCAGGCAGACGAATAAATTATATGACAGTACCCCAAAGCTTGAATGACCAGCAAAAGAAAACACACTTCTTATTCAATATTAAACTCCAAAGAAAGAACAGGCTAAAATCACCTTTCTTAAGCTCTCAATAAACAAGTCCTCAAGGTTACGGTCAAACCAGCGAAGGAATGGGCGCAGAAGGAGCGATCCTGGACCAACATGTTTTGTTGCAGTGTACTTTTCATTAAGCCACGCCTTCACAGCCTTGTTCAGGTCCCTAAAAGCACAACAAACAGCAGCCATTAGTTCTGGGACATACGTATGTCTAGGCACAGAGTGCACCAAGCAACAACTTGAAGGAATTAGAAATGATCATTAATAAAGCCAGCATAAAACTTTTGCACATGCTCCTGAACACATTCACCGCAGGTACATTTCATAGAAAATGCACAGGATGTAAGAAAAGGTACCATAAACCGTTGACTAACACAAGAGATAGCCTGGTTTAAAAAAATACAGTAAAACTTCGTTTATATGTTTTTATAAAAATGTGATAAAAGAATGTGTTCACCAGGGAAAGGTATGAGCCAAACTGCCTGATTTTGACATATTTCAACTGTAGGATAAAGTACAAAGTCATTTGGAGTTGACCCTTTCACTGATTAGAAGTGTAGATCAGCATATCTTGAAATCAAGAATGAACAGCTCTTTTTTTAGTTCTCACAGAGTTCAGTTCGAATTTGCATTGACTTAAAAGCTGAAGAGATTTAATAACAAATCCTGTTCATAGACAGCAATGGTGAGCTGGAATCAGTTCCTTGGTTGCTTCTGGATGCTTCACCCCATTACACCATTGACACGTGGAGAAGCTATCGTGATGGCTTACAAACGCATAGTTTGTTTATGCAGCGTCCCCCAGACCCGGCCCGCTCTTGTTCCCTCATATGCCCCTGAGGTACTGCAAATAAGCCACTACATCATAAAGTCGCGTTTCGGCGGAAACGGGCGCCTCGTATGTTGGCTTGTTGGTCTTCTTTTATGCATCGCCCCTTTGCACCGCAGGAAAGCAACCGTGGCAGGTGAGTATCGCTGTTCAGTTTTTTATATCACGAGCCCCCAGGTTCGGCCCCCTCGCACGTTAGCGCATGTCCCATTGATCAGAAAACGTATTATAAGAGCACAGTTTGTCGCAACTTTGAATGCAGTAACAGGGAAATCTTGTTATCCCGGAACGTATTAATTGGGGGGGGGGGGGGGAGTAGTGTTAGCTCTGTGGGGAGCTTTGTACTGGCCGCAATTTTGAACATATGAAATGGAAAATCATATGAACCGGGACTGTGTCAACAAAGGTCTAGAGTACTGGCGTTTTTAACCGTTAACGGTTCACAGGTCTAGTGAACACATACTTTTTCAACCTGTTTCCCGCCATATATTGGTTGCAGGACTGCATTTTTCACCTATGGCCACAGATCGACCATGCTTACAGGCAAGGCGCACATTGAATTTGTAAAAAATAATGCGAAGGATACTGGGCACTCCTTCCGTACATGCGGTTGATTGGTGCCAGGTGTAAAAAGCCCTCCAGCGAGCAATATGACAAGCAACTAGGGCATCATCAATGCAATCCCAAAAGAGAACAAGCAATCACGATAGCAAAACGATAGTGCTGCAAGACAAAGAGTATTCTTGGCAGCAAAGTACTATGTGTGAGACGTACTCACTGCGAGCCTACAAAATTGCAGCAGCAATGTTTATGACAAAGCCACAGGTCCTTTTTTTTTTTTTTCACCCAATATTTTTTGTGACACAGATTTATGAGTATACATGTCTACATCATTGAAATTCCCAACAATTGCAGCGATACAATATATATAAATCCCCCAAAAAAGGTAACAAAAGAATGTCACTCACCTCAACAATGTTGGAGGTAGAACACCTTCTTCATCTAGCACAGTCATCATAAAACACTAGCAGCAGAAAAGTAAAATATATGTATATATATATATATGTGTGGCATTTTCAACACCAAAAGCATTTTTCCACGCAGCAAAAACTTACCTCTTTGGGGTATGATTTTGGAAAGGCCACCATCATTGTCAGTTCTTTTACATCAAATGGCTGATATGAGAAATAACAAAAGGTAAGCTGTCAGCTGAATGTGAACTCATGCACTGAAGGAAAACAGAAGTGAGGCATACCCAGTCAGGGTCTGTTGGTCCAAACACGAAATAATACTTGTCAGTACCATCCTCAGCAGTTATTTTTTTGCTCCTTCTGAAACGCTTACAAAACTGGCCAATTTCTCTCTGCCTGCAATGAAGAGACAAAAATAATGATTACAACTCAAAAGTTAATAACAGGGCAAAGGCAGAAAAACCCACACACACACACACACATGCACGCACGCACACACGTGCACACACACACACACACACACACACACACACACACACACACACACACACACACACACACACACACACACACACACACACACACACACACACACAGCAATACACATAATATCACCATACTAATATGACATATTTAAAGCAAGCAGCAATAATTACTATAACCATAAAGGAGCCAGATCGGTGATGTCAGCCAATGTCTTGGAAAATTTGTCTTATATGAAAAGCATATGATGGCCTCCTATTGTTTCATTCAGCAATCCTGTTTCTTTGAAAGTTTCTCATTGCAAATGCTGTGGCTCATTCTAGAACCATGGGAATCCTTTGCAGAAATGTAAGTACATGAGCAAAGTGAGCTACATTACCACACCAACTGCAAAGCAAAAAGGCAGCTGGTTTCACACTGTATGCACTTTCCCAAGCCACAGAGACTATTTATTGAGGCAAAGTGATAACTTTGTAATGAACATCTATGAGTAATCTTTTACCTTACAAGGTCTCATTTATATTTAGTCATTAACATTCTAATTGCAATATTAAATCATACTGCTCTTGAATCAGTAATTTAGCCCAACATAATGCAAGTTTGACTAAAGATATTTCCTTTGAAAAACTATCAATATTAAATAAGCTGACAACTACATAAACCATATCACTTTAAGGTTTCCAATGTGTAGCATTGGATAAAAAAAAAAACGCATTTTGCATGGTTTCTATCAAGGTGATTTGGCTTTTATCAAAGAAAAAAAAATCTCTTCACATACAAACATATATCGGCACAGGGCTTAGTAGCCTTGAAACGCAAGTAGCTCTGGGAAAAGTAGTAAGGTTGAAAGTTGGGCGAGTTGAATCTGGTTCATTTTGAAGGTAGCGCGAAAAACGAGGACCAAGAGTAGAAGGACTTTTTTGGTAAGTCTTGTTTGCTTTCGTGACTATGAGGCTTTTGTGCTTTTGTTTTTACATCTTATCTTAGTCAGTAAGC
Organism: Amblyomma maculatum; assembly: GCF_055883805.1. NCBI lineage: Eukaryota > Metazoa > Arthropoda > Arachnida > Ixodida > Ixodidae > Amblyomma > Amblyomma maculatum. Next base: position 67,977,746 of record NC_139345.1, read on the forward strand.
ACCCCCACCAGCTGTATCATGCCCTACACTTTTCCTGTACTTGATGCTATCACTTTTGTTTCTTGTGTTTTAGTTTCGCGAGATGGGTATTTATCCCGTGTTTTTCAATAAAAAGTTCAGTTGTGAAAAAAGCGCTCGTGTTGTGTCCTTCTACTCTTGGTCCTCGTTTTTCGCGCTACCTTCAAAATGATCTGGGAAAAGGTTGTCATGCGTGACCATACAATATATCTGCGTTCGCAGCGAAGACAAGCGAAATACGGTTACATAAAAAAAAAGAAAAAAGAAAGCGGGTTGCGCGAAGCACTTCCCCGTCGAAGGCGGAAAAGCCGAAACAACGTGCATGCGGGCTGGCGAGGTATGCAAGGAACGCCTGCGCGAGATCTGCCAGACTAGCAGAGTATCCATTGTCCGTCAACAACGTTGCCACAACGAAGTCCTCCTAAAATAAGTGATCAGCTGGTACAAAAAAGCGCACTAATACTATAAACAGCTATAACTTTTTTAAACGTAGTAGTGGGAAGGCTATACATAGAATATCGCTTAAGCAGCTGAGGGAAATTACCTCAACTGTTCAAGCTCCGCTTCAATCGAAGGTTGCTGAGCTGAGGCATCGTCACCTAGAGGTTCGCATACGACTTGTGGAGGCGTCTGATCGCTCGCCAACGGATTTCCGACTTCACTATTGTTTTCCTCCGGCTGTGGTGAGTCGTTCAGGGGGGCTTCTTCAGTACAGCGACGGCGCCTGTGGGAATACTTGCAGCCACGGCCGTAGCGGCAGTATCCGTAGCGCTCAAAGAGCCAGCAGCCGTCACCCGGAGGTTCGCTAACGACTTGTGGAGGCGTCTGAGGCGTTTGATCGCTCGCCGACGGATTGCCGACTTCACTGTTTTCGTCCGACTGCTGTGAGTTGTTCACGGGGGCTTCTTGTGGAGCTTGAGCGCTGCTTTTAACCGTACGGCGGCGGCGCCTGTGGGAATACTTGCAGCTACGGCCGTAGCGGCAGTATCCGTGACTCTCAAAGAACCAGCAAAGTTCATTTGCCGGTGGCCGCTCGGTGGGCTCATTTGCCGAATCGTTCGAGGCGACGTCTCCGTTTTGCTGATCATCTGGTTCTTGTGTAATGGCCTCAGACTGGCCGTCTAGCTGGTGCAAGTACCGACACCGGTCGCCATTCCGGCAGTGACCGTTCTTTGCAAAAAACTTGCAGACTACTGTTACCTGAGTGTTGCCCGACGGCTGCTTATCGCTCGTGCGATACGCAGTACCACGACGGCGTAAGGGAGGTCGAACTGCGCTGCTCAGACGATTGGCTGCATTTCCAGGCTTTTCTTTCTTGTTACCAAGAGCAGCAGAAGACTGGGGACCTCTCGAGCGCGTTGATGCTTGCGGATCTAGACCGACGGCATCGTCAGAATCACGCTCGGTATTACCGGTCGCTCCTTGGCTCATAAGTGGGCAGCAACAAATGGGATCAGACTCGAGCACGCGGTGGGCTCTCGCACAGTTCAGTGGCAAGACTAAGCGGGCGCTTTCCCTAAAGAAAAACAGCTGAGGCGTTAGTACTGTTCCAGTCGATGGAAACCACTGAACTGAGCCAAGAGACCGTGCTTTCAGCAGCCACTTGCAACGAGGTTGTAATCGGCAAAGCGTTTCACAGCACGGAGCAACATGCGAAGAAAGATGAGAAACAAGCTTAACCGCGCATTCGCGATGCGTATTCAAAGGCAGGAGTTTCGCGTCTAACATACGCCGGATGTGACGAAACGATCGCAACGCTCCACGGGGTGAAGCGGTGAAGCTTTGAAGGGTCGTGCCCACGGTGGTCGTGCCTGAACATGGTGACCATACCTGAACGCACCGGTTTTGCACACGCTCTGCAGAAGTGTGTCACGTGACTTGCTTGTTTCCCCCCCCCCCTTTTTTTTTTGTTTTTTTGAGAGGGCGTTTTCGGCGCAAGCAGAATGCCCATTTTAATTTTCCTGCATTGTCCACTGATCGAATGCAACTGAGGTGACTGCTTCCGTTACAACCAGTCGCGACATTGATTGTGCTCGTGCTCACGTTACAGCAGCTGCACAGAAATCAAACACAAACAGCAAGCTTCACCGCAATGTCGGTAAGCTAGACGGCGAGGTTGGCTTTTTGTACCAGCGAACGAAGCATTATCGGCGCCAACTTTGGATATCCGAGAGCCACTACGCATTAGTATTTTAGTATACTCTAAAGTGGCCTGAACAACACTGCGATCTACCAAAAACAATCAATAGGAAGTGTTTTTGTGAGGCATGCAGATGCTGGCGCTTGGATGCTACCGCGGTTACAATTGCACCGCTTGCAACTCTTCAGAAACCGATACGAGAGCAAGCGCAACTGCGAATGCTGCGAAGTCTATTTATTCGGTGACAAACTAAATTTTGCTTTTTCCAAATATCACGCAGTTATGGCGCAGAACCCCAAGGTGATCCTCGTATTCAGTGGAAAAAGGAAGTCCGGAAAGGACTACATAACAGAAACACTCAGGAAAAGGTAAGCTTTTTGTTTCATCTCCTTAGCAGCAATTATTGACAAACCGATCCATACAACTGAATATTAGGTCAATGGCTCGAAGGTGCGCCCTATACAGACAGCAGAAGTGGGCATATTATTTCTTTCTTTTTTATGACAAGAAAAGCATGGCACCAATCAGAAGCAAGCATAGCATATGTTGTTTCTCCCATTTTATTCGTGTGACAAACTCCGTGCTTTTGAGATGCCAACAGAATAGAACGCTGGCACGAGCACGAGACACGTGCCAGCCCAGAATCATCTAGACTAGCCGCAGCGATCGTGTCGCGCGAGCACGCTGCAGCGCAGCTAAGCTAACTGATCTAGCCACTACTTCTACTACGTCTGGCCATAGCCTCCTTCAGTATATGGCCTGGCAAACGGGGAACAAGACTTCGGCAGTTAGAGCTTTGTCCGCAACCGCCTTCCCATCAATAGTTCGGGGGCTGTAGCCTTTTTCAGTGGATTTGAAAGAGGGTCGAGTGGTCTTCATTGAAGCGTTGATGGTTCTCACAGCAGATTCGGCGAATTCGTTACTCTGAGGGTAGTGCAGGCTTTAATGTCAGGCGTTTAAACCCATATGCCTGAGCAAACTTCATGAAGTCGGATATCGAGAATTGCGGATATCCCACTGTCGAAGACCACCACCTCTGGAATGCCATGTCGGGCGAAAATTGATTTGCAGTTACTGATCACTTTAATTGTTAATTTCTCTAGACTAGCCAGCTCTGGGTATCTAGAGTAATAATCTGTTACAACTGACGACCAGTGGCTACTGAAAAACAGGTTCATTGCAACTCTCCGCCATGTCTTGATGAAAACTCTGTGCTTTGAAGGGGCATTTTTTGGATGCTGGACGTCTTGATACATTCTTGACAATGTTTTATGGTCGTTGCGATGTTTTCGGCCACTGCAGGCCACCAAACGTAGTCCTTAGCGTGGGCCGGCGTCTTGGTGATGCCAAAGTGACCTTTGCGCAAAAGACTCAAAATTTCTTTCTCGTATGTGATTGGCACAACCACACGAGCTGCATAAAGTAGCAGATTGTCCTCTATGATGAGCTGTTGACGATGCTCATAGAAGGGTCTTACGTCAAGGGGTAAATCTCGTTGGGAAGGCAAAGCTTTCGTGCAGAGTTCTCAAGATATAAGCACACGCTTCTTTAAGCCACTCAAGGCAGTGCTGCTTATTTGGGAGGTTTGTTTTCACACGTCAGTAGACAAAAGCTTTGATGTCGTTGTTTAGCTTTAAATCGCCAGCCTCCTGCAGAGGCGCTCTGGAAAGCATATCGGCCGCGAGTTCTTTTCCATGTACTCATACGCCACTTCGTACTGGTACCTCATCATTGGCATTTTAAGTCTTTGTAGCCGCGATGTAAGGTCATCAAGACGTTTCGACGTAAATATGGGTACTAACAGCTGTTTCAATTGTGAGCGACTTGCCGACAAGGTAATCACTAAGTTCTGGCAAGCCCGAACTAAGGTTTTCGTTTCTCCGTGTCAGAAGCCGGGAGGCATAGGCAGTGACTGAAAATTTGCCACTGGTGTCCCACTTCTGACACCATGTCGAGATGCCAACAGTGTCCGTATTCTGAGTGTGTGTCATTGAAAGTGTCGCGCTATCTCCCCAACCTCGTGTCATCTGATTGGTGGAAACGCTGGAACTGAAAGTGTAGTAACAACCTGTTTCGTTGTGTCCACCAATCAAATGCTTTGAGGTTGGGGAGATAGCCTCACTTTTGATAATGACTGAAACTGAATGCGGGTCCAGGACAGGTTTATTCCCCAGGTGAATACTAGCACAAGCACAAGACATGTGCCAGCCACAGCGAGGGTCGCGCGAGCACGCAGCAGCGCAGCCAAGCTAACTGGCCTAGCCACAACATGTGGTTACCGCCTGAAACAATTTCCTCATGCATTCATCATTTTTTTTTTTTTTTCACAGCTAAGAAACTTACGCCGTATACTAAGTAATCACCAGACCACAGGGTAATGAAAGTTTGAAAATGTAAACGACTTTAATGCCCAAGGAAAGATGGCTTGAAAATTGAAAGGAGGATACAGGCAGCTAGCAGATCTTGACAAACTTGACGCATGATTCTTCATGCCTTGTAATACAATATCTCAAGGGTGGTACTCTTGAACCAGCATCTTTGAATGTTTTCTACAGTGACCTATAGCTTGTTTTCCTGGAATAAACAAACGTAGTTACTACACTTGAAAATTAACTTAAGATGGGATAGGGCTCTTCATCGGCTGAAAACTGCAAAAAAAAGCGACTTAACCCATCTCTATGTATACCTGCATACCTACTGGGTAATTCATTCCACTTTATAAGGCGTAAACGAGCTAAATAAATTCCATCTCAGTTATTTTTTTTCTCATTTTGTCAAAACACAAATTTTTTATGATTTGCTAGATTAGAAGAGGGATTTCTTCTCATCTAGCTGCAGCATGCTCTGAAGTGATTAACAATAATAATTGGTTCACAGGAAAGGAAAGGGCCAGTACCTGTCACACTTATGATTAAACTATGCAATTTTGACAACAGATTTTTTTTTCATTTTTGAGCTTCAAAATTCTTTTGTGTGCTCCAACTTAAATAGCTCATCAACTGCCTTTTCTTACATCGAACTTCAGCAAGTTGTGCAATAACTAATATTTCCTTGATCAAAACTGTAGTTTCTATGCTGTATTCCTTATACTATAAAATATATAGCCACATGTTGATAATTATTTTCCGATTAGTGTTTTTTTTCTCTACTGTTTCGATAAACAAAGGAGTGAAAATGTGATAATTTTAAAACTAACTGACATATCAGAAAAGTAATTACATATTTGAAGTCAACACAAAAAACTGATTAAGAGTGTGCATTTTCATTGCATTTAGATTAAAAATAAAGAAGAATGCCCAAGAGCCCCGCAGACACCAAATTGTGGCTGCATTTTGCTGCTTGCTATAGCTACACGTAAGACATTACTGAACACGAATCACCTTGTGGTATTTGCATAACAACTACTAAATAATTTACAACCGATGTTTTTTTCTCCCCTATTCCTGTTTCGGGTTCAAGAGCTGAGTGGTGGCCATGACGTCAAAGTTCAGTGGAGGTCACGTGAGGGACAAAAAAATAATAATAAAATGCAACATAATTGCTGTCTTGACTGCAATTGCTGTAGCAGGCTGGCTTTACCAGTGGGGTGAATTAAAACAACAAAGGACGGATTATATCAGTTTTTTTTTTTATCCCTTACGTAACCAAGACTTAATTTTGACGTCACAGCCATCGGTCGGCTATTGAAACTGAAACACATGAGGAAAGGAATTCTATTATAAATTATTTAGGGGTCAGATTAAATAGTGATTCGTGTATAGCGATACATTAGATATCTTTAGAAAGAATAAAACGTGCTGCCAAACTTGAGTAGCTTTACTCCTTTAGCATAGTCATAAAACATTAGCAAACATCACAAAGGCAAAACTTACAGTGGGGCATAATAATTCTTGACTGCCTGACGAGTCATATCAACGATATCTTGAAGTGTCAACTGAAAAGGCGGGAAAAGGAGATATTTTTTAAAATGCTGCCACTAATGCTAATCGGCGTAGCTGGAAGCATGTACTATATGTGCTACGGCAAGATAAAATGGAACACATACAATTCTATGATCAAAATTAGGTGGAATTACGACGTAGACAGAAGCATTGAAAGCTCAGGGGCTTGGTACATTCTTGCTAACTTGATACCTATATGTACACATACAGACTCAGTAATGCCCATGCTACACAGGCATATTTAAATGCTTAACAGTAAGTATTTAACACCATTCATGCAGTGCCACATACACAAATTTAATGGCATTGATGTTGATTTATGTAATGTGCTCAGTCTGCCACGGCTCATTCACCCACAAAACATATAACTCTTGTTCCACACTCCTTCCACAGAAGTGCATATAACTTGGTTATCAATAACCTCCAATTAAACAGGAAATTGTATTCATAATTTCATTAGATTAGGTTAAGCAACTCTATTGCAAATGGCACCATTCTTACCAATACAGCAAGTGCTCGTTAACTCGAAGTTGTAAACTCCGGGGAAAATTTCGATATAAGTGGAGTTTCGAGTTAAACAAAATGCCAAAAACTTCTGGCGACAATCCCTGGCGATCAGCCGCGCGACGCCACCGCCAATGCCTGTTGTTGCCGCTGGTGCACACTGCACAGAGGGACGGAACTCTGCGACAGAGGCGCGTTTTTCAGAGTTGCTTTGTTACCGCCGCCTCGTCGTTCGGTCAAGGGGAGTACAATTACGCTATATCCCATTTCTAACACTAAACAGCATGCCGTACGGTAAAACAGTGATGAATTTTTCTTGTAACGCATCGCGTGTAAAAAAGAAAAAAAAAAAAGGTCACAGTTCAGCGGTGCGCTACTACACTGCGATGCACGATGCAAGCAGCGACTTCCTCTTCCTCCTTTCGAAAATTAACAATATCTAGTCACACTAGCCTTTTTATTTTCCTTTACTACCCTACCAAGCTTTTACTGAATTATCTCAATGTGCTCATATATGCACGGATCAGATGAAGTGAGCGTCTGCAGGTCCTTTTCTCAAACCGGACTAGGAAAACCAAATTTGCTTGCGCAAGAGAAGAAGAAAAAAAAAAAAGAACACAGCACGGAAATTGAGCAGCTTAAAGCCTTCTGCGATTGGCTACCTAGCGAGCTGCTTCTGGGTGATATGCGAAATTTTCTACAAACCCAGTACCCGAGCGTGACAGCGACGAGCGAAAATGCTTTGGCGGCCCTCAGCCCATCGACACTCACTGCACAAAGGGAGCTTTTAACGGAAAAGAATTCTCAGGAAAAACCCAACTTTATAATTTTTGAAGGAGGAACTGGGTAATGCTTGCCTGCTTCACGTTGGCATTCGGCCCAACAGAAGCGTCCTCGAGCTGCTAAACGCGTCGCGTAAGCCGTTGGTCGCCGCAGCTGCATTCAACTTTGTTGCGGACATCACATACACAATAAAAATCAGTCAACGCTTCGTGCACATGGCGCAACGAAACAGAACCACACAATCACTAAATTGCTCTTGCCAGTATGCACGTGCGGAGGGCAGCTGACTGAACCACGCCCAATAAGACTCATCAGCCCTGCGTGCGATCGGCGCCCACGTGACTGCTCCCAAGGTGTTTTTGAAGAACGGCTGTGTCCGTGGGAATTTTGTATTCGCTCTTCGAACGTGACTGCGTTCGGCACTTAGTATAAAAACAAAGCGCTCGCTCGGAGCCCCTATCATCTTTCGGTAATGACCTTTGCCTTCGGTCTTTCCGGACGCCCAAAAAATGCTTCCAGATAAACGGGCGCTAATACATAGCACCTATGGGAGGCGAAAGCGCGGCGTGGAAAATTTTCAACTTAATCGATTTTTCGATATGCGAGTTCGTGTTAACGAGGGTTTACAGTACTTCAAACTGACACTTTTGGTTGCTAACAAAAGGAAAGTATTTCTTGGACTTTGCAACCATTACATTTAAAAATGCTACATTCAAGGGTTTGTGCTTATCCGCACTCTCTTTAAATCAGGTAAAATTCCTTCACAGTTTTTTTTTATCCCCCCCCCCCTCCACCAGTGTTACCAACACTATCGACCAACACACATGGCACCTGGTCTGGAAACAATGACATTGACAAATTCAATGCCTTAAGCAGCTAATATAATTTCTTATGTGCATATGGACTGCACACTAGCCTTCTAAATTCCACTTAGTCATTCACTGCTCCACTATATCAGAATCAGCTAGTGCCATTTAATTCTGGCTTCCTGAATAGTTGTCCATTCAGTTGGAACCATCTGCTAGCATTTCACAACATCTCTGCTGCTTCATGTGTCCTGAATTTGCCAATGCTGTGATGCATCTATAATCTGACATCTAATTAATCAATACTAATCCCTATTCATTTCATCTAAACAGTACTAGGCTTTGTAATAACTAAGTTTCTAAATTTAGTAGCAACTGCATGAGAATAAAAAAAATGATTTTTTTTTGTGATTTTCTCCATTTGTTTATTTTTCACAGCTCTACTAACTGACACACCTAGAAGTTCCATAAAACTAACAATCCCTGAAAACATCTGGTTTAGTTTCCCCAGCTGTCTGTATATAGCACACAGCAGGACTCGTGTCGTACAATACTTGGCTGCTCACATCCATCACATTCGTGAAAGTTAAATGCCATACCCGAATGTTACTTCCTTGACGTCGTATGAAGCAAATCCCTTCTTCATTCTCAAACATCGGATGTAGTCCCATCTGAGTAAAGTTCATTGACTCATTCCTGTAGTCAGTGCTGTCCCAGGGAATCATTTCTATCTCCACAACGTATCGTTGCACAACTTCTCCCTGATTTGTTTACATGAAAGTGAAGAGAAGTAAAAAAACGAGTGCAATATGCATGAGAAACACTGCGAATGTGCAAGCAAAAGAGCTGTACCCAAGAGGATTGTAAAACATTGGGTGCAAGACAACAGTTAGTAAGGTTCAAGACACCAATGCTATCTACCCTGTCTACAGGCTTGCACCTACTGCAGGCTAACTCTGGGTGCCTATGTGGCAAAAGCTACAGGGCCAAAATGCACTAGCTCACAGAATATAGTCACCCCAGAAATTTCACAGATCTTGCACTAACACATCATGTCAATAAGGGATTATAAACATCATCATTGCATCAGGATTATACTAAAATACCAGCCAGTACACAGCTTAGGTATAACATATCGAGAACACGCAAATGGCTGCGTCATCAACTGGCAATGCCGTGAGGCGTAGGTGGACCGCACCTGCCGCGTCTCCCCAGTGGTTCTTACATGCTTTCACAGTCCACTTGCATTGACAACTTAAGTTGTGTGGAATATTGGTTAGTCATGAATTCAGGTTCACATAGGCATTCAGCGATTTAATGGAACACACTTGAGAGCAGTTGGCAGCAATTCAATATTCAGGTAGAAGTGAAACCAAGAACATAACCGAGGCCAGATATATGCCTGAACTGTCTGGTGCAGAAATATTTCGAAGAAAGTTCCATCTTCATAGCACTGGCTGCATAAGCACAGAAAGCTATCCCAAGTATAACACTGCAAGGCAATTGACCGCAATGTCATGACAACAGATGGACACCAGTAGTTGGAGGGCCTTCTCTGAGGGGCATTTACAACTTCACTCGAATTACATCTGGCTGCAAAAATAATGTGAACGCATGAGTTGTAAAGCTGATGTTCACCCATACTTTTACCATGAAGTAAAACAGATGGCACAACTGCAGGTCAAGCAAATGGTTAGCTTTATGCATAACTGTGGCCCTTCATTTCTGGGTTTTATTTCTTAGGGAAACTCTAGGATTTTTTATTTTTTCCAAGCTGGATTCCAAGGGACGGAAGGCATAGCAGGGGGTGGCAGAAAGTTAGGTGGGCGGATGAGGTTAAGAAGTTCGCAGGGGTCAAGTGGATGCAGCTAGCACAGAACGGGGTTCTTTTTCGTCTAACAAACAAGCTGCAAAGAATAATTTGCATCTATCTGTTAATTCACTGGTTTATTTCTGTTGTTCTCTATATTTTTCTAATCATGCATTACTGTCTGCATTGACAAAGTTTTTATATAAATGCTAAACCTGCCAGGCTTCCTATATTTTGACTGTTAAAATGCTCTTTCAACACCATAACTTTAATTTTTATCCCAATTCTGTGTTTGCTACAGTCAGGCTACCAGGCTTTGGAGGTTTATTTCCAACAAGTAGTCAGCGTCTTACTAGGACCTGTACCTGAATGACTGTAATTAGATTTCTTTTTTTTTGTAAAAAATCAGCTACCAACTGAAAATGGTTTTCTGAAAAAGGGCATGTTGCCCACACATCCCTGCATTCAAGTCAGGCACTGGAATGGGAGCTGGCAGAAATCGGAGGGACATATAGACACGTTAGAGAAGGATAGAGAATTAGACCATTTAGAACAAATACACAGGAAGATGCAAACACCCTAGCACACTCACATACAGGCGAACTGCACAAATGTAAGTGGCCTACCACTGTCCTGTACATGAGACGTCACTGGAAAATCTTGCACACAATACCTATTTCTTAAGACCATAAGCACAAGCTCTTCATCCTCCTAGTCAGCATGCTTTCCAACCCTATTCTCTAGATAATAAGGTAGTAATTACTCATTGACATCCACCCACGTATAGTCATATAGTTACAAAGAAAAGCTAACTCAGAAACTTCATAGGTAAAGAAAGATTCTTTCTAATTAGGGATTGAACCCGGGATAACTGCCTTTCCTGAACAGTCTAACTACTAACCGAGCTAACCAGGACTGTCAGCAGGTCAGATGGTAGGACGAGGGCGAATTGGTCGATAACTCAAATTTTTAAGAAGTAAGCATGACGGGCAGCATTCATATCAGGAGAAAAACGAGATGGGTTCTAGGTTTGGTGCAGGTCTGGCTAATTTGCTAAGAAGCACTTCCTCGTGCCGCTTCCACTGTTCGCCTGCCTACAAACTCAATGCAATAATGTCACTGGTGCAGTGTAATATTTGCTAAGCAGTGTGCCAGTGCCTTCAGTTTCTTTTTTACAGCTTCCTTTACATTGCCTTTAGATAATTTATGCTGCATAAGTGAGATGCATTCAAACTAGCTTTAATTTAGTACATAACCGCTGTTAAATTAACAAGGACATCAACCTGAAGGCTCATGCCCACTCTCACACACACGTATGTTTGCATTCATGGAGCATACTCAGCATGGGCCTCCTCAGTGTGCTGAGTCAGCAAAGTATGCAATCCATTTTGCTGTAGCCCCGCTGTTCCATACAATCGTTCACTCATTACACTATCTTGATGCAGCGTGGCTTTTCTCCTTTTTCTTCTCACAGGTGGCATATCACTGTATGTACGCAATATGTGAACATATCACTAAATCAAAATAGCTTGCAAGATGACTTGACTAACTTTTAACAGTAATATTCATAACATTCAATTGAAGTAAAAATGACAGACTGATTTCATCACAGTAGGCATTTCATGAAAATGAATTTTTTTACGCCAAGGCTCAACTGCACTGCATTTAAAATTATAACTGTTTGGCATCAAAAGATGCTTCATATTCTCTACCTGCATTAAATAGATCACAGATAAGGTTTCAATACATGAAAAAACTTACAACATCCATCTTAGCTGCAGACTCTCTTTCACACCAGCAGTATTTCGAAGTTTTCAGGTTGTGGGGCCTCAACCGTTCTTTCAATGTATGAGGGCTGCACAAGTAAAAAGAAAAACAAACAAACAACGGCACAGTATTAATGTCACTAAACTGAGCAAGACTTGCGAAATTTTTTGCGCACAAATGAAGTTGACGGAACTGATAACATGCAATGCACAGCGCAAGTGTGTGTTGCAATCTGTATGCAGGGCAATCAGCTGTGGCGATAGTACGACGTTTCATACTCATTTCTCAGCAGAAGTTTCTGGGCTCAAATCCACTTCGCTCAGTTTTTTTTTTTTCGTGTGAAAGCACTATAAGCAGACATACAAGCGTCATTTTGCTATGCTCCAAACCTCTGGATTAGTTGCGATTTTTCACTAAAACATGGTTCCCTTTTGCTAAACAAGCAGCAAGCTTTAAGTTTAGGTCGAAGCTAGCTTCTGCATTTTGCACCAGTACTATTAGCGATGACACCTTGGACCAGCACTTCTTGTCCTTATGAAACAGAGAAAAGGTAGCATTGAAAATGACCCTTCTTTCTAAACTATCTAGGTCAGTAAGAGGTAGAGAAGAAGGGGGGAATTTGTTTACAAGAAAAACCAGCAAAATATGATGTACTCAACCTGAGCCAGCAAGGTTAGTGAAATAAAACAAAATGCAAAGAGCAATGAAGCATTCTTACAATCAGAATAAATCAGTGGAAATATTTCTGACAACAAAAAACAAAGAATTGAAGAAGGGCCTCGGTTTACTGGCCAGCACGTGGGCAAGACCTAGTGCACCAAGTCTCTTGCTTGATTCTTATTCAGTTTGCTTATTAAGAATCTCATAAGTAAGAAGCGATGGGCTAGCTTCAGATTCAGGGCACAGGTTACAGCTGATATGAGTAAACAAAGCCACATAAAATGATATACTTTTTTTTTTAGGGGGGGGGGGGAGGCATTATACTGCCTACTCTCATTTAAAAAAATTGCCACTGCCTTGAATGAATACTGCTGGTAATGTTTGGCTGCAATGCCTAACCAATTAGTGTGCACATGCAATGAAGGAGTAGAGGCACCAGAATTTTGGGTCGGTTCTTGCTTTGAAATAGTGAGCAAGACAATAAGCTTTATGCAAAATTGCTGCCATCTATCGGCCGCCGCATGCGTTTCCGCTATGTTCAAGGGTAGCTGCATTGAGGAGCGGCAAGCGGCATAGGGGGTTGCGCAGCCAGCTGTGTAATGCTCGTTGTTGCCGATGATATCGACATACTGTTGTGCCCCTTGTTGTACGCAAAATTAAAATAAGGGTGTAGAAGAAAAGAAGCAGCAAGTTACATCCCTTTTTTCTTCAGGCTTGTGTTAATCTGCTCTCGCGTGGTTGTCGCACTAGGCACACTTTCGATCAATGGCACGCCTGAATTGTAAAATATCTTATTTAGCATGCATTGGAAGATTGTAAATCAGTACACTGTGCTAAGGCAGACGAAATATATCGCCCATGGTGTGTTAAATTTGCCTGTAGACGGACTGCACATCGCCTTTTCGCATAAAAGATGTGCAAGTGTTGTTCCTGATTGATTTCCTTGTTGCGCCAATTCATCTCAGCTTTTAAGGTTTCATGCATACAAGCTGTCAACAGATTTCGCCCATATGTATACGTCCAAGTATCCAGATAGAAAAGGTTTCGGCTCTTCAAGGGTGCCAGACTGCTCTCTTATATTCCAGCACGATATTCTAACGTCTTTACGCATTCGATTCATCGATGTATTGAATATAGTCGACTACGTCCAGGCTTCAGTTGCTGAGATGCGTCTCCAGAACACGACTTGCAAAAGAAATGACTCAGAGTATATAGGTGGCAGCCACTGTCCTTACCGTTTAGCTGCTCTCGTCTACCGCGTGTTCGCATGATTGTTGTTACTATAGTAATGGCGATCACCGCACTGTTTTTTTTTTTTTTATTAGTGTGAGATTTTTTTTTTCTGCGAGTTGTGTGCGGTGCACCAAAAAGGAGTTACACCTTAATTTGGACCACGCCAGTTTTCCTTTCTCCCATCCATATCACTGTGTGTGTACGTCTCACCTTTCTTGTCTTTTTTTTTGTTTGCTCTAAAAAACACATTAAGATATCACTGAATAATGCCGTTCCTTCGTTTAACCTTCATGGCGCGCCATGAAAGCAGTAGGGATTGAAACTGCCAACCATTTGACACTCCACAGAGCAATATCGTTTGTAGCGAGCCCTACCGCGCTTAGCAGTGAGGTTTGCTACTGCGGCTATCGCAGTAGAAGCAAGCATGAGCGCACACGTCTTCAAACTTTATTTTGCCTAAAAGTACTCATCAATATATACATGTATGCATGACATTTTCTGTATGCCCATTGCTTGGTACATTCTACCACTTCCCTGAATTGCTGCTGGCAAATAATGTTTGTTGTTTTGCAATATGGCAAAACAAAAATCCCATGCATCACAGCTCCACACTGAAACATTTGTGTTCTTTCAGGTGTCAACTGACTGGACGCCCCATAAATTCAGACTTTGCAAAATATGTTCAGCAGCTATAAAAAGGACACCGCCATTTAACATTAGACAACCCGTATATGCTTGCTACTTTTTCACAAAACGATTTCGTGAAGAATGTAGCTAGTGTCGCATATTGCACGAGAACGCAGGGCGATTAGCTTTTTCATTCAATATCTTCGCAAACAAAGAAAGCCATTAAGCCCCGTTCCTCCCCCCCGTATCACTACTGAGCTCATCCCTGACATGGACAACGAGAAACAATTGAAATATTTCAATTCCGTCAAGAATTATGGAAAGAAAAAGAAAAAAATGCGGTATTGGATAGGAGAAAGACTTTGCTGCATAAACTGCGCATTGCACAAAGCACTGCTCGAATACGCGTCTATGAAGGAGCTTGACACTGCGTCTGGGTATAAGGCAGACCTCTGCTATGCGACTTCGCAGGCAGCAGTATCTGCTATATATTGATTTTCACGAAATAGAACCACGATGTGATGGCAACAGGAGCTACATATCCGAGGAGGATCAGCGCGCACGGAATCACGTCGTTGAAACGTCGCATTTTGCCGGCAAATTCACATGGTTGGGGGTTTTAGCCAGTAACATATAGAATATGGGATCTGCTATATGGTTGATTACACGCTACCAAGATACATAAGCTGCTAAACGTTCAGACAGAGGATGGGAACAGTAGTGCGCGTGCTTCACTGGGAACTGTGAAGGTCCATCAGAGCGCAGTGTTTATTAGGCATCAGTCCTATATTAAAAAAACAAAACAACAAGAAACAACATTAAGCTCCTTTGTGTACGCGTAATGACATCGCAGACATGTTTTACACCCGGAAGCGATATCAATGTTTTGCACTTTCATGGACACGTATTTGAATAGCGTATCAAGGAATGCACCGGAGCAACAATGAAGGTTTTGCCATTTGTAGCTACGCTGTTACCACCGTTCGCAAGAAGTTTTGGCAGCGCAGTATCGCTTCACGATGTACAATTGGAATGTAGGCAGCGTGGACAAGTCAATCGTCTATTATTCCGTCATTGTTTGCTTTGAATGCGAACAAATACATGGAAATCACAGCACAAGGCAGACGCAGCTAACGCGACGGCAGCAGCCGTAATCGCAGCCGACGCACTCAACCCTTGAACATGGCGTCGCGTAGCGCGGTTCGCTGAAGATCCAATAGATGGCAGCAATTTTGCATAAGAGTACATGAGTCACAATGTGGAATTCATCTATGCCAACTAAACAATTTAACAGTTAAAACTTTTTTTGCATTTAACTTTGGTTTCAAAACCAAAGCAACGCTAAAACACAAACAGGTTGTGGTCACGCGAGTCGCAAAAATACTGCATTACAACCGCCGCTTACTAACTTTTGACCATAGAGCTGGTGCAAATTAAAATGAACAAAGCAGCAGCCATACGGCACCCTTTGTATGTCTCGCATGACCTTCATACAGCTGTGGCATCACAGCCACTATTCGGCAGTTGAAACAAAAACTGCGTGGTTTACTTCTTCTTCTTCATGTAATCAATGTAGCTACCCACATTTTGTAATGTGCTGTGCATCATTTCAAAGACAGAATGCACAACTAAAATTTGGTGCCTTTACGCCTTTCAGAACAATACATCAGATCACAGCCAACGTGCAAAAATTATAGGGAACGCTTAACTTCATTTATGGCAATACGCGATAACATAGGCAACCACTCGACATACAAAGTCCCGCTTTAGCCGAACCGTATGAATGTGCCTGCGTGGCCAAGGAGTAGCCTGAAACGGCATCCAAGAGCATTGTTCTTATTTCACCTTCCGACCTCAAATGAGCAACCAGAGTCGGCAGCTCCTCCCAATTTTTTTATATCAAATGTCGAAGCCTATTTTCTGGGTATTGAAGCCTTTAATGCTAAGTGTTAATGATATGCAGGGAGGAAAAGACCACCAGTTTCATTGCAAGCATTACAGCCAATGCAAAAGCATAAGTTTCCCAGAGAATTAAGGAAATAAGGAAAAATGTGCTTGAGGGCGTGGAAAGGGGGGGGGAGGGGGGGGGCAACTGGAGTTTATGTCCTGCAAACACTAAAGAGCAGCATTCATTCCTGTAATACCTCTCTTCTGTTGGCTCTGGAGCACCCTCTGTGATCACTGGGACAAACCGCAGCTCGTACATGTGCTTTGGCACTTGTGGTTTGTAACGTGCCATCACATTTTCAAGGCTCAGCAAGAGGTGGTCTTTCTGTAAAAGGCCAGTTATTACTGATCACATACCTTTCTTTCTTACACCTACAATTCTTCATTTAACAAATCAGATTTTCACAGAGGCTGCAGTAAATAACTGCAAGTCAAGTTAATACTGAATTCTGTCAGCGAGCGAGTATGGCAACTGCTCCGATCAACACATATGGCTTTTTATGTATTTTAGTAGCCGTCATCTCAGCATGCACTTTTGAAGGAAAGGGCAATCTGGACAGTCAGCTAGGATTCACTTAAAGAAGTACAGACACTAAATTTTGGTGGCAATTTTCTTGTTAATGATTCATAAGACATTCCTGTGTATCGACCCGCATGCAGTTATCGCCTATGACGGCTAAATAATTTATAATTGAATTTTCTTTTCTCAGTATTTCGGTTTCAGTAGCCAAAAAGTGGCTGTGTCACAATCAAGTCTTGACGCACAGCATGAAAAAACAGTGATACAATCGCCGATTCTTTACTTGTAGTGATTCCTGTTATGAGGCAGGGTGGCCTTATCCTTCTAGTCAGTTCAAATGACACAGGAATGATTACATCGCGGTTTTTTTTCATCCCTCACATGACCTAGAATTGACTTTGACGTCACAGCCATTGCTCGGCCGTTAAAATCAGAACAGGTGAGAAAATAAATTCGGTTATAAATTGTTCACTAGTCATAGGTGAATATGACGTGGTGATCTGTGTACAGTAATGTAATGTATTTTATTTTTTTATTTATTCATACTGTTGGCCAGAGGCCGTTACAGGGTGGTTAAAAAAAAATTATAAAATAGCAGTACTGCTATGCTTAAAGCAGGTAATACAACACATCATTACAAAAGATAAAACAAGGACCCCAACAGGAAGCAAGCAGGTGCTTGCACATACTTCCATTCTTTTCTTTAGTCCCCCCATCTGCCTTAGTCCAGTTACTTGCATGACAATTAACCTCGTTCAAATCAGGGCCACTACCGACCATATCAAAGGCCCTGCGAACTCGCATCACATGTTGCAGCTACTGTCCTGGTTCATCTCACCGGTTTCTATATGTTTTTGACTCGAACAACATTCAATGACAACGTTAGACAACTGGTGCGAGTGCCTGTGCAATACAAAGAGGCAGCCAGTGGATCAGGCTGCCTCATCACCCACTTGATATTCTGTCAAGTGCAGACCCTGCACTTCTCTACTATCGAGGATTCCCAAATACACTGTTCCGCCTTCTCCAGTGTTTAGGAAGGAACAAAGAGTCCTGCAAAGTAAAAACCACCATCACACAGATTCATGTTCAACTAAATGTCCGCACTTTCGATATATCAAAAAACTACAGTGTGCACAGCAAAACAGTATTTATCTGAAGGCATTAACTGCCTAAGACTAAGTGCTGAGGAATCGGCCTGCCTTTTTAACTCGTTCGATAGTCACGCAATCCTAAACGCACTGCGAAGACAAAGGATGCCGTTGGAAGGCACCGCACTAACTGCGTCCACCTGCGGTAGTATAATCCCTAAAATACACGCTAGGCATAGCATAAATTTAATTTGTCTAGCAGAAGTCTTTCTGACTGCCGCCCCTCAAACGGAGCAAGCGCTTTTTGTTTTTATCTAGAGGGTCTTGAATATTTGGGGGCTGGAATTTAAAAAATTCCTATGCAAAATCTACTGCCCCATTCGAGCTCAAATAATGTTCACAAAGTAGCAAAATATCGTCTACGTTATCTGATAAGTGATTCAACATCGGTACTTGCCTAGATTTTCCGAAATCGAGGAAAAACTGCTCTCGGCGGCGTGCACAATTTTCGCAGAAGACAGTCGAAAAGCTATTTTGACATGATGCGTCATCTGTCGGGCGGCGAGGCAAGCGCGCCAACGGCCGGGATGGAGCTTGTCTCACTGCTCGACAGATGACGTATCATGTCAAAATAGCTTTTCGACACTCTTCTGCGAAAATTGTGCACGCCGCCAAGAGCAGTTTTTTCTCGATTTCGGAAAATCTAGGCAAGTACTGTTGAATCACTTATCAGATAACGTAGACGATATTTTGCTACTTTGTGAACGTTATTTCAGCTGGAATGGGGTAGTAGATTTTGCATAGGAACTTTTTAAATCCCAGCCCCCAAATATTCAAGACGCTTTATCCTGCGAAACGCGCAACGGACGCACACGGAAGCAAATGCCTAGAACGATTTTCGCCGCTGAAAATCATGTCAAACACCGTAGGCCAATCCATCATGTAAAGTTGTCACACATATAAGCACTGCAACCACTTAACCTCGCAAAATTTCCACGTCTAGAACAAAACGCAACTACCGATACGCACGTGCTATGCGTCTAGGTACTGACATGGTACTGAAAAGCGCGTTCTCTCACCTTGACACGCTCTGACGAGAATGCTGCTCTTTGCAGACGCGCGGAACTTCTTCCGAAGACAACTCTTTATGAGCTTTGTACTCGTGCCATTGATCTTCTTCCACTAAGGAGCGCTCATTAAACTTGTAGAATCTAACCCGTGGCTGCGCATTAGTGTCCACGCATTGCTCGCTTGAAGCGCCGCCTTCAGCCATAGCTTGAGCAGTTTATCCTCACTCTGCCCAACGGTCCACTGTCGTTTGACCTCGTGCGTTTGACAACGTCAAGTGCGTCGACAACGGTCATTCGAGCTCCTCAGCATGCCTCAGCGCCTCAGCCAATCACGAAAGTGCGTTGGGCGTGTTTCTCCGCGCAGCGTCGTCTGCTTGCGGGCTTGCGATACACGCAGATATGGTTGCAAAATGAAAAAGTATCAATACACATTGTCTACGTACCATACCCAGAAAAGAACATTCGGAACATTTAGAACAACATATTTTGCATGTCATTGCGCTGTTTATCACATCTGCTCTTTTAGTTCAGCGTATGCAAACGAGGCAGCATCCGCCTTTTGCGCGAGTTCTATGCGCACGCGCGACGTCCCAGCGGCGAGGGAGTACAGTGCAGGCACTATAACAGTGCCTAGCACTATAGAGGGAGAGAGCGCTTCTCTTCTCTTACGGCCTCTCCATTGGGGTCTGTTTCCACCGCCCGCCTCGCCTCGGTGGGGTCGCCACCGCTCCACTGCTGCTCTTCCGCTACAGCCGTTCACGCGCAAGGGAAACGCGCGCTCGCTTTTAGCTTCCCCCGCGTCAGTTGCAACCTGCAGGCCCTAACATTTCGCCCCTTATGGTTTATACAAAGTCCGTAATCAACGAGGAATAATATACGATCAACAATCCGCTCACGCGCGCGCTCCTTCGTCAGTGCGGCCGTGCACGGTTGAATGAAGCTTCGGGTACACTTCAACATTTTTTACCCCTAAGTTTTGTACAAAAATAATATTACCAGGCTATGCAACGTGCCTTTGAATGTTTTAAGCAGGTGTAGCGTGACCTGACGTGAGTGCATGGTGAACTGTTGGGTGGAGGTTCTGTCAACCGCTACCGTTTTCGTTTAGATCAAAGAGGCACCGGCAAAAATTCATGGCGCGTCTCAGATTCAGAGTAAAGAACAAAAATTTACTCATATGGTAAAAATTTCACTTGTCTAGTGGAGTGGGCTGTTCTAGCTTAGCTCAAAACATATCAGTCGGTTGAAAGACCGAAGATGTATATGTAGTCTCGCGACTACCTTTAATCAAGGAAATGGGCATAAACAGTTAAGCAGAATCGAAAAGAGCGGCAAACAATAAAAAAAAATTGTCCTTCAAAGTTGCACATTGCACTATATATTCATCAATTCATCAAAATGCGACCTGCGTCTAGAAAATTCAGTCTCAAAATCTTCCTGCACGGCTTGTGCGCTGGCCTCTCGGTTTTCTCTGTCACTTAATTAATTGAGAAGAAGAATTCTGAGAAATTTTTCAAATATCAAAGAAGAAGACTTAATAACATAGCTGTTGTCAATTCATTTGGGGCAACTCAGTGTTGAATTCTGAAATGCTGACTGAATCAGAATCTTAAGTACTTCGAGAACATTTGTGTGTAGTAGGTGCGCGGCAGCTTTTTCGAAAACAAAAAGCTTGTCCAATAGGGCAACAAGCTCCTGTTTCAGATAATGCAGTCCATTAGAATATTGTCCACGTAGAATTGTCCACGTACATGGGGCTGCTTCTTTCGCTAGCTTCAAGAATAGCGCAAGCGTCACAACCGAAGTTGATTGACTAAACGATATATCCAGCGACGTAAGGTAAACCTGAATATGTGACAGTGGGAAATGGGATGGTAGGAGATGCCATCACATCCTTCAGTGCTTTTATTTTGCTCTTAGATGAAACGTCCGTCTTGACAATGTAGTCATGTGCCGCTAGGTGTTACGGCCCTCGCATCTAGCATATGTCATTCCCTTCCGCACATTAACCTTACTTTCCCGAAGAGAGCCTCAATAGGTCGCTATATAAGTCTTGAAATGAGTCTTCAGTGAGAGTGTCCTTCTTTAACGCTTTAGAAGTTTCTTGCATACTTTTGATATAGCAGGCGAACTCATTTGTAAGTCACTGCATCGAGTATCACCTTCATCATTTATTGGCCTCTTTTTACCACTTCGAGCAAAAGTGGTGTCATGAATATCAAACCATTTTTTGTTGTTTTCATAATAAGCTTAATATCATATCATGTAAAAATTTCAGTAAAACAATGTTTATTTGCAAAATTAAAATAATGTTTATATACCGTACATTGGCTAATATATGAATTGTAATAACATTTAAAACTCAACCCTACAACGTTTACTTTGACTGTTATAGTAATACTTTATATCATGCAAGCATTTTGCAATTTACATGACATTTTTATGAAATTATTTTCATCTTCGGTGCTGCATGAATGGTTTCGCATCTAGCGCTGAAAGACGGTTTTGCTGTTGCAGACGAGTTGCTGTCATGTTAGCCTTGAAGAAGCTTCGATGTGATCACTGCTCATTGATTTTTTTTTTTGTTTTTTTTTTGCTTTGTTCCTATTCTTGTACAGGCTTCGGAAAAATTCGGATTAAAATGGCCAAAAGTAGTTACCATGCCGCAATGTATGCCATGCTTGTCGAACGTTTGCTGAACAACAGTGTTTTTTATATCCGTTCACGTGTGTAGTACGTTGACGACATGCCGCTGCAGCATATACCTTCTATGTTCTTTAATTTCGGGTCTGCACTCACTACAAAACTCGCGAGCGACAGCGCGAAACCAGGCAAAAGCCACCCGCCGCCGCTCAAGCAGACGCGGAGCGAACAGTGAGCAGATCGCGCCCCTTGCGGTGGCGGAGAGCGCAACTCAATAAGAAACGTTCCCATTGTTCCCGCGCATGGAGGAAGAGTGCAGTGGTAGGACGCCCGATTACTGTGCCGGAGTACCCGGGTTCGAACCCGACCTTGGCGGCTGCGTTTCGATGGAGGCGAAACGAAGATGGTGGTGGTGGTGACAAACGTTTATTTAATCAAAAAGGGGTAGATGTATGCATCGGCCGGATCTATGAACATCCAGCCCTTACAGATACTGGGTGGGGTCCCCAGTACGGGACCCCAGTGGCGTCGGCCGCTGCCCGGGCGCGCTCGACCAAGGCCTTTTGGGCCTGCAGGTCATAGTAGCCGAAGAGGCGTCCGTGTGCTGTGCGATGTCAGCGCACGTTAAAGATCCCCAGGTGGTCGAAATTACTCGGTAGCCCTCCACTACGGCTCCTCTTTCTCCCTTTCCACTTTCGCTCCCACCTTCCTCCCTTCCCTTACGGCGTGGTTGAGGTGTCCACAGAAAACAAGTGAAACAGTTACCGCGCCTTTCCGTTCTTATAAATAAATCAATCAAATCAATCACTGCGATGGCTGTTCCTGGCCCTATGGGGCTGGGACGGTAGGTCAGCGCCGCTTGCGGCGAGGGCAGCCAGCCGCCGAATTTTTATCTGTTGTAGGCCGTCATTGCACCCGCCACCGCTTAGGTGGTGGACGACGGCTGTTGCGGCGCGCGTCTTTCTCTCCCTCTTCTTTTTCTTCCCTTTCTACTTTCTCTTTTCTGTCCGCACAAGGCAGCGGACAAAAAAGAGAAAGCATGAGGCAGCGGAGGTGGCGAAATTACTCCGAAGCCCACCACTACGGCTCTCTCTTTCTCTCTTTCCACTTTCACTCCCACCTTCCTCCCTTCCCTTACGGCGCGGTTGAGGTGTCCACAGAAAACAAATGAGCCAATTACCGCGCCTTTCCCTTCCTATAAATCAATCAATCAATCAGCGGAGATGGTTCAGCTACAGAGCCAGTAGCATGCCAGTGCATTTTCTTTTCCTTCTTCCTACAGCCACAACAACAACAGTGTGGTACAGCCATGGAGAAGGAGAGCGAAACTGCTGCTCAGCGGCACAGAAGAGCGGAGAAAACTCATCGGATCCCGAAGTAGTTGCCTGGCAATAGACGGTTGAGCGTACGACGAACGAACAATCGTGCTGGGAAAGCTAATAACCAGCTGAGCCATAGCTATAGCGCTACGTATATCCTGGCATAGCCGAGCTAAGCCACTATTTTTTTATAAAGACTTTTTAACACTTTGCCTAACTGTGTGCCAGTCTCTTGCCCAAAATTCGCGGATTGAATAAGCGATGTTGAAGGTGCTATCGCGTATATGCTTAAGGGGCGGCCTCCGAAACAGTGCTTGCGGTAGTTTTCTAGCGCTAGAAACCCATTGAAGTGGTCTTTGTGAGTATTCGAGTGAAATTGGAGTGAAGCCTATAATCTACAAATAATTCTTAAGAACTGCACCATAGCCTGAATTATCCGTACTTCTCATTAACGAGTCGTCCATTCTCTTGCAGGATCGGGGACGACAAGTGCGCAATACTGCGTCTCTCAGAGCCCATAAAAGAGGCGTACGCCAAGGTAAGTGCGTGTCGAACAGTTTAGAGCGTAAGGTCTGCTACCCGGTTTCCATCGGATATCGCCTGGCTGGGTCCCAGTGACCTTGCTTGAAGAGATGTCGCGCCTTCCTTTCCCCCAAAATTAAGGTAAAAATATATAAAATTGTGAAATGAATTGGTAGTGTGCCTTCACCCAAGTATAGGTGTCCACCGAAAGTGACAGATATAGCGCCTTCCTTTCCCCTCTAATGCCCGCCGATGAGCATTGGAGTAGAAGGTCCACCAGGGCCTGGCGCTGAGGCGTACTGAGGCTAGTGTTGACCATGCGAGTAATTGTGGATGTTGCTGCCGGAGCCTTCGGAATAGGGAACCAAAGCTGGAGTTTGCTCTGCGACGCCAGCGCTCGGTTTCCAGCGGAGCGGAGAGGAACTACAAAACCTACGCGCATCCGCGCCCGCGCAGCGCGTGGCTGTCTGCGGAGTCTGCGCAGCCCGCTCGCTCGGGAGCGCGTGCTACAGGCAGCCGCACGTGCACGCGGAGCGGGAGAAGGAGAGTGAGGACGAGGGGGGATGGTCGTGCGTCTGTGCGCGCAAAGCCGGCGCTCTTTGCCAGTGGTGTTTCTTAATTTTGCTTTTTTCTGTGCCCCGGCTGACATAGAGGCTGGCTGGAGGCACGCTTTTTATCGGTGCTTTCGAAAGTGAGAAATTATGACTAATTGATCGCCGTGGACATTGTTTTCAAAGAGCGCTTCTTGGCAGGCTCAGACAAAAAAACAACAACAACATGAACGCGAATTCGGTACTCGAAGGCAGAGGCAAGCGACAGGTATTTTGAAGGACTTGAGGCGGCACCTCTTGATGTCACTTCCATGTTGCTCAGAGAATGAAGGGTCCAGCCTTCTCGTTGAGAATTGATACGCGTGTACACAGCGACGAGTGCTCCGGGCGCTGGTTGGGGAGCTTCCTTTCCATTTGTGACTGCTCACTTGAAAGGGGCCTATTAAACTCTTTGGGGACAGACGTTTTAGGCGATGCTGCCGGCGCCGTGGTGCCTGTTTTCGGCGCGTTTAGGACGCGTTCCCTACAAAGGCACAAAGCATGCCGCCTTGCATACCCTTTGGTTCCAGCTGACAGCGGTCAGGGGGAGTTCGCTGCTGTGGCGCTGCCATCCGAAATCAATGACTTATCTACCTTTAACGATGAGAGGTTTCTTAACGACCTGGATCACTGACGAGAAGCCGAGGCATGCCATTTTTTCGGCAGTTTCCTCTCTCCGCGAGACGAAAAACGAGCAAATGCCTGACGACTTTTCATGCAGGCGGGGACATCTCTCCAAGTAAACCTTTGTCTTCTTAATTCCACAGCTACGCTGTGCAATCCCTAGTTCAGTTATCTCTTCTAGCGAATGCGCAGTTTTGAGCTCCCGAAGCAGGATCGCGTATGAGGATAGAACGATTACCGTACGTGTTTTCCCTTTATAAGCGCCGAGTGATGGCATTAATGACATATATCTGTTTCTTGAGGCCGACTTGGTTCCGCGATGGCTGCTGCGGCACCGCCAGTTACAAACAGAGGTGCGAGATACCTAAAAAGAAAACCGACGACCATCGTTTCAACACGAAAGAGAGAAGAGAGAACAACACTTTCACGAGTTTTGCGAAAAAGCGGGCCGTCACTTTTTCATTCCAGTTTTTTTTTCTTGCCCCCTTTGTTAGAGCGCGACGGCGGCCACAATGCGGCCGGAGGAGGAGAGAAACAACCGAGCGCGAGCGCGCAAACACGTGCTGGAAAGCAGCGCGGAACAGACGACGCGGCCGGGCTGCGCGTAGATTTTGACGTGTTTTCCATGGAGGGCGCTGACGCACAGAGCGGCGCAGCGCCCCCTGGCCCAGGTTTTCTCCCCTATAGGTTCGACTGGAGCGACTAACGCGGAGGGGATATCGTGGCCACAGGAGGCATGTCACAAACACCAAAAAAGGCGCCGGATCCCCTTTACGGTTACCTGTCTTCCCTCTATCAGGTTTGAGAACTCATTTAAAAGTTAGGTCGGTTAACCTGTGAAGTACGTGTGTCGGCGTGTGATTGTGGAGTAAGTTAAAATAGGTCACTTTATTTTACAGACAATTGAATGTTTATAAATAGTAGTCCAAATTACACTGCATAATAATAGTGTACAATAAAAGAATAAAACGCCGCGACAAGATATATTGATAAAAGACGACTAATTAAATGACAAGAAAAAAAAACCGACAATGAATGAACAAAACGCTGCAATAAAAAAAAAAGACTATAATGATAATAAAGCAAGTATTCTAGATATAATAAAACACAGCGAGAAATATTACTAAGCTAGGTAAAGGTTAACAAAAGCGAAAATAATGATCGATTGAACAAGTATGTGGCGAAATGGAATTATCACGGCTTTCTTGCTAGTTGAGGCGTCGAAGGCTGGATTGTTCGGTAGCGGAGGCCGTACAGATGAGAACGATGTGTCGATCGCGGGCCCGATTAAACACAAGATACATCCTTAGAGTGGGATATCTGTTCTGGACGCAAAAGAGATGCCCTCGACTTGCGCAGCAAGTTCAGCAGAAAGTAAACTGCAGTGACAGAAGGGTGTGTCAGTTTGGTGCCCAGCTTTCGCCGGTTCAAGGCAGAGTAAGAGTCGAAGTCAGAAGCAACAAACAAAAACAAACTTTATACACGGCAACAGACGATATAAACAAATTCACGGGGCTTTAACCCGTCGTTTGCCGGCTCCTTATTAAGGCTATACATACATACATACATACATACATACATACATACATACATACATACATACATACATACATACATACATACATACATACTTAATTTGGTTGGTTGGTCGGTCGATCGGTAAACATTTATTAAAACAGTCAAGGGGCCCAAGGGCCTGATCTAGGGGTCGGCCAAGATTTCTTGGAATCTGGTAGCCTCTAAGCGAGACTGAAACAGATGAGCGCTCGTTGGTCATCCAGGGTAGAGCTGCGTAGACGAGCCTCCCAGGTGGGTGTTGGCATGTGTTGTCGTGGACAAGTCCAGACCATATGAAGGAGGTCTGCTGGGATATTGCAGCGTTTACACATCGGCATATATCGTTCAGGAAATATATTATGGATCTTTTGGGACTGGGTAAAGTGTCCGTCTGGAGTTGGCGCCACATGACAGCATTTCTCTGTGAAAGTTCTTGGTGCGGGCCTAGATAGAGTTGGAGCAGGTAGCGTGAAGTGATATGGTGTCCTTACTGACCAAGGCGGTGTTACGTTTCGAACTTCCCAAGTAACGAGACGATGCACGTGTCGAAATGAGCGTCCGTTTTTCTAAGAAGACTGCACGCAACCACCTCGGAGTTCGCGGACCAGAACCACCCAGGACGCAGCAACGCGGTGTCGCATGTCGGAAGCGACGGCAACAGTTGTCCCAGATTGTGTCCGGAGGACTGTGCACAGAGGAGCGGGCGCGCGCCTGTGTTTGGAAACAGAGCCGCGGCGCCTGCGTGTTAGCACCGAGGAGAGAGAGCGGGTCATCTCTCCCCCCGTAGAGAAGAGCGGTCACCGCATTCCTTTGCCGTTGCCGTTGTCAGATGGGGAGGGGGATTGACACCCGGAAGTGCCGTGCCCCAGAGTCACACATAACTCATCAGCCCATCATCATCCATTCAACACCTCCGGCAAAGTCCCCCCCCCCCAGAGCCAAGTGGGGTCGTGGGGTCTGGGAGAGTTTTTTTTTAATTCGAGGTGAGGGTCCTACCCGGACAAGGGGGCCGCCGCGTGATGCCCTCATAGGAGTGAGTGGCATCTGACGCAAAGACGGCCTGCAGCGCCATCGTGGCATCGAGCCAACGAGGCGGACCTTCATGACAACGCGAGTGTCACTAAGGACAACCAATCCCTATGATAAAACCATAGTGACACAGAGAGTGTTCCACCCTTAACCGAGAAAATCACAGACGGCCCGCACCAAACCTTCGAGAACCTCTGCTCGCCAAGAATGCGACGTTCCCGCTGCAGGCAGAACCAGACCTCTTTCCGTACTTTTGCAATTACTTCATGGAGGCCCGGAACTCTGCTGTTGTATGCGGCCGCGCAGCGTGCCAGCCATACTTGGTACGCGCACTCCACGAGCAGCGAACTGGCAACGGGTTCAGGTATTGCACGGTCTGGTACGGTATACCCGGAAGCTGGAAGAGGTTAGCTACACGACGGAGAAGCGCTTCAGGAAGGAGACACTGCGAGAATATGTGCACAGTGTCCTCTCTACCACCACAAGTCGGACAAGTTGGTCGCAAGCTGGTCCGTGTAAACGCCGGAGCCCTAATGTGGAGGACTCCCCTGGCGAAGCGGTACATAAAGGACGCTCTGCTTGCTTCCAAAAAATCCGCTGTCGGGCTTAACATTGGCAAGGTCGTAAAGACGGAGGTGAGGGGGGAGACTGGGAGTCAGAAGCCTAACTAGTTCCTTTAGGGGAACCGAAACCACATCAATGTCCGCCTCCGCCTTACGAAGACGCTCAAAGCAGGTAGCTGCCTGAGCATAAAAAGGGGAAGGAGAGCCCGATCGTGGCACGCAATGAGAATACCGCATTCCTTTCCCGCGGAGTGCTCCCGCGCGAGGGGCCCGCGTGGGTGGCGCGCGGTTCCGACCTTGGACAGCCAGCAAGCCAGCTTGGGACCACCATGCCTGACTTCTCCCGGCGGAGTCGCCATCGTGCCGCTAAAGTGGAAAGAGTGCGCTGGGAGGACGTTTCTAGTGGGCGGTTCCCGAATGTCAGCATATCAGGAACTCAAATGTGATTGGACTTTGACCAAATAGAAAATTCCTAGGTACTTGGGGACAAAAAAAAAAAAGTTGTTAAAAACGAGGTGGGTACCTTGGTGGGTACCTTCTCAGATTCACCATGTAAATAAACCTTCGTTACGTTCTCTCTTAACTCTCGGCCAGTCTCTGCTTGGGTGACCACCGCCCAATGTTCAAGTGCCTGCAGCCCGACGTCTGACTCGGCTTTTCGCTACCCGTTGGTCCGCTACTGGAGCAGGGCATGTTGGGGGCGGGATGTTCGGAAAGTGATAAGCTGTTCGGAAAGTGAGCCCTCGAGATAGCTCATGTGCTCCCTCATTACCCTTGAGACCCATGCGGGCCGGAGCCCATAGCAGGAGGGTCAGATGTTTATGAGGATTTGATTTGAGTACGCTAAACGCTTCGTCTGAAATACGGTCATGAGTAAAATTAAGAACGGCGCGCTGTGAGTCACGACTACATTAGCTTTAGAAGTGGACAGCGCGAAAGCAATAGCTACTTCCTCCGCTGTAGTATAGTGCCTATAGCTGTAGTGATATGTGAAGTGCGTACGGAACAGGAGGCATGAAGAGTCATGTTCTCATCTGTGGCAACCACTGTTGCGAGAGGTTTTACAAAAAGGCAGTCCAAAACATGCAACTAAAGAAGCTTCAATAGTGTAGAGGCTTTACAACACTGAACAATACACGATAAAGTTAAACACCAAATTGTTCACCGGGTACTGTTGCAGACCGACGTCTGGAGAGTCACCATGTGGTCGCCATGTAGACGAGCGCCGCTCCCTCGCAGATCAGTGGGCTTGCCGAGCAGCGGGTTGACTCCGGGAGCCGAGCTGTAGCACTTGCTAACTCGCAGCAACACAGCTCTAACATTGGTCGGCTGCTCAAGCTGCGCGTCTTCAATAAATAGGGTGCGCCGCGTCTGCCTTACAAAGCGCCAAGGCCGACGCGCACATACGCAACTTTCGTTCTTTTATCACCCTCTCTTCCTCCCGCCGAGCCGCGCGTCGTCATTGGTTAGGCGTGGCAGAACATTCTCGAGAGGACTGGCATCTTCCGGCTGGGTGATTCACCGTCGCTTCAGAAACGGGCCTCATGCGCGCAAGGCTACGGTAGCTACGGTCTCTCCGCGCGCGCAGATATATAAACATATATCTAAGTGTAGGTAGAAATGTAGGACTGCTGCAGCTGAGGCTCAAAGGAAGTACCTTTGCAAGATAAACTGAACCACCTTTGCAGGCTGCGAGGTTCGAAACTGGGTTTGGGCCCACTGCAGAGGAGGGGCACGCAGCGGGGTTTACGGAGCTTCTCCCAAACGCACACCCCTAGAAAAGCCGAGCGCCAGGCCGGGGGACGCTTGTACCCATTTTTACCGGTGGGTGTCCGGCGGTGGGTTTCGAACTCCCCAAGGCTCAGTCCTATCACCAACACTTTTTAACATTGCAATGATTGACCTACCGAAGAAATTGGCAGGTATAGATGGACTCAACTACACAATATACGCGGATGATCTCACCCTCTGGGTTACCAGAGGCAGTGATGCGCACATCGAAAACATGCTCCAAACAGCGATTGAGGAAAATGAGTCGTACCTAAACCAAACTACCGAAAAATCGGAAGCGCTCTTCCTCGGCCGACAATATAGACAAAGAAAGCCCCAGGAACACGGGATAATGCTAACGGTAAATGGGGACAAAATACCCTGGGTAGAAACAATTAGAGTGCTGGGTCTTCGGATCCAGTGAAATGGTAAGAACACCGAAACGATACAAAAACTCAAATCGACTGTAGGCCAGTCGTGTCAGCTAATGAGGAGACTAGCAAACAAACACGCGGGAATGAAAGAGGCGAACCTATTGAGACTAATTCATTCATAATTGTAATCAGTAGGATCATATACGTGGCACCATACCTACGGCTGGCAAAAGCAGAAAAGAACAAGATTGAAATCCTAATTAGAAAAGTATCAAAACCGCCCTGGGCCTCCCTTCGTACACATCCACCCAGAAAATTCTCAACATGGGGCTTTCAAACACGTCAACGAGCTCATTGAGGCTACCAGAGTAGCAGAGCAGCAACGACTCCTATACGCAGCCGATCGATCGGGACTAAAAATACTAGAAAAGCTAGGCTTCGAACCTCGAGCAATGCTAAAACTGACTAAGGATATCCCGACAGACGTAAGGAACAAAATAATCCCACCACTTCCAAGGAACATGCACCCGGTCATAGCCTCATTTAAAGGAGGCTATGACTCGGTACACTATGAGGGTAGAAGAAAGGACAGAGCGAAAGCTCTACAGAAAAAACTAGCAAACAGACAGGACGTGGTTTACACGGACGCGGAGGAATATGTACGCAGAACAGGTCTCGTAGCCCTAGCAACAAGGGAGGACGGGGACCGGGTCTCGTGCTGCAGCTTTCGACAGGACGCAACAGCGGCTGAGGAGGTGGCTATTGCGCCGGCCCTAATACAACAGAATGTAAGGGTGATTGTAACAGATTCCCAATCGGCTGTCCGAAACTACAACGCAGGCAGGATATCTGCCGAAGCAGTTAAAATTCTGGCTGCCAGACCGCCACTGGCAGAGCTGATTAACCTTGTCTGGACTCCGGCCCACGAGGGCCTTCGAGGAAACGAGACAACGCACGCACTGGCCCGAGGACTTACACACCGGGATACCATGTGCGGTCTTGTCGAGCAGAGAGCCCCTTCAGAGCGAAGGGTTGAAAAAATACCATCATATTCTCAATCATTACAAATTAGCAAGACAGACACCGCCTCGAGCAGACAAAATTCTAAGCACAAAAGAAGAGGTTATATGGAGGAAGTTGCAGGCGTGGGTTTTTCCCAACCGCTATTCGCACTAAGCAGATGGCATCCGGTGATACAGGACCCGCGGTGCAAACATTGTAACGAAATTGCAGGTATGATACACATAGTGTGGACATGCCCTAGATACAACGAACCAGACAAAAATTTGGAGTCCTGGGAGGTTTTAATGATCAGCCAGAATAAAGAAGTCGAAACAAAAATCATCCAACTGGCCCTGGACACCGCTGAGATTTCAGCGGTGTCCAGAAAGAGAATTCAGCCTGCTGAAAGGGGAGGAATCTTTTCCTCGACGGGTGTTAATAAAGTTATTCGTCATCATCCAACATTCTCGAAATCGAACACTCTATGCGACGCCGCACTGACTCAATAGAAATGTGCGCCGATTTCGTGACAATGAGTAAAAAACATATGCCGTAGTAGATGGCTTTGAGCCTGCACGCAATAGCGGCAAATTTCGCCTCATCGCAGTTTAGCGGTCCAAAGTGCCCCCTAGAATTTTTGTGCTGTCCTAAGCGCTATGGTTCCCTGAAAATCAGGTGCATTCCGTAGAATATGTGCATCGACCAGAACGATGACTGCTGACCACGTTTCCGGGCAGCCTTAAAGGCCCAACTCATTGTGTGGACAACCTTGTCTCCTAATCCGAGCTGAGCAATGCAACCTCCCACTGATTCTTGACTTGAAGAGTATACCACGCCCTCGTACTAAAGTGGGTAACGCGTTGGCTGCTTGACTCACAAAATTGTGCAAAAGGCCTGCGCCGGCCGCAGACTTGCGCAAGAAGCTATAGTGATCGTATACTGGCACCAGCATATATGAACTGATAACTGTTCCCGACGTGCGCAGGAGCACAACCTCGACTACAAGCGACTGCTCGATTCGTCCGACTACAAAGAGTTGTACCGCGCCAAGATGGTCGCCTGGGGCGAGGAGCGACGCAACGAAGACCTGTCCTTCTTCTGCCGGCTGGCGGTGCGGAAGAGGGGACGGCCCGAGTTCCCTGTGTGGATGGTGAGCGACGCCCGCCGCGAGAGCGACATCGAGTACTTCCGCGAGACATTCACCTGCCCCACGCTCACTGTGCGCGTGAGGGCGCGCCAGGCCACGCGCCGGGACCGTGGATGGGTACACACAACGGGTGAGGAAGCAAGCCTTCTGACCAGGGCTTTTTCTCCACAGGGAATCTTTCTAGAGTCTTAGGGCTGTACATTCAAAAGAACGGTTTCAATGGAGAAACAATAAAAAAGTTGGAGATATGCGCGCAACAGACTATGCGGCTCATCCGCAGAATCGCAAATAGGCGCTATGGCATGAAAGAAACGAATCTAATCAGATTAGTTCAAGCTTTTGTAATAAGTAAGATTGCTTACGTAGCTCCTTTCCTTAATCTGAAGGCAGCGGAGAAGTCCAAGCTGGAAGGGATCATTCGCAGAAGTGTCAAGCAGGCGCTGGGTTTACCAATTCGGACCCCCACCGCAAAACTTTTAGAACTAGGTCTTCACAACACACTGGATGAAATTGTGGAAGGCGTGACAATCTCGCAGTGCAAAAGGCTGTCGGGAAGCGTTACAGGCAGGAAAATCCTAGCGAAACTAGGAATAAATTACGAGAATCAGCGAGGTCCGAAAGTGGACATGCTTAAGAGCGTGCGCGATAGGCTGATGATCTCACCACTACCGAAAAACATACATCCCGTCCACCACAAGGATCGCAGAGAGAAATGGGCTGAAGCCCTCGGCAAATGTTTCAAAAACTATCCGATAGAAGACGTGGCCTACGTGGACGCAGCTAATTGCGAGAAGGGGAGAATGGTGATAGCGGTAGCTAGCGCCGAGACATATCTCCGAGCCGGCGCCTCGATCACGACGGGCAGTCCCGAAATTGCAGAAGAAGCCGCCATCGCACTTGCAATAGTGGGCACGGATGCGTCAACGATAGTCAGTGACTCAAAGGTAGCAGTGATGAACTTTGCCAAGGGGAGGGTCTCCCCTCTGACGAACGGAATCCTGCGGACTGCAAGGGACGACCGCAAAATTCGCATAGTCTGGACACCTGCACACGCATCCCTGGCTGGAAATGAAGCAGCTCACGAACTGGCTCGAGGTCTTGCTTTCCGAGCCAGTGGCCATACCGAGGGCTTCGCAGACAGGGATCGTCTTGTGTGTTACAGAGAGATCACACAACATTATAGGCTTAATCGTACGAAGTACCCCGCCGCTAATAAATCATTGACAAAGAGTCAGGCCACCTCTTGGCGCAGTCTCCAAACTTATACGTTTCCGAACCCGGTTATGTGTAGTCGTTATTATCCGGGACAATATTCAAACGAGTGTGAGCAATGTAAGGCCAAAGCGGATCTCAACCATATTCTCTGGAAATGCCCTTTTGCCCCCTGGAGGGACAAAAAATAAAGTCACTTGAACAATGGTAGGCTCTCCTACTCAGCTCCGATCCGGAGACTCAAACAAAAGTCGTCCAACTGGCCGAAGACACCGCCAGGAGCCAAGACTTTCTGGCCGTCGTTTAGGCGAGGGTCCTATATGCCCTTCAGACTGTTGGCAATAAACGTTTTACAATAAAAAAAAAAATCCGTGCCGTATGTCGTCCGCGTTAATGTGGTGATCAATTAATAAAAGAGAGCTAGGAAACGAAAAAAAAAAAAAAAAAAACATTCGAGGGTGGGCCTCCCCGCGCGCAATGGACCAGCAGAAGCTAGTGGCCGGCTAGCAGGAACAGCCATGGTGT
The DNA here is from genome assembly GCF_055883805.1 of Amblyomma maculatum. Classification (NCBI taxonomy): domain Eukaryota; kingdom Metazoa; phylum Arthropoda; class Arachnida; order Ixodida; family Ixodidae; genus Amblyomma; species Amblyomma maculatum. Next base: position 68,011,540 of record NC_139345.1, read on the forward strand.
GGTGCTACGAAAGCGGCACCATGGAGTCGCGAACGGGCGGTTAGGTATGTATTCATTCACGTTAAAGATTTCCAGTTGGTCGAAATTACCCCGGAGTTCTCTACTAAGGTACCTTTCTCTCTTTCCGCTTTCACAGTGTCTAACATCCCAAAACGACTCCAGTTATGAGACGCCATAGTGGAGGGATCTGGAAATTTTGACCGAAGTTTTTTAACGTGCACTGACATCGCACAGCACACGAGCGCCTAGAGACCGGGAATCGATCCCACATCCTTGGGCATACCAATCGAGTGCCCTAACCCCCTGATAAATTCAGCTTATTTATTAGAAGTTGAAAAAGTCAGGTGAATAGAAAAATTAGGTGGACGTTTCAGCTCCGCAGGGCATGGCGCGACTGCGGCCCATTTAATTATAAACTCATCAGCATACAGCCATAAGAGAGAGAGTAAACTTTAACTGGTTAACGGAATTGCATGGGTGATTTCCTTAGTCCAGCATACGGCAGTAAGTTACCACTGTAAATGAAAAGCACACAACATAAAAATTCCCGCTTGTTCCCAAGCTGTACTTGGGCTTGTAATATTATTTGGCTGGCAACCAGACCAGCCGCGGGTTTGAATCCCACCTAGTTTCCTGAAAATTTTTTGACAGGGTTTGAAAGGGCAGCCATCACTGAGTTGCTCTTTCCTTCCGCGCATGGTTTGGAAACGGCCAAGGGTGATGCGATCTCTGGGGAAGGCGCACCATCCACTGCGTGGTGCGGAGTTCAATATATCAAACGACCTGTGAAACTGTAAGGGGATATTCAGCAAGTTCGATATAACCAAAATTCGAATTATCCAGGTGTCACTGCACTTCGAGAAATCCTCCTCCCTTGTCACCGACAGTCCCACTTCCTGTAGAATCTGTGTCCTTGATGTCCTTTTCCCTGCAAGAGTCCACAGCAGCTGGCGAACGTCCACCTCTGCAGTAGGTGTAGAACTTTTTGGGCAGGTGGTCAGTCCAAAGTCTTGAGAGCTCCACCTCCTCCAACCTAGATACGAGGTTGAAAGTGCATTGGGGAATGAGGACACGTGTACTTTTCCTTAGGGAGGATGCTAGGATGAAGACAATAGAACGAGCATCAAAAGGTGGCCTGGTGGAGTGTATTAGTGCTTGGTTGTAAACTTTTCTCTGCTTAGCGTTTTCAGCACTGTCTTGCGTCCAGTGTATCTGGATACGTATCTGTTTCCTTAAGTGCATGGATCTCTCTTTTCAGTTGTTTTATGGCTGCTAACGAGTCTGTATAAATGTGGGCTTCTTTTATGGACTCCATGTTATTTATGGCCTTCATAGCATCACAGATTGCATAAAGTTGTTACAAGCGGGTCTGTATGTTGATTCGTATTCATTATGTATGTTTAGCTCTGTTTCAAGGATGCCATGGCATAACATATTTTCGCTTCCTATTTCTTGTTACCTCTCGCTGTTCAATTAGTTCAGTGCATTCAGTTGTGCAAATTCCTGAAGACTAGCGATGGGGTAAGTTCTGTCCAGATTAACTTCTTCAGCCATCTAGGGCTCTTTCATGCATACAGTGCTAATTGGAGGTAAATATGAGAAGTCTATCCTACAGCGGATGCATGTGATAGCCGATGTTGAATGTGGCTTAGCACTATGCACAGCATGAGCGTGGCCTGTAGTCACAGCTGCTATTTAGAACTGGGCCGCTTAGAACAGTGCTGGCGGCATGAGTGGCGATTGTGCACAGCATGAGCGTGGCCTGTAGCCACAACTGCTATTTAGAGCAGGGCTGCTTAGAACAGGTGGTGATGGCACAAGTGGTGATTGTGCATGTAACAGTGATTCCAGGCAAACGTAACGGGCAGCAGAAAGAAGTTAGGCAGGCAGATGAGATCGTTAATTGCAGAGATATGGGAGGGGCGTTAGCCTCACAGTGCGTGCATTCAGGTTGATACCACTGCTAGCCATGATGGGGAAAAAAAGGAAAAGTGGCGTTGTGCAGTCCCGCATGACTACAAGTGTGCTGTGTGCCCATAGTGCTGACCACAGTGGTGGCAAGAACCTGCAGTGCTTTCAATGTGTCCACCCTTTAGTTATGTGCAACTATGGTTCTGTCCCATAGGTATTGATGACGCCACCACGGAGTGTGGGCTTGACCACATGGACAACTGGGATTTTGTGATCAACAACAACGATGATGACGACTTGGAAGGCCAGCTGGAGCCCATTCTTCGATCTGTGCATGAGCACTGTTCATAATGTGCCAAAAGCACCATTAGAGACTGCATTTTTTGCTAGTGCCAAGTCTCAACGATGAAACAATCTATACTGCTCATTACAATCAGCTTCTACACTTGTATATGTATAATGGAGCATTCCAAGCTTTTGCGAAGGCAATCAACACTCTGGAAGTTGCATTTTGAGGTTATATTTCTACATATTCTTCCAAAGGTTCATTTATGCGGATGTTAATAAACACGTGTAAATATGAGCAGTGTTGTGGCTCGTTATTTCATGAATTACATAAAAAAACTTGACCTACAAGCTAAGTTCAGCTTTGTATAAAGACCATGTATGAATTCCTAACCTTCATAATTATACCGGCTATTCTACTTAGTGGTCTTTCACTAATATTGAACAATCATAGAATCCTCTCCTTAGTGGGATTAGTGAGAAATTTAACTCTCAAAACTCAATTGAAAGTACAAAACATGTAGCACATTTTTGCTACGTCAAATGCTAAACTCTTAGGTTGTTGCACTACTGCTGTGTAAGTAACTAGTTGAAGTTCCCATTTTGACAATGAAAAAAAAATTCAGCTGCTTCCATATAGGCACTTTCACAAGCTATTGAACATTTCACAAATACCAACCTGATTTCAGGACTACTTAGGTGTGCCTCACTTCATTCAACACAGCGAAACAAATATGAAGATACTATTCACAGGGTGCAACATAAAGTGCATATTACGGCTAGCTTTCACCAGCCTCAATGCCACGTACTCTGTACATGACTAGTCTGTACTAGGGTACAAGTTGAATGGAAATGGTAACAGCCCATGTGGAGCTGTAATTGCTTTCTCTCTCTGCCAGAGCGACTGCTTCCAATTCAGGTGCGCAGTCATGGCACTCAACCATAGTTGTCACAAGCTGCCTCACCTATAGAGCGGAACGGATCTCCCCGCTCCTCCAAATATGCTTTGACATGATTCTCCGGGGCAGCGACCGGCAAGCGCGCCCTTGACAATGGGCCGCAGCGCAACCAGTCGAGAGTATGAAAAGGCAGACCGCAGCACGCCCATGGCAGTGTGCTCTGGGAAGGTTCAGTCTTCCGAACCTCTCTCGCCACCGCTCGCTCTGGGAAAGTGTTCAGTTTTTCACACAGCCCACGATCAACTAATCGTTCTCCTTACCTGTACAACCAATCAACTCTGCGACTTCGGCGCCTCATCAAACAAGAAAGCCGTAAGAATTTTTTTGCCACAGACTCAGTTTATTGAATATTGTTTTCGCCTTTATTTAAACCTTGACCTGGCTTCATATTTTACGCAGTGTTTTCTGTGTCACTCTTGCCCTTACTTACTATATCTTTGTTATCTTTATAGTCTTCTTTTGTTGCAGTGTTTGTTTATTGTCGGTTTTCCCTCTTGTCAATTACAGAGTCATCTTTTATCATTATCATATCGTGGCATTCTCTTTTTTGGTTTGGTTTGGTTTTGGGGGTTTAACGTCCCAAAGCGACTCATTTTTTTTTTTTTTGTTATAAATATCCCATTGTTTGTAAACAAAAAGTGACTGTCGAACTTATTCCTCAATCACACACCGACACATACTTCATGGGTTGAGTAGAGTGGAGAGTTGGGCCAGTTGGTACATATTGGTAACGATCAAAACCAGCGGAAAGACGCAGACAAAGAGAGAAGCACACAACACAATGCTGGACTGACAACTGAGTTTATTGCTAAGAAACAGACATTCATATATACCCTTCAGCGAAGAAGCAACACATGCACGCATGGCAAGAGAAATAAAAAATAATAAAAATGATAATCACGGGGAAAAATTACCTTAACAGCGCGCTATGTGCGCTGTAAAGAGCTTAGGAACTGAAATTCTTTATTGTACAAGGTGACAGAAGTTTTGCTGACACAAGTCTCATCATTTTTAATAATGTGAAAAGCTTCCAGGATTTCGCGTTGGCTCTTTGTTTGACCCTGCCCCAGGATGACTGTTTCCTTAAGCAGCGGCCTGCATACCGGCAGTGTTTCGGCAAATTGGCCCGTTCGTCAGAACGTACGGATCTTTCATGCTCACGAAGTCTGGCATTTAAGCACCAACCTGTCTGTCCAACGTACATATTCGCGCATGATAATGAAATGCAATACACAACTTGAGTTGCACAGGGTACAAACTTCGTCTCATGGTTCACCATGTACTGTGACTTTGCCTTATTGTTAATTATCCTGCAAAAACTACAAGCTAAGTCCAGCTTTGTATAAAGACCATGTATGAATTCCTAACCTTCATAATTATACCGGCTATTCTTCTTAGTGGTCTTTCACTAAGTGGAGCAGAAAAAACCACTTGAACACCTTGACGAACACCTTTCACACGCTTTCACACAACATACGAAAGGTTGCCAATCTCTTTTATTTCTCTTGCCACGTGCACGTGTGTTGCTTCTTCGCTGAAGGGTATATATGAATGTCAGTTTCTTAGCAATAAACTCAGTTGTCAGTCCAGCGTTGTGTTGTGTGCTTCTCTCTTTGTCTGCGTCTTTCCGTTAGTTTTAATCCTTACTTTCATGGGTTGACCGGCCCAACTTTTAACTGGGTTCTCAAACCTCATAGAGGGATGACGGGTAACCGTAAAGGGGATCCCGCACCTCTGTTGACCGTAAAGGCAGGGATTTGTGACAATAGTTCTTATCCAAACGTCCGTGCTAGATTCGTCCAAGCATCCTCCTCCATTTGAGCGCAGCAGCGAACAGTGGCGGCAGGAGCGCGCAGCAATCGGAGAACACACACAGTCGCCGGCACGGAGGAAGAGGGAGGGGGAGCGAGGAAGGGTTACACGCAGCGGCGAATGGTGATGGCAGGAGCGCACGCTGCCCCAGCTGCGGAGCTGGTTATGAGGGTCAATGGCGGCGACGACGACGCGAAACACAGGAACGGGCGCCAAAGAGCTGCACTCTAAAATGCTGCTCCAACAGGCATCCGCTGTGATGGCTTCCTCAAAGTGCACTAATGCAAGAAAGTGAAGCCGAAAAAAAAAAAAAAAAATGAATGCAGAAGTGATCCACTGGTAGATAGAATGTGTTGTGAAGATCATTCAGAAGCAAGGATAATGCAAATAGGACTGAATCCTGTAAGCGCTATAAAAGGAGTGGCTCAGATCTTGCACCAAGAAAGCCTAATCAACATATTTATGAAGTTGAAGCATCAGCTCAAAAGTGTACCTCATTTAAGCTTTCTTTCTTTTAATTCATCAGTTTGGACTACACGTTTTCCAGAATAAAAATGTGTTTTTTTTTTTGTTTTTTTTTTTCCAATTTTACAAAATTTATCTAGAAGGTTTTGCTCTATACAATATATTTAGAGTTTCAAGCACACGCAAGCGTGGCTGAGGAGGCACCATGTAATCACTTTACATCTCCATTTGCCTGAAACTACTGGCCTTGTGATTGTGTTGTCACATATGTGCAGCTTCTGAACGTGTGTGTGCCAACGTTACCTCATGAGAAACTACAGGGAAGCTACATAAGAATGCGCTGTACAACTTCCTCCAGATGACAAGAAGTGTTAAAGGCCAGTTTTTAAGGCGAAAGCCTTTCTAGGCCCATGGAACGAAATCCCGTGCACAAGAGTTGTGCACAAGATGTGTGCGTGAGATCTGTCATTTTTCACAAGATTACGCGAGACGTTTTCATGTCTAGCGTCCCTGCCATCTGCAATCCCACACTTGAATGCGTGCCAAGAAACAGTGTGCAACAAGAGTGATGTTGTACCGTCCAAACTCATACTTGCTGGAGAAAGTGTGACAGATAATGCGCCTTTCCTTTCCTGCAAACATGTTATATGTAGCACTGCAACGAACGCCGATAACAGGTAAATGATAGGAGAGTAAGGGTAGGCTTTTGTTATTCTCCTCCAAAAACATCTAAGAGAGCCTTTAATTTTTGTTTACATAACAACTGCACAGCAATTGGAATGGTGCTTTGAACAGCCTGGTCACTTTCAGCAAATGATTGAGAAGTGCCCTAATGATGCTTGTAAGTACAGCTAGTAGACACACAAGCAATATGCATAGCAATAAGTTACGGGAATAATTCAGTGCTTTAAAATGATACACTCTTTTGACATCACAAAAGAGCAAGCTGTGCTCTGCATTGCAGGCATTTGCAGACAAAGGCAATTAAAGAAAAACAACAAAGAAATGTGCTTTTACTAAACAATGTCCTACACATTTCGACATTAAATTAACTCATACAGCCATTTCACTCCTTTCATGTCATAATGGACTAACAACCTGTGTAGTCCTCAATAAAAAAAAAGAAAAGTGTATATACATGAGAAAAGAGGCAGCGGGCAAAGGAAGTAGCGCCAAGATGATGCGCAAATGGCAGTAGTAGCAATGGTTTGCACCTGGCAAGGCCCCTATCACCAAATTGTGTGCACCCGTTCCACAATCTTGGCATCGTGTAAACAGATGGGAAATGGGGCTGCGATGAATGTTACCGAGCTTCTTTCCTCCCACCCTGTAAACAAAAAAAGAAGAGCACGAACTTCTAAAAAAATGCCACGAAAAAATAGTGGCTAATATTCAAAAGCACAAAAAAAAGCAAAGAAAGCAAACACATGCAGGGTATTTACTATAAGCAAACAGCTCATTCAGACATTTTCAGTCTCTGCAAAACTATATGATACAGCCAAGCCACAAACACTAATGGACATACGAGAACCTTCCAAAGAAAAAACTGTGTACTGAATACTTTACAAATTTAATCTTCAAAATGCTTGATCAGTGCTAGGGGTGGATGCAAGCATGAGATGCATGCAAAGTATATCAAAAAGGCCCATTCAGTTTTAATCTATCAGATATTTAATATAGTACTCTACAAAAGGCCTCATGCTTGCGACCCTCTGTGCCTAAAAAGCCTAATATAATGAACTTTTCCTCTTAGTGTAGGCGGCTTGAGACACACTCACAGCTCTCTTTACTTTCTAGCACAGCCCCAGCTGTCCTACAGACTGTTAAACATTCAGCAAATACAATCCTCAAAGATTATAGAATGCTACAAGCACAGCATTAATATATTGAACCCAGATACTACGGTAAAACCTTCGTAATTTGAACTCTGTAATTTCAAAATCCTGGATAGTTCGCAGAATCTCTGTGGTCCCGCAGTTTCCGATGTAAACTTGGAAGGATAACTCAAAGCCCAGTTAATTAGCAAATCTAGGGTGCTATGTGGGAATGCCCGATCCCAACTTCGTCACAAACCAATGAAGCGGCCGCCTCTCATGCCTGCAAAGCGATGCAATGCTGGCGCCCCAGCCCTAGAACTCCCAGGACAGAAAACCACTCAGTGGTATGACTTGCGGGCAACCGAAGTGCGCATCTATAGAGGACAAAATGTGCTTCATTGCTTAGCAGCCGTAGATGCTCCCGGTGCCTCATCAAAGCACGGCCGAGCTGGAGGCAGCGATGCACGCACTCATCGCTCCTCTCCAGCGGCCGAGAGGCAAAGCATCTCCCACCCATAACAGCTGAAGTGCATGTCCCACGACGCAACTATTTCTGCTCCGTGCATGCGGCAGGTTGACTGTGCTTCGCCATTGCTTTATTTGTGTGCCGTGGCTAGAGGGTTAGGATGCCGGCATCTCAATTATTTTAACTGCTGTGGTGTAAAGTTAGCCTTAGACGAGCAGCAGGCAATACACACCGCACGATGGTGCACTTCTTAGCTGCAGGAAATTAGAAAGCTGTTTGCATGGCTTATCGATGCTGGCAGTTGTTCGCTTATATGATTGGCAGGCAGCGTGAGGGCAACTTCTAACAATAATACTGAGGGCATACATGCACTCTCAAGATCATTGCTGGAAGTTGCTTTCATGCTATACCTACCACTTGAGTTTTGTGCTGCAAATTGGAGGAAAAAAGCACTTGCTTTCAGGAGAAAGTGCAACAAAGCAATGTCATGCTGCAGCACTGTATAAGACAGCGCTTTTTAAGAACAGTAACACTCTGCCATGATCCGTACCTTTTTGAGATCTTGCTGCAGCTGGTGCACCTTTGAACGTTCTTGCTCCAGTGCAGCATGAAGCTCTGTTACCTGCGCGATTACAGACAATCACCAATGGATCAAGTCAATAGTATGTACAGCCTTTGTCAGAAATTTAAGAGCCCAGGGGGTTCGCTTTTAAGCCATATATTAAGGCTTATTTAACAATCGCGGAAGTCTTAGCCATTACAGGGGGTAGGACGAAAAACCTCCTTGCCTTCAGCAAGTTTGGAAACCTGGGAATGCATTACGAGCCACGTAGTATGGCTCAGACCTAGATTCCGTGGGCTCTAAACTTTTGACAAAGAATGTACCTGGTGACCCATATTAGAGTGAGCACATGTAGGACATTAGCAAGCTAATGAGCCACACGAGGCGATGCTGGGACTTGCGGTGGTTTCTGTGTGTTCCTTTTTTGCGTTTTGCTATGAGGCACGCACCACTTTCAGATGATGTTCTGTGGGCTGCAGCCTAATTTCATTATGCACTCGTAGGTTCGCACTAACAGTGGACGACACCGCAGTAGTAGCGGCAAAAGCAAATGAAATGCGATTGCATAAGGCAGCAGTGCTGGCATCTGGGATGCAGGTAACTGTGAAGGTATGGTCAGAGTATCTCTAGCAAGGTATACTTTTTATCCATGACCTTTGAAGGTTTTCTCTGGCCATTCCAGCTCTGGCTCTCCGACCAATGAAGAGCAGAGAAATAATGGCAGATGACGTAAGTGAAGTGGCACACAACGTGAGGCCTGTATGGGGTCCACAAAGGAAGTTGAGCTGGGGCAACCATTCTAATACTGATGTCAGCCCCCTTTAGGGACCAAGCAGGCAAGCTCAATCTGCCTGTGTATTCCACTCTGGCATCATAAAGGTGTAGTAAGTGCTGAGTGTAGTTTCCCACATCAGGCCTACAAGGGTTCCTTGTGGAGAACTTTAGAGCACATCAGGCCTACAAGGGTTCCTTGTGGAGAACTTTAGAGCAGATGCAAAAAATATGAGGGTTTTATGCAGAAAAAAACCTGGGCTATTCCAAATGAGATTGCCCATTTAAAGCTCAATAGGTCCTGCACGGGCTATGGTGGGGCTAAAGAGCACATCTGCACCATGCCCACACGAGTCCCTTATGGGGCGTTCGATGAAACATGCGATGAAACTGCAGGGTATATGCAGAAAAAAAATGGTGGGGGTTTAAGCGGGGCTTGAACCTAGTTATACGAGTGAAAGTTATGCTAAGGATGGTTTACAAAGGTAGTATAAGGTTTGACAGTTTGAATTAGGAGGCTACCCAAGCTTCGCATCTAAGAGTAGACGCGATAGTGCCTTTTAACACCGCATTTTCATTCCGAAATTTTTAAAATGTTTTTTGTTTAAGTTATCTGTCTCAATTTTTGGTTGACACATACGCTTAATAAATCAAGGCCACACTGCCTTTCCTTTCCATTCCACAACTTTATATTTTTGTTTAGATTGGTTGCTGGGGAAAGGAAAGCGCATGGCCTGTCTTTACTCAAGGTCATTCAGACCCAGCAGGATGAAACCTGAAGTTGCACTCCAAGAAGTAGAGCTTGCGCTACAAGAACTGAGCTAGCTCAAATGGGGCTGCCCATCCCAAGACTATAAGTTGGGCTGTGACGAGGCTGGAGAGCGATCATGCTGCTTGCTGCCAATAAGCACTCATTGTGGAGAAGTTTAGTGTAAACACAACACAAATTACGCAATAAAAACCTGGGATAGTGCAAATAGGGCTGCACGCACACAACTGGAATACCTCCCACTTGCGCCGCAGCGAGGCTGGAAAGCAGGCATATTCGCATGCTGCCCACTTAGGTCCCTTGTGGGACATTTTAGGGCAGATGCAACACAAATATGGACCTCAAGGAGAAAGAGGGCGGGATAGGCTAAATGGAGTTGCCCACACAAAACTGCATATTGTCCTGCTTGGGCTGTAGTGGAGCTTGAACATGGGCATCTTTTTGGGGCACTTATGGGCAAATGCAAAATGTATTTGGGTTCTGTGCGGTAAAAACAGAATGAGCCCATTCAGGGCAGTCGATTTAATGCCACAGTAGGCTCTAAATGGGCCGTAGCAGGGCTTAACACTCCGGAACGCCTCCGTCCTATTTTGTAGAGTACGCGAGTTTTCACGATTTTTGGCTCTCAAAGTCTACCCTCGCGTTATAATCGAATCTTGCGATTCGGTTCGCCTAAAGCAACGCCGGGGTGCAGCCATAATGAATTCGCCACCACTCGGTTTCGGTTTCCACGGTTTTACGATGTTATGTTGGCAACATGGGTACCAGGGAAGCCAAATCAGCTAAATCCCATTTATCCAAAGTCAAAACATTGCGCTTTTTGTTTGTGGGCTCAGAATCATATGCCCCCTTTATCATGTGCTTTTCTCATCTTTCACAGTAGATTAGCGCATTTACTTCTGATGTTATCGCATTTCGCACGATGGCAACGCGCCATGCACGGTACGATGCTCGCCTAAAGCTATTGTGATAGCAGAAGAAATAGGAAATTCTGCGGCAGCTCGACAGATTGAGGTTACTAATCTACCTTACGTGGGTGGCAGATGCAGCAAAAGGTGATTTTTAAATGTGAGCCTGACCGCAAAGGCTTCCAAATCGTCTGGGAGAACGAAAGTGAAAAGTAAGACTCTGTTTCCGAGAACTCAGCCTCCGGTGACGACACCGGTTTTGATTAGACTGCAACGGCCATAATGTCTATTAAAGGTACTTTTCCAAGTGATTGTCTCGCGTTACATTTGTGGGTTTATTTTTTTTCTATTGGGCAGAATAGAAAGTCGCCCCTCGTGCTACATTTACAATCGCATTACATTTGAGTAAATACAGTATCCTTTTATTTATGTAATTTGCAATATACGTGCCCGCACGTGCTCTTCTAGACAAGTCACATAACAGTTATAAGCATATTCATACAATTACTAGACATTACATGCTTTTGACTCTCGCAACTACTGCCAGAAAATATGCAGCAATAACTATGCCACTTTCAGAGTATTATTTGACAATGAGGACCAGCCAATATTGGTCTTCGGAAGAAATTTCAGATTATCGCTCAGTTTAGAATGGCATGCAGAAGAAATGATGCACAATTTCGCATCTGGCTGTTATTCTCTGCAGCCTCCAAAAAACCAACATCAACCTATGAGGGGAATATGTTGGCAAGCCCAAATCGGGATCGCTCCAGTAGAACCTATATCGGTACCATTTGGATATTAGAGGTGTTAACCGCATCAAGCATTAAAATGTTCATCCTCTGAGACTGCCCTCGTCTGTACAAAGCAGGACCTGTTGGGAATTACAGTAGGCTGCCCACATTCAGTAATCCCAAATAGGTACAAAATGGGACTGATTGGGGCATATGTAGATGGCCCACAAAGACCTAGCGAGGGCCCCCACTTCATAGGTCATTTTGTGCTACTTAAGAAGGCATACAAAACTCGTTTTCAAAGAAAACACATTTTCCGAAATCAAACAGTACACAGAGAACAAATTCACTCTTACTAATCTATTCAAGATGCCTTTTTTCCCTGATGAAACTCGGACAGAAGCAGCGAATCTTGGTTCAACTACTAATTCATAGTTTTCACCATATCATTACGAGTAGTTATCCTCAACCCTCTTCTGAGCATCTGATGCTCCCAGCCCCTTATTTCTTTGCTGTTCCTCTATGGAGCAACAGTAGCACTTCATACCGAGTGAACCATTCTGTCTGCAAATTCTAGTTTGGCCACCCCATCCGCTGCAGACAAAATGTAGCACACGACTCTGCACACTACCCAAGATTTTTCTCTGAGGTGTTTAACAAGGCATTTTTTGTTTACTGATGCTCATTTCAATATGAACGCTACCATGGGACAAGAGTATGACAGCATTATAAAAATAATAAGTGGTAGCTCTGTACACTCTTCCGTTGCTCAAATCAGACTCTGTTCTCTCCCATCAAAACCTCTACAATTTTACACTGCGTGCCTTGCACTACATACATACTGCATGTTTTGATTCCTTCGCTTCAGGGCCCATAGATAAAAAGGTTAGATGCAATTTTCTTAGGCAACATAAATGTTATGCTACCAATTCCAGGCACTGTATTGGTTCTAGATTTTCTGTGGAAAGTTTCTGAACAGAGCTACATTCCCCAACAGTCTAACATAGTGAAGCATGCAGTAATCATTACAAAGCAATCTAGGAAGTGCAGAAATCACCTTTTCGGCAAGACCAGGAACATACTGCCCCATAATAACCAAGGTTCACAGGACAACGAACATGTCAAGAAGTCTACACTTGTACAAGGTATCCATTTCCACAGGACAGCAAATTAATCCAACAAACCTGTTGAGTGAGCTCATCCTTGACCTGCGTCACCTCTTCAAAGTCACGCAGTATTTCTGCCTTGTCTTGCACTGCACATACATAGAGGCAATCAAATATAGATACCTAAATTATATTCATTCCTGACAGAGAGATACAATGCATCCCACATATATTAAACTCAAAGGGCACCGCGAAGTAGTTCTATATAACAATAATTCGATATAATATATAAAAGATGCAGGGATGGAAGCAGGCTCAAGCACTTTGGAGCAGCTCAGGGAGCAGTAATGAAGCCATTCTGGAGCAGATTTGGAACAATAAAATGAGTTTTGGTGCACTCGAATTATGTTTTGGAGTATGTTTCTAGGCTCAAGCACTTTTACCGTATTTACTCGCATAATACTCGCACTTTTTTTCACGGAAAATTGTTGCTAAGTTGGGGGTGCGATAATTATGCGGAGAAAATTTTCGAGCAAATGTTTTGAAGCGTTAAAAGCAAATTTAAATAGGTGTGAATCAGGATTACTTTTAAGCAGAACTTACCCATGTCATAAAAGCACAAATTGCTAAAGCATTTTATTTGCCGCACGCAGCTTCATCACTCCCCGTGTTTCGTGGTACAATGCTCACAGCAGTCCATACAGTACTACTCTTGATCAGAGACGACCCGAGTCTGTGTCGACACTGCAATCGTAGTCTCCAAAGCGTACTACGCAGAACTCATTGATGCCGAAGTATCTGCTGGCAGCGCGGTGGCTATGCTGTAGCACGTACTCGAAAGCTTTCAGCTTAAAAGCAGCTGTATAATTTCCGTACAGTCCCATCGTGATGCGGCACCAAGAACACAGTAGACGGTGGAACAAAGCAAGGGACACGGATGGAACGATGACAACTAGACGCGGAGACACCTCGCAAAATGGCAACAACTACGAACGAGCATCATGGAGGTAAAAAAAAAAAAACGAGCATAACCTATGATGATATACCCGAGCACGCTATCGCCGCCTGGTAGCGCGTGCACACAAAGAGGCCAGGTAGGTTCAGTAGCACTCTAAAAGATGGTGCTTGTGACTACTAGCAGACGACTCTCGTGGTGGTAATATTGGTGGTGCGATGATTATGCGAGGAAAGAAAAAAATTCCAATTTTTGACGCCCAATATTGGGGGTGCGAGCATACCCGAGTAAATACGATAATAATGGCAATTTTCGCTTCTCAACCTAAGAAGTACATAAGTCAACATACTGAATATGCACGCATCTCTGACAAACATGCACAGATCCTTATAACAACACAACCTGAGTATAACTTTGGAACAGACTCACAACAAATGTAACGCTTCATTACTGAACATCAAGTTTAATTTCAAACTAGCCAAAAGACAACACAGAGAAGAGAAGCAAACAAGACGAGATTAGCACGATTACCAACTCGCTCAGTCATCAACCTTGTTACTCCATCAAGTTTAACTAAAAGCTTTTCACTATTCTGACTTGATAGATTCAGAGAGGGAGCCCACTTTGATGTGCTGAAACACCACCACTAGTTTCGAGTTCAGTGCTAATAAATTTCTGGGCACTGGTCAGTAGTGCCTTCAGGGAGGGTAGTCGGCACTCAAAGGTAGCTTCTTCCCCTTCAGATTCCTTATCTGACGGCCTTCTGACAGTGGATTGAGCTACACTGAGGCTTTCTTAATTTCAACATGCAGGCAATAAGCCCTCTATGGCTTCCTAACGTTCCTGAAAACACTTTTAGTGATTGGCACCTAAGTGGCATCATTCCCATAACAGTTCAAGTATGCTTTCGTCTAGCATAGGCATGACAGCTTCAATGATGAAGTACCTGCTTGTTTTCACAGCAGAACCATTAGAAAAACCTGCGTAGTTCTTTGCAGCCAGACAAGTTTCCTAACAGCTCATCTTAGCCGAGAGAATGTGCTATGCCACATGCACAGAGCATTTCTTTGGCTATCATTTCCCGCCAATCACTTCATTTGAAATTTACTCGTGAACAAACATTTATTAGGCTCCATGCTCTTCTAGTTTATGAAAAATGTGTTAGGCTCAGCGAGAGATACCACTGCCACCGGCGTGTTGCCATCATGTTTACTAGGGCAGTCCCCATACCGTGTACGCGCAAATCACATGCCTTCTCACAGTCGTCTAATAAAATTGCATCGAATCGCATTTTTCGCAGGCAATACCATTAATGACTCACCGAGCAGCAAAACCGTGTTTCACTAAATTTGATGCCAAAACATCGAGGCAGCCCATTAGGAGCAGTTTTGGAGCAATACTGCGCTTTGGAGCAGGATGAAGGCACTGAATAAGATTACCTTCAACCTGAAATAAAGGTATGCTGCTCCACTGTTGCAGACATGCATCCTACAGTGACAAGCTGCCCACTGGCATAATGGCAGGGTGCTGCTCACTTTGTAGCCTGCTTCGCATTATCGCTAAACCAATGCTTTGTAACTAAATACTATTTAAAATAAGAAGCCTAATCGTGTTCCCAATGCACTGTAAGCACAATAATCTTTCATAAAGATTAAGGTGATCATGGCTTTTGCAACACCTTTGGCAAAAAGGTGCGTGAAGCATGTCTCACGAGAGCTGTCACCGCATTGGCCTGCACTGTACAGAACACAGGCTTCCCCACATGGCAGCAGTGTCGTGTGAAAAATGGCACTGCTGGACCAAAGGCTGCCACCAACCATGTGCCATGCTCCTCATGTCACAAAGTTTTCTCATATCCTCACATAGCTAACACAGGAAGGAGTTACCCAAGGTCGTGCTCAGCACTGCTACTAATGCGAAAAGCGATCGCAGGAGCACCATCTGGACAAGCACCGCTTGCGGGAACGCAACATGCTGCTCAATATATTGAATGTTGCATTTCTGGGGCTTCAATAAACTCCTTCACTCGTGCTATACTTTTGCATGAGCTTTTCAGGGGGATTGTTTGATGGAATTCAAGTTGCTCAATAGTCGCCTCACATTTCCACACAGTCATATCACTGCACATTGTACAGGGAGCAAGTAGTTCCTCAGGCCCTTAGATCCAGCAGCAAAGTGGTCTTGCTGGTCTTCTTCAAGTTAAGGATTCATAAGAAGTGACCCTATCTAAATGCTGTGAGTTGTAAAAACATTTCCAGTTTCCAACTTCACCTGACCCGATTACAATGCTAGAAAGAATGCACAAATGTGAGCGAAAGAAAACCATCTGACAAGAAACCAGTCTGTGCAGAGGTAGTACATTAACTATTTTACTTGAAAAAAGCAAAATACCGCATAGTACCGCATAGAAGCAGTATAAATAACAGCAGCTTGTAATGACGTCTTTATTGCTAGACACCAGTAATTTAGCCAATTTAAGACATGTGTCCAATATTCCTGATTAATAAACTATGGGAGGCAATCTTTAGGAGCAAGAAAACTTCATTTTGAGACGGTGTACATGACTGGCAACACACTGTCCTATTGCAATTGTGCAGAATCAAAAGGTAAAAGATTGCTTACTTTCTCCTTGTGCCAGTATGTTGCACAACTGTTTGTTGCGGAGCTTCACCACCTTCAACTCAGCCTAGAACAAAGAGAAAAGAGCAGACTCACTGCTCCACTTCTAAGCCTCACAAGCCCTGCAGAGTTTACAACTTCAGTAGAAAGGGTGTCTACCAAGCTATTCAGGTTCCCTGACTTTTGCACGTTCACCCCTGCTACTTCAGCCGAAATTCTCCGACCACTGAGGAGGCAGAAAAATGGAGTGGCCATAGCAATGGACAGTACACGCATGGCCCATTCACCGCAAAATGACTATTTGAGGAGACCACAAAAGCCATAATGAAAACAGGTCTGCTCTCCCTGTCTAAGAGTTGATTTCTGCATAAGAGGTAGCCAGACTTTAATCTGACATAGAAACCATTGCTTCTTCATTTTTGTTATTTAAGAGGGGGCAGCCTGCCTCTGTCCTTCTTTCTGTGCATCAGACAGCAAGAATGGCCATACATCAAATATATGTCTTCGAAGCAGGTAGCAGAATTGAAATTGCCTGTAAAATGAATCAAATGTTCTCAAGCAGCTCAGATAGCAAAACAAAGATTAAATAAAGAAAATAGGTTGCCTGAACCACAGTGATAAAAGAAAAAACATTGCACACAAATTCTTTTCACCAGCAATGCAACCTATACTCACTCATATGCTTATAGCAGCACCCTTGTGAGACAAGCACAAGATGACTTTCAGATGTAGCATTTTTTTATATCCCTTGTTTTCACGCATGACCCATGTAAAGGAAGACATGAATGTGTTTTTTGCATAGCCTACAAGTTTGGCATAAACCACAAAGCCATGTTTTCAGAACAATGAATTGGATGAAACAAGTTTTGAAGCCAACAATTTCCATGCACACAATACGAAATGATGACATGCCAATTCATGTTGATAATGTGATGGGTACTCCCTACACAATCATAATTCACATCATACCAAAATATTAATCTCAGAATGCTCATTTTTTTGATTTTGCCAACATTTTAATTGTACCCCTGACAACTCCCCTGATCTCGCCAGGTGCACAATATTCCAGGTTTTCCAGGTCACTGGACAACCTGAGTACACAGCTCAAGACCATGGCATCAGCCATTATAATTCCTCTCACAAGCTGTTTTGCAGCACTGCGAAAGGCAGAGGCAACCTGGTCCAATCAGGATCACGAGCACTAATATAGATAAATGTGCTCGTATGCATAAGGGTGACAGTAGCAGCACAATTATCTATTATAGTGTGCAGGCACGAGATGCACTTAGAAGCACAATTACCTATTATAGTACACATGGTCCGGAATGGGCCATGGCTGCCCTGCCTTTTCCCGTGTTGCAAACATCTTGTGAGACAAAGTATATATCTGTTATTTTTTAGATGCTTATGCTAGTTGCAACAAAGGGTATTGGCTGGTTTCATAATGCTCAGTGTCCACACAGATGCACAGGATATAAACACAAGTGGATAGCAGAAGTAGATTTTAACCTAGTAGATTTTGCCCAGTTTTCTTTTCCTTCACAAGATGGTAGCACAGACAATCTTTAATACTTTTTGTGCGTTATAGAAGATGACAGGACATCCCAAGTATGTTTCTTCAAAAAGGCGCGAAATTTCAAATGTAAGCTCAGCATAGTGCGTGTACAGCAAAAACAATCAAAGGATTGAATTTTTGCAAG
This sequence comes from Amblyomma maculatum, assembly GCF_055883805.1. Lineage (NCBI taxonomy): Eukaryota > Metazoa > Arthropoda > Arachnida > Ixodida > Ixodidae > Amblyomma > Amblyomma maculatum. The sequence goes on from NC_139345.1 coordinate 68,029,379, forward strand.
TACCCTGTGTACTTACAGCCAGCGCTTGAATCTGTTGCTTCAAAGCAGTTATTTGCTTATCCTTTTTTTCGAGTTCGTCCTGGAACTGCAAGGTCCTTGCATGTTCGGCTAGAAAAGGCTGCAAAAAAGAAGAAAAGCTTAGAGGGCAGTTACCACTGTGTAGCATGACATTAAGTGAGAGTGGCATACACGAAAGTGGGGTGTAATTATTATCAATATTTAAGGTAAAGAAATCCAGAGTGACATGCATGTATGAAAAGCTAAAAAGCACTCTTTAGTTTCTACAGCTGCCAAAATGATGTGAAATCCATGGTATGGGCATTTAACAGTGCTTTAAAATGAGATACTCATTACAATAGAAGAAGACAGACTTCTATTATAACTTCACATTGCTTAGCTCTTGCCATACCTTCCTTGTTGCACGGTAAGCCTTTATCTCACAGAAACAATATCTCTCAAGGACAGAAGAAAGCAAGAATTTCGCAGCACCTTAGGGAACAGCAGTAATGCCATTTTGGGGCAGCTTTAAAGTAATAAAACGAGTTTTGGAGCATTCTAATTTTGTTTTCTTCTTTAATTACTGCAATGTTCTATTCCTAACGCAGAAAAGGCCACAATTTGATTTTCTTTTATTCAGTATTAAATGCTTTGCTGATTATGCACGCATCTCTTACAAAACAAGACAAACAGAAAAGGCACATATAGGTGTCATTTCTCGCTTGTAACTTGTAAACAAATATTTACCATGGTCTATGCTCCTCTAGTTTACAAAACTTTTATGTATATTAGGCTCAGTGCAAGACGCATTACACGGTTGCCATAGGTTTGCCGCCATCATTTCAACTATGGCGGCCTCTACAGCATGGATGCACAAATCAACATCCCACCAGCCAGCTATACCTCTCACTGTTGCTTAATTCTACTGGATCAGACTGCATCCTCTGTAGGCAATACAATGGTCCACTGCACAAAAGGGGGGGAGGGGGGAGGCATGTTCCAATCAATTTGACGGTAATACATTGGGGCAGCCAGTTTGAGATATTTTGGTGAAATACTATCGGAGCAGGACTGTGCAGAAATTCAGTTTTGAGCAGACTGGCGCACATGGAGCAGCACTTCCACCCCTGCACCACACTCCAGTTATGGTAACTACTACTAGTACCACTACCGCTGCTCTGACACGCAAAACTTGGGTACGAGCGCTTAACAGGTACGGCTGCAAAAGGCAGGAAAGGGAAACATGAGCGGAGTGCGGAAATTAGCAGAACCATGGGCTTCTACTACATCAAAACGTTATTAATTTATCTCCCATTAGTACCTAAAAAAATTCCAATAATTCAAACTAGGAGTGTTTGTTAATTTGGGACATGGGTGGGTTTGCACCAATTAATTCGGACAGGATGGAGTCATGTAACAGCACAAGACCTGGTAGTCAGCAACTGTCCGAATAAACCTCCCTAAACTTGGATTACACATAACAGTGGCATCTGCTCTTCCATTGCCAAAAAATAGCCAAGCATCAAAATTTATATAACTTTTTTAATTTACGCCATCCCACTGCTACCATGGAGCAGGCACATTCATCAGCCAGTTGTGCTGTTCAGGACTACTAATTTGTGCATCACTGTCTTTTTGTTTTGGGATAACATCAGGCCAGTTTAATGACTAAATATATAGATATATATTTTTTTCTTGCATTCATATCCTTCCTCAGCACTTGAAGTATGCTGAACAGTCGTTTTTGTTTTGTTTTTTTTTAATCATTGTCCTTAAGGTGGAGCATCTGCAAAACATGACAGACCATTTGCAAAGATGCAGCACTTCTGTGTAGTTCTGCAGAAAGGGTCATGTAGCCACCTATTGTTTTTTTTTTACAGTTCCAAGAGAATTGACAAAGCAAAGCATTTGACAAAACCATGAAATATTGCCCTGTCACTTAGTTTTCATCTCAAATATAATAACCACATTCCAGGCATTAACAGAAAAGACTGCTGTGATGCCAACATTTATTGCAGCTTTTTAAGAACATTCGATAATTCTAACTTTTGGATAATCTGAACATTTCTAGCCCCCTGAAGGCCAAATTAACGAGGTTTTACTGAACTGCCCTCAAACTAAGAATTTCTCTCTTCTCGTCATATCTTACTTATTGCCTGGTAACCCTTCTCTTCCAAGGATAGCAGCCCTTTGGATGGCTCTTGCAGTAACCACCTTTCAGTTATACTACAACTACACTAACACGAAACAAAGAGATGAGTGCTGAAGAGTTTGCGTTATGAAAAATTAGGGCATGTGAATGATTACAGCGACATATTTGATGCTGGCTTTGAATATTTTAATCTGAAAGCAATGCTACTGCCTGGTGTCTAGCAGAGGAGCTGGCACTGAAGTGTTTTCCAACCCTATTGGTATTATCACATGTCCTGTGACACGATCATCATTGCTCTATGACTGTAATAAATTGACTGTACGCCTGCTCCATTTCTTTTGAGTGGTGTGCCATGGTTAGAGGGTAAGGTTGCAGTATCTCTGATTGCTTACAAGTACAGTTGTGTAGTATATGTGGGCCTTTTTTCAGAACAAACAAACTGACTGTCTGGCATATCAAATCAGTTTAACATGTGTTAGCACTTTAGCATGGCCTAGCATATCATAACGATACTCCAGCAGCAAACCTGGATGGCCCTGGAATAGCCTCCATGCCACCCCAAGAGGCTGAGCCAAGGCAGAATGTGTTCAGACACAGCTAGCTGAAAATGCGAAGTGAGACATCTCCCCCCTCAGTGGGGTAGCTATGATGGGGCCACCTGTGATATCCTCTGATTGGCTTCTCTACACCACAGCTGTTCTCTCTTCCATCGGCACTTGCAGACGCCAAAGATCAAATCAATTTAATGAATCTGGTTTCGGTTGCAGCAGAAGCCTTAGTGCTCATGCGCAGTGCTTTAGTGGACAACGAAAGGAAAGAGGCATGTCTTGAAGGTGCACACGACCACTTTTACCTGCTTGTTTTTGAACTCTTCCATCCTTTGCTCCCTAGAGAGAATACTTTTGGCATCCTTTGCAACTTGTTCAAAGATGGCCTCCCGCACTGGTGAAGGTGGCCTTTTTTCGTTGTTTCTTGTATCCAAAGTATCTGCATAGGCAGATAGAAAGAAGTACCAATGAAGCACAAGTGCCAGTTAGTTATTTTCGCCTAAGTTCTGTATTGGGATAAGAACAGTTTCTCTAAATATGTCTGTCTACCATCAATGAGCTATGGCCAACACGTAGTAATATATTTTACTGGCATGGCTAAGCATCACCACTGCACTACGAAACAATCAAAGCTTGTGACACCAAACTAACTTCATGCAGACTGAAACTTGGAACAAATGAACGGCACTAAATACCAACTTTCCAAACTTAGTTTCTGCAATTTAGTTAAAGAAAAAGTAATACAGTGCCACTATTCCAGACATGCACAGAAAAATATAAACTGGATGCGTCCCGCAAAGCACAGTATTAGTAAAATAAAACTAAAATGAAAACTACGCCAAAAGCAAACATCAAAGGCGACTAAGCAGTATCATGGCTCTAGAGACCCCAAAGTAACCAAGCACATCCAAACATTTAATGACTTGTAAGCATCACAATGTGAATTTTGCTACTAATGCCAGATAAATGAATAAATGTAGGTAACTAACCAAGTGAAGAGCTAAGTAGTAACACAGAAATTTGAGCTAGTTGGTTCATCTTCGATATTTTACCGGCGCTGCGACAGGGGACGAGGAACAAGAGACGACAAGACAAACGCTCGGACTAGCAACTGAAGGTTTAATGAAACATACAAGGAAATATGTTCTCACATGACAACCAGAAGCGCATGCGCTATCCCTTCCCACCAAAAAACAGAACATACAGCTATGGATCCAAATATGACAGTTCACAATAATTGATGATTACTGATGGTGTGCTAACGCACGTGTCACTGTTTTTATGGATGTGACAAGCTCCACTGAGTTCCCTGGTCAATTCCCTGGACAGCACAAATGCTCTCATCATTCAACTACTCTGCATTACACTAGACCTAACTACTTCAAAGTTAAATGCACATATGGCAACTCTCTTAAGATAATGACTGATAAAGAGAAAAATAAACAAATAACAGAGCAAAATAAAGTAAATGCATTAGGTCTAATAGCTCAAGAACTGAAGAATCTATGTAACTCAAAAGCAAACCACAGAACACACTGTGAACACTGCGCCTACATAAATAACAGCATTTCTATACCCCACCGTTTAGCTAACTCCCTCCCTTGCAGTTTTCAATTTGCAAAGAGCTTTACCACCTGCAACCGAACAAAGCACTTCCACTACAGAATAAAAACGCACAGGTTTAGCACCTGTGCAATGAATGCTTATCAAAGTAAAATGAATGCAGTATGGTCTTCAAATGCCATTATGTACAGCGTATTAGTCTGAATTAACGCTTCCATGTTCATCTCTACCAAAGTGGTAAACTATTGCATGGATAGCTGCTGAGCAAGGTGCAGGGTTAAGCCCCGTTAAACAGTGCCCTACCTTCCTCATAAAGAAAAGTGCATCCTCCAATCAACATGCTGCAGTGGCATAGGATAATGCTGGACAAAAACATGGGACGTGCCGCCTCCACAGACCACTGCTATGGATGAGGGTGGAAGGTGATGCTGGCAAACACTTTTATGGACAGTGCAACATAAATACCAAAGAAAGTAGAACAGCCATTGCTATAGCGCAGTCCGTAGAGTGCCAGCAAACACTTTTATGGACAGTGCAACATAAATACCAAAGAAAGTAGAACAGCCATTGCTATAGCGCAGTCTGTAGAGTGCCAGGTTATATGCATCTCTTTTTTCTTTTTTTTTTTTTTCATTTTGTGCAAGTAAACTATCGTGAAATGGCACTGGCAACAATTTCTCTGATTATGAAACCTATGCTTGTCTCACAGGCCCTAAGCATTAGTAATATACTAATCTGAAATGTCAAAAGATGGCAACATCCATGCTATGGGTCCGTCCACACTGCTAAGACGAGCCAAGACGAGCCAACTCATTTATCCAGTAGCCAACAAAGAAAATGTAATCATTTGCCTTGTAGCCATTTGCAACTTCGTTTTTGGCTACTGTGTGTTTGCGCTTTCGCATGTACTACACCCGACGCCCAAGTGCCCGACCACTGAGCAGAACGACGTGTGAGCACTGCGACCATTAGAGCAGCTATTCTGAGTGCAAAGAGGTGGACGTTTCTGCAACACTGCCACCAAAATTTGGCAAACTTTTTGATAGCGCATTGGAGGACGATGCCTTTGAAGGCTTTGAGTAAAGCTATTCTGCCTGCACAAGAGTTTATTTGGCCATAAGTGTTGTCTTTTTTTTTTTTTTTTTTCTATCCTTTCGCGCCACGTAAGGAGTGCTCTCACATGCACTGAACATTACGCAATGGTCGTGCAAGTATGTATAATAAAATTTGAACTAAGTGGGTAAATTCAGGTGCGCCTTATACAAACACGTTCTACATACCAATATTTTTGTTGAAAATCTCTGAAATATGAGGGGTGCATCTAATATTCTAGAAAATAGGTTAGTTTACTTATAGTACTGATACAAAAGTGCCAATAAACTTATCAGTACAACCAAGCTAATGGTGACTACACCATCACAGAATTATCTAGGAAATTTTTGCAGACCTCTGCCCGCTCTTTAAGTACAATACAAACAACTATAAACTTCGAAGAATGCCTTTACATCAAGCATTCTTTGAACCCAAGACATAAGATACATGGCAACATCAAATTAAGAAAAATTGGAAGGTAACTATTTTTATCTAGTCCACTAGCAAGGTTTAATGAAAAACGTTATGAAAACGCTGGAAATCAATTTATATTTTACTGGCAAATAGAACCAAGAATCTGTTTCCCAGCAAGAGACCTAGTGCCCGAAGTGCTAAAACATATTTAGCATGAATCGGCACATGCACTTAAGCACATATCCACTGCTTACGATTCAATGTACACCAAAGCACCTGCTAGTAATACTTTTCACTGACCTCAAATGACGGTGGTTGATTTTCAGTGCTGAAAAAAGATATGACTTTGGAACGGGGACCTCTACACTAGCGCTTCTGTACATTCCCTTCATCTCTTCCCCACTGTCCCCAACTGTGCTTAATTCTCATGTACAACTGGAATTAATTCCTGAAGGAGGTAAGCATGAAGGTCGTTCAGGTTTCTTTTCTACTGCAGTAAAAGATGAGGCACAGATGTGTTGAAACTGTCACCCACATCACTACGAATAAGTTAATGTTTATGTGCACACCACTTTCACTGCAGTCCACAACTTGCACCTGACTAAAATTAATGATGCTTTCATTCATATATGGCACAAGCGCCAAGGCTAAGGTGTTTTTGGACTGCAAAAGATGGCACAGGAACAAAGGCCCTCTTAACCCAGCATATCATACAAGAGGAGCTGCACATCGCACCAAGGCAATGCTCTCAATCATCGAGAAACCAGTGGGCAACAGGCAGCACTGGGCACCGAGCTCAACACCTCTCCCCAAACACGAGGTAGACACTCGAACCCCTCCCGTAGTGGTCCTGCGCAAGAATACCTGTACTGCATTTGTGCTATACAGGCACATGAAAACTGTGCAAAACCAGCTATTGCTCACCCCGGCTGTCTGGTTCGGCCACATCACAAGAGGAGGAGCCCCCGCCTAGTTGGTTGAACTCTTCCAGGGACATGGTTGTTGCCTTCCTTTCTTTCTTGGCTGTGACATTCTTCTTTTTGTTTTTGCTGCCACTTCCACGGCCTCCCGCAGCTGCCACACCCGTCACGGCTGCTTCTTTCTGCTGAGTCTCGTAGAACTGCACGACCAGACACATGGCCGCAAGGGAAACATATGCGCCGCTTATGCAAAGGCCAAATCCACAGAATAACAAGATATGCAGTAAGATGGCACTGCCACTCATGCTGCCTTAATGCTATCACTCAACGAGCGCCTTAAGTTATAGCATGCACGCACACACACAGAGAAAGAAAGAAACCATCACTGGCCTCAGTGCATGCCAATACAGCAATAAGTAGCCCATAAGGAATTTTCTTACAAGCAATTACCCACTCAAGTTTCTACACAGTCATTCCTGTCTTCTGCCACTTTGCTTGTAGCATCCGACAATAACTCTGCTCTCATGTCACCAGTCAAAACAAGCGCAGACCACAAAGATCAGAAGAACCATGCCAGGAAACACGTTTGTATGGGAGGGAATAAAACTTGCCTCCTTTTTCTCTTCATAATCCAGCCGACTTAGAAGCAATGCCTGCTGGAGATCTTGCTCATAAGCTTCTGACACAAACTGTAAAGAGTAATTAGGCTAGCATCAGTGTGTGCCGGTGCTTTATAGCATAAATAGACCATTCAAATGGAAAAAATGCCAAAATAAAGTTAATATACTTAAGGCCAATGTTGATTATGAAAAGTAAATTTTTAAAATTTACAAAACATCAATTAAATTCACGTGGCATCTATGTGAGAATTACTTTTCTACAGCATGCTACACTGTCGCCTATGTAAAGAAATGACAAAAACATTAGTGTTTGCTTCAGAACAATTTACTGTGCTATGGAGCTTTCATTTTAGGAAACCTCAGACCGCTCAGTGTTCAGCCATGCCACCTGCCAACTATTACCTGCCAGAGGCATGCTCATAAATTTTCTATGCTGCGAGACTTCAAATAAGGGATGCAAGGGTCTTGGTGTGTTCAATTCCCATCCCACCCTTACATATGAAAGGAGCTGCCCAAGCTGCTGGCTCATTCCAACTCGACCATGCCTTGTAGTCGTGTGATGTCACATAGCCAGTCGGCCAATCAGCGCCCAGCAACATCATCTGCCTACTACCACCTGCCAGAGGCATGGTCTTTTTTTTTTTTTTTTTCTTTCTTTTTTTTGCCACCAGACAATTTTTTCCGCTGTGGGGTGCTAACACTCTCCTGGTACCAGCCTGCCAAAGGAATGTGTGCAATATTTCAAGGCTGCAGGGCTTCAAATGGTTGACAACACCATGCCGGACAATTTTTTCCAACATGGGGGCAATAACACTCTCGTGTTAACAGCCTACCAGGGGAATGCTCATTATTTTTCAAGGCTGCAAGGCTTCAAACTGTTAATATCCCCAGCAACAACGAATAGCGCTATCACATTGAAAGAAGAGCTACTGTTCAGATGATGACGCTCAAAGTATCAACTACAGATACCCTTGGCCTTCTCAGCCTCGCCACAGCAGCTCAGTGGGTAGGGCACTTGACTACTCGGCCAGGCAACCTACGTTTGATCTTGGTTTCTCCGGCCATGTTTCGATGGAGGTGAAACACTAGGCTCCTGTGGTCTGTGCAACGTCAGTGCATGTTAAAGATACGTTTGATCTTGGTTTCTCCGGCCATGTTTCGATGGAGGTGAAACACTAGGCTCCTATGGTCTGTGCAACGTCAGTGCATGCTAAAGAACTTCTTTAACATTCAAAATTGTTTGGAGTCCTCCACTGTGGTATCCTATATTTATAGCCCAAGTTGCTTTGGGACTGCTGCGTTCTTAGTTTTTGTTTCAGTTTGTTGGACTGTCCTATTTGTTTTTGTGTGTACATATTGTTATTTGGATGTGTCTGTGTCACATTCACATGACTCCTTCATATGAATACACCTCATTCCGTCAAATAAAGGGCTTCAGCACAATTTAACAAATATCGAAGTATCGGCTTATCTGCTTTGGCCACCTGGGCCAATACACCAATGGCGACTGAGAACTAGGTAGTTAGCCTTAAGTGTAGCATAATAATTATGTTCAGTTTACAGTTTAAATAACAGCAGAGACACCCCATTATCTTTTACAAACTATAGAATGAGAAGCTAGAAAGTAGCAAGTCCATAATCAAATTTTCTAACATTTTCCTTTCAAAGAAGAAAAATGCATTGTACATCATCTTTGTTCCCGTTTTCCTGAATCACTGATGCTGAGATGAATTCCAGCGTGCAATGGATGGTAGACCTGCAATGCAGCTTCAGTTTGTTTGGTGCATATTCTCTTCATACACTCAGTTTTGCACTGAGTATTCGTGAAGTTACAAGTACTGTGCAGCAGCTGCAATTTACTGCACAATTCAGCCGCCATCAAGATGAGCAAGCATTAACATTAGAGAAGATGCTACAGAGGAAAATACTTTGAAACGGTCGACTGGCAGCAGTAGAAGTTAAAAGTTTAACAGATTAAAGAGTTTACCATTGCGTCCCATTGCTTGAACATACACTACTGCCATTCTGTATGTCCTTTGTCAATAAGCAGAAATGTTGTGTCGGGTTTTACAGCGCATAAGCAACCAAGGCTATCATGTGCCAATAAGGAGAAGATAGACCCCATTCCTTAGACATACTTCAGGAAGCTGTGAGGTGGTTGGCTGCTTTAGTTGTGCATCATTATTTCTGTTGCATCCTGAACCTCAACATCACCAGAAAAAAACGATCCCATGCCAGACTTTGACGTCAGCACAAATAAGTGATTCCGTATCCAACATCAGCGAAAAGAAGTGAAAATTCCCCACAACTCTAGAATATTCCCCGGAGACACAGGACTCAATAGTTCTAGAACCTCCTGCGATTTAATTCCATTTTCAGTATTCGCCTGTAGACCAAAGTCAATTCACAGTACCCAAGGCCTCCCACCAAGACAAGTCACCAGAACAATGTGTTGCAACAGTCAAATCTCCTGCGAAACAGTGAACAGTGATGAGAATGACACTTCCTTCAGAGAGCACAGAACTGCCATAAGTGCCGAGAGTTTGGTGCCTACATTTGGTGGTGCATCACCATCTGCAAGTGTTTCAAGGGGCAGCACTCCCTTGACTCTTTGCACGTGAAACCGCCACCACCGGAGGGGCAATGAGCAGGGGATTCATACTGCAGTGAAGAGGAAAACTGCTCCGATTATAATATTTTCATTTGTGGCATTTTCATGATGTGCCAGCATTTCCAGCTTATTAGTTATTGCTTTGTGTGACTACTCCCACCGCCCACCTCCGTGGCCACCACTTTCCTATGAGTAGGCAGGTGTGTGTAGTGTGCATGATGATCTGTGCACAAATGTTCATATCAAAGGACACTTGCAATAATTACATGAGACTTATTCATGTACATTTGACTTCGATTCTCCCGATGGAGAGAAGTGTCAAAACCAAAGTTTGCTTTCACAGATGTGTTCCGGTGCCCATAGTGAGGTCTTGTATGCGTAAGCGCTTTTTGTGACGCCCATTTTTAGTACTTTGAATGAACTACTTTTGACGATTTCTGTTTTGTAGTTCTGTTCTGTACACTGAATGAGTACTTTAAATGTGTTTTTGCATGTTTCTCTTATCTGTACTCAATTACATTTAAATCTTTCCCCCAGTCTTTCGGTTTCCTGAAGGGAGGGAGTACAGTAAAAATTTCGACAAATTGTGGTCACAGAATGTGCTTAGAAATCACTAGGACATGTGCTAACATGCAAAGGGGTCGAACCTGGGGCTTTGCAACATGAAAAACTGAACGGTGCTCACCCACCATGGTCGCTTTCCTGCACTATCTCGGTGCAAAGGGGCAAAGCATCAAAGACAGGGAGACAACATAAGAGGCACCCATTCCTGCACAGACATTTCATGAGAAATGCAGTGGCTGGTTTGCAGTGCCTTGGGGACATAAGGGTGAGCCATTTAAGAACTAATGGCGATTTCCACTGGTCGCTACAGAGCACGTTTTCTTGCTCCGGGACGACGATTTCGAATTCCACTGGTCGACCAAGATAGGTTGCGCGTATTCCGCTGGTCGTTTGGAGCAGCTCGGGACGCTCCAGCTCGATCCGCCGACCGAAGTCGGATCTCTCCGAAAGTTCTAGTCGCTGGCGCGGTCACTTCCGGATGCTGTTGGATTCTTTTGGCTGTTTTTGACTGTTTCAGCGACATCGGCAGAGGACACTGGGTATCACCGTTTTTTGCGCGAATATGTCGAAGCGCGTCTATCGAAAAACGTCTGCAGCGTTAAAAAATGAGAAAGCAAGTTGTTGAGGGCCACACTCCTGGCTATTTATCAACCGCGCTGGGATGCGGCTACAACTTTCGAAACCGGCTCAGCTTTACTTCCGTCGCGCGCACTACACGTTCCGCTGGTCGACCAAGGCTGATTCGCTCTGTAGCGCTAGTTCACTGTAGTAGCGCTTTAGGTCGGCTCGGGCGCCCAGCTCCGATTGACCAGTGGAAATCGGCATAAAACTGTGGGCTTAAATAAAAGCGGTTCGGACCTGGGGAATGCAGCATGAAGAGCAAAGAGCAAAAATGTGGCAAGTGTCAGCCATTGCGATGGCTTCTGCACAGCTCATTGGTGTAAGGAGGTGAAGCAACCATGATCAACCAAGGAAGCGCTTCCGGCTTGGCTTTGCCATCAACGAACCGGCTTTGTTATTAAATCTCTTCCACACATAGGTCAACAAAAATGCTAACTGAATTTCGTGAAATCTAAAAGAGGAGCTGTTCATATTTGTTGTCATGAAATTCTAATCTACACTTTATACAGTGAAAGTGTTAATACTAAAAGCCTTTGTACCTCGTTCAACAGTTAAAACTTTCAAAATCGGACAGTCAGAATCATATGTGCGATAAAGATGAAGTGTGCTTGCACGCGCACACATGAAGAGATTGAGGAAGAGAAAGAATACAGAATATAGTTCAGCTGTAGAGCAGTCGATTACTGCGTACTGTCTCATTACGATACAATATATCTTGGCGACGAGGATGTCAACTTAAATCAGGACCTCGACGTGGACTGCTGACCGCCATCCTGAGCTTATCGGGCCTTCAGCTGCCGCCGCCTTCCTGCTGACTCCTGATCGTCCTGTCCTTCTGCGGAAGCAATGGGAGCAGGCGTTGCACAATCACCTGTTGGTGTCTGGTGTCTCCACACTTCCTATGGACTGGCGAAAGGCCATCCTGCTGAACTGCTTGGGACTGGAAGGTCAGTGCATTCTTTATACATTATCGCCGTCGTCCTATTCAGTGCCTACCCGCTGCAGCCTCACACTCCAGTGACGTGGCACTTAGCCGTGGCGAATTCGACGAGGTGATTTCCATACTAGCGGCACACTACAAGTCCTCCATAAATGTGATCGCCGCATGCCACCGTTTTCGCTGCCAAGTACAAGCTGCCGGAGAGACAGCTGATGAGTATGTCGCTGCTCTTCACAGCCCTGTCGGCGACTGCGGGTTCGGGAGCCTTGCGGACAACATGATTAGAGACCAGCTGGTGGAGAAGATCACTAGTCACAATTTGCGGGAACGCCTTCTTATGGAAGGCTCCTCCTAGACTCTGTCGCATGCCGTGGCCCTTGCTAGGCAGTGCGAGCGAGCTTCCAGTGAAGCAAAAGAGCTGCCAGAAAAGCTCGCTCCAGTACAGCGCATAGAATGCGAGCGCACAAAAGAACGGCTGTAGAGCAGCCAATTGCTGCATACTGTCTTATTACAATACAACATATTTCGGCGATGAGGATGGGTAGGGTTTTCAAGGCACATATTCAGCTGGCCCTGTCTGAGCGACGCGACTTACATATAGCTATCATCGGCTGCCTCAGTGTCTACCACTATACGCCACATGTCACGAGCCCCAGCCATCCTGCTTCATGGTCGGATGCCTTGCACAAGACCTAACGTCGTGGGCCTACCGGGTCAGTGTTTCTTGACAGACCCTTCAAGAGTGCTTAAGCTCTTACGCCAGCGGCTAGAAGAGAAGCAAGCCAAGCACAAGTGTTATGCAGGCCAACGGAGTGGAGCCAGGCACTGGGACTTTCAGATTTGCAACTATGTGTGAGTGCGCAAGCCGAATGTATGAAGCAGGCTGGCTGCTCGGTTTTCGAACCTCGAAAAGTTGTGGAGCTACATGGACCTGCCTCATACCTGCTGGATGATGGACGCGTGTGGCTCTCGTCCAAATTTTCGGCTGTTAGCCAAGCAGTCGTTCAGCGTCAACCTCCATCCTTAGTTCCAGCGGCTCTCTTCCCTGACATTTTGCCGCCAAATGACTGCACCCAAATACCGACCAGTTCACAACCCGAAAACATGGACCAAAGTTTAACCTCCACAATCCCACAGAGTCCAACCTCGCCTAACACCAATATTGCTGATGTTAGACCAGACATTCCCTCTCCCTCGTGCTCGGTTTCACTGAATACAGAACCAACAGACCCTCCACAACCCACGTGTGCCGCAACAGTAGCAACTTCTACTCCACTTCCTGCGCCCCACAGAATCACACATGAAGAGAGACTTCCCACAAGGTTCAAAGATCATGTAATACATTAGAGGACTTTCAACATTCGCCAGCATTTTTATTTTTTTAAGTGCGGCGTAAATGTGATAAAGATGAAATGTGTTTGCACACGCGCACACGGAGAGAACGAGGAAGTGAAAGAATGGCTGTAGAGCAGTTGATTGCTGTGTACTGTCTTATTACGATACAACAATACGTTTTCCTGTATAATATCATATCTTTGCAATTATAGGCACCCCCCCGGCCCCCTAACTACGCAAAAAAAAGTTGGGAAAAAGTTCGCATGCGAATCTAAGCATCCCTTTTTTTGAGAGGAAGAGCGCGTGCACAAGGCTTCCAGAGTGATTCACGTGATGTGTTGTCATGTGGATTTAGAATCGGCGGTCATATGGCATATCTTGACAGGTTTCGCAGGCATTGCAGATCCACGTATGCGAGAACATAGCGAAGAAGGAGGGGAGGGGGGGGGGGGGGGGGTATTTTAGATTTTTTTTTAAATCTAAGCACCCCCACCTCACTTTGGGCATCCGATCATGAAAAAAAAAAAGGCGGGTGGTCAGAATAAAGTAAATACTGTATATTTTTTTTTTCATATTTAAGAAAATGTACCAACCAGGTCTTACTGTATACATTGTACCATTAGCTTGTTTCTGTTTTGGTTTGTGGCACTGCCTTCCTACTTGTCCATGTGTGTATGCACTTGCTATCTATATGTGTCTAAGTCATCTGCTTCCTTCATATGAACGCATCACATCCCCTAAATAAAGGGCTTGTAGCTTAGTCATGATAATGAGTATTGATCGAATATTTAGGGGAATCCCTCAAGGTGGAGTGATTTGTAATAACCGAGTAATTACTCATTGACATCCACCCAAGCACAGCCATTAGGCTACAAAGGAAAGCTGTATAGCTTTCCTTTGTAGCCTAATGGCTGCGCCTGGGTGGATGTCAATGAGTAATTATTCCATTATGATAATGAGTATCGGGTCATTTTATTCGACCACCTGGGCCAAGACAACAAGAACCTTAAACCCCATAATATCAAACCTTCCCTCTCTCCCCTCACGATGTACAGCCTCATCCACTTCTAGCTATAACACGGTCGCTGCTTTCAAAGCGCCATTGCGTCCGACCCGACCATGCAATAAAGCTAAGTGGCAGGATATGTGAAGCAGGACAGCCGGCTCCCTATGTGTTCGCATCGCTTTGCATCGATATGCGCCTGCATTGGATGCAATGCTGATTTGAAAGGAGCGGCCGTGTTACAGCTAGAAGTGGATGACCTTGTACATACATTGTGGCAAATAGTGACATGTTTTAGCTGGCCCTTGGCACCACACAAGCCTATACTAATGACAAATTATAATGGTGCACCTATTTCTTCTGCACCACAGTAAATTATATGTAAGCTGAGGCAAAGATTTTTCACACTGAGCGCCCTTTCAGCTGCCATGACACTTCTCGCCCCACACATAGCAGGGTGTCACTGTTGACGGTGTGGTTTTTACAAAAGTAAACTATGAGAGGCGAAGTCAGCCCTAGAACGGTAAGCACACATGCACAGCATTAGTATGGCACTTCCGACGTCCCATTGGGACAATACTAAAGAAAGAAAAAACAGACACCCTTACAACACTATACCTGGTCATCTCTCTTCTTCCAAGATTCCCAGTCATCGCCACGCCCCTCAGGTTGGCCTTGCTGAGCTGCTGACTTAGGCTTTGCCTGTTTGAAAGGAGCATGATATTAAAGCAGTACTATCTTCTCCTCTAGAATCATTCTGAAGCAGCAAGAAGAAGATTAAATTTTTGTGATGAAAAAAAAAGAAAAGAGCCAGTCCACTGTACCTAGACGGACGTTTCTAAGTCTACCAGATTTTAAGGGAGTGTTTACTCATTCACATGCATACCAAAGCAGCCCAAGTTGTAGACAAAAAGCTAGAATGCTCAGAAACCTTCAGTTCGGACTAACATTGTCCCTACATTTAGTGATCAATTCTGCCTTGGTAGCATTAGGTGAACTCCCCCAAACAGGTAGTGGCCTCAGGTTAAAGTTCCAAAACAAATAAATTTGTCTTAAATTGCAAAACTTTTGAAAGCTGTTGGTGGTGCTCAGGTGAATGCTAATGATAAATTACTCTCTTGTGATAACTAAGAACGCTTGATGGTTTTCAGTGAAATCGCACCACGTCTAATAAAATAACAGCACCGATATCAAAAGTAAACTGAATTCAGATGCGGTGGCACGTATGCGACAAAGATGAAAGACAATGGTAAATAAAGATCCCTAAGATGGTAAAAACATGTAAAAATAACATGGCTACGCTCTTTTCATCATCAGCTAAGTGTTTTAAGATTGCTTTGATTTCTGGTGTAATGGTGAGTCGTCAAGTAAGGTCTTATAGTATTTATCAACAAGCTGGATGAAGTGTGTTGACGTACTACTTCATACATTACATGAATTCGGAGGCATGTGCAGATGCCAAGTATTTTTTCAGGTACTAAGGAATTATTAAATGGACGTGCACGTGCAGACATCAAGTATTCTTTCATGTTCGGGCACTTCGCGCCATGAAAGACACCCACTGCACGTTGTATGTACAGCCAAACGTTTACGGCCACTAGCTCGGTTGATCTACTCACCGCGTTACAGAAACAAGTATACGTAATATTACGATAGAAGTACGGGAACGACGCATGTGTATTTAATCAATTTGGCTTGCTAATATGCGGTAATTACCGAGGTACTGAAAATACGTACAACGAACCTGATTTTCAGATGGCTTCTTTTTCTTCTTGGGTTTTGGCTTGGTTGTCACAGAGTTGCGGTCTCCAGCTGAAGCTGTCTTCGCAGGCTGCGCTTTTTTCGAAGGTTTGGGCTCGTCGGGATCCTCGCCTTCCACTTTCAAAACGGCAAAACGCGACGGCAGAATAGCGGCCATTTCGCCACAAATCAGCTACAGCCAGAGCAGTGCACACCGAATCAAGAATATTAGAACCAGAAAAGCGCTGCACAAAATGCAAACGACGCACGTTTCTCACAGGCTTGGCAGCGACACGCGACACCGAGTGCAACGATTCACCCAAGTCGGCTGGCAAACGCCACTACCACACGTCAGAAAATGCAACGCAACTTCACTTTCTTCACTCGGATCGCCTGCCGACAACGTGAGTGACGGGATAACTCAATTTACGAAACCAGAATTACTATACAATTACCTCGCGTTTTTAAAACAACATGAGCACTTCCTGCTGCTCGAGCACCTGAATCTGAAAGATTTGTAACATCTGAAATGCCGAAATTCTCGAACATATGACAGCGGACACACCGACAATGAAGGCGCTCGTGTTCTTTCGGTTTGTCGTGTTTTCTGGTTCTATTAAGTATGATCACTATGACAATTTCATAGGTTTAAAGAAATATTACTGTAAATAAGCAAAATAATAGTTTTTTACGTTATCTGAAAATTTATCCTCTCTGGCCCTGGTCCTTCAAAACAGGGAACATTGACTTCCTTAGCGACGCACTTAGCAACGCGCAACGCTTTCATGGTCGCCCTCGAGTGCGGCTCGAGTTGCTCGAGTCGCATGTTGATAACACATGAAGGTGTCCGCTTCGCTATCTCTTGGAAGGGGCTCACTATTTTCGTTTTTGTATGTTTGTCCGCAGCATCCAGACGCCCATCGCTATGGCTGCAGCATCGATGAAGGCAGCTAAAAGCGCAATAAGAGCTGATATTAAGAAACGACTGAAGTCGATGACTGCAGAAGAGAAACTCCGCCAGTCGAAGGTCGTCTTGGACAAGGTACTTTGAAATGAATAATCAATTCGTCGCGTTGTCGCGCTCGATGGTAGGCACGTGACAGTATTTGCTAACAAACTTATGAAGCTGCAGCGAGTATTTTCAACTCCTGTGTTGTCATCTGCAGTTTCTCAACCACTGCCGCTACAAGGCCAGCAAACGGATATCCATATTTGTTAGCATGGAAACTGAAATTTGCACGGAGCCTATTATTCAACAAATCATTAAGGACGGCAAGGAGTGTTTCATCCCAAAATATGAGTGAGCACCGAGCAGTGTACATTCCATCGAGTTTCCACAATCGGCCGAGCTTGAGATTTTAATGGTCATCAACTTTCCCTGCCTACTGTAGCGACAAATCACGGCAGATGGACATGGTGAAGTTGTCATCTCTTGAAGAATTGGAGCAACTTCCGTTGACGAAGTGGCGTATCAAGCAGCACGCTGATTTTGACCCACGTGAGGAAGCGTTGATGACCGGTGAGACATATGTCACATAGATATCGCATGCATGTCAAAATCAGGCTTACGATCCCAAGTAATAGCGGATGGCGTATGCATTCGAACGCATACCAGTGCAGCGCATCCGTCTTCACAGTGCATAATCTCGCAGTATTTCTCACAGTGTTTGGCGTTTTGTACATTCTGCGGTGCTGTTCTGTATGTACCAACATTAAAGTGAGCTAGCTCACTTTACCTACATTTACGCGCAAGCAGTGTTGGAAGCAATTTGGCTATATTGAACTGCGAACTTAAAATAGTTTAACGGCTTTTACTTCAAAGGCATCAAAAACATGAAGGCTATGAAGCAAAAACCAGCGTTATCATATTTTGGCATAAATATGAGTGAGGCTTAAACTTAAAATGTTAAATATATAAGCAAACCTGTTTACCCACAATAATTCTACTAAAAAGTGTATGTGAGTATCTAACTTTCATCCTGTGTGCAAGCTACACGTTAGAGAATGTAAAAAAAGAAAGGCAGGTAGGAGAAATCATGAAAAAAACCTGTTACGACTGCCCCAGTTTGAGCAAGACTGAAGAGAAAAAAAAATGAATGCCAGTTTGCTGCAATTTGTTCTGTTAGCAGAGCAAAAATTGATTGTTGCATATGCGTTTTTGCAGCGTTTTTATTTTTTTTGTGCTGCAGGTGGCCTTGACCTCCTTGTAGTACCTTGTGTAGCCTTCACACCACAGGGAGCCCGCCTGGGACATGGGAAAGGCTACTACGACATTTACTATGCTCGATGTCTGAAGTTGCAGGCTCATAAACCCTACACTCTTGGCCTCTGCTTCAGCCAGCAGATAGTGCCAAGTGTGCCATTGGATGAGCATGACATGGTTGTTGACGAAGTGATTCATGCCTGACATCAGGGCTGTCTTGCGATGCCATTCCTGTTCATCACCAACACGCAGCCTACAATATACTTTTCGTTTTACTATAGTTACTTTGTGTCTCATCTATATGTCTCTACTGTGGTCTGGGTCATGATATGGTAGCAGCCAAGATACTTTTACATGCGAATGGTTACCATTGGGCTAACATTATTCACAAACAAATATTGAGGCGTAGATTAGAAACCAATTCATATGCGCCTCACGGAATGCTTCTGCCAGCTTAATCGATAAATTGTTCACAATCCAATTTTACACTGAAATAGAATTTGGTAGGCAGCATTGTTTTCTACCGCATTTTTGTGGTACTTCCTCGGCTTGGTCGAAACAAGTCATGTACAGTCGAACCCACTTATAACAAAATATTACAATGTCAAGAAAATATTGTTATAGTCAAGCTATGCCAAAAAGAAAAGAAATGACAAACCTCAGAGCATTTAAGGACAAGAAAATGACTTACGATGTTAATATATTTGCAGGAAAAAATCTCCCTATAAGCCATCAGCCATGTTTGACTGTTTCGTAACATATTCCGCTGGCATCTTTCTACAAGGTGCCTAACAATATATATACACATACTTGAGTTAGGGACCTTTGGCAGAAATTGAAGCCCAGAGGGTCTGTGCCATTTGTAATGCCTCTACAGATTCCCATTCGTTGTAGCTGTCAGCTTAGGTGAAACATTTATTTTTTGTGACTGCATTGTTAACAAGCAAATATTTTTCCTCACGGCATGCCACCATCATTGTTACAACTATAGGAGCTTCACAAAACTTTCCTGAAGCAATTTTTTTGGCGTGAAGTCTGATAAGCACTGAGAGAAAAGTGATGGTGGAAATGAAAAAGAAAGCCATTCTCACAATCGGCGCATGCACCTCTTTGACTAATGGAGTTACATATGATGCACATGGTCTATTCAGTAATGCACACACCCTGGCAAGCTTTTTCGAACAGCACCTGCAGTAAGCACCCTCAGAAGCATTAATAATGGATTGAGACTTGGGAAACCTCAGCTTTTTCTCCTACCCTGTGCCATCATGGTATGTAAGTGTCCCCACCAAACACAACTTCTGTGTGCACAATCGCCTGCGGTTTTCACTTTCACAGCACCAGGTTGATCCGTCGGTCGGCTCCACCAGCTCCTCTTGCACGTGTTTTCACATTATAAGCATGGTTTTGCTTGTGTGGTAGTAGCATTTCTGTGTTTTTGTTGCTCTTCAGTCACCAGACAATCTATAATGCGCCGTGACTGCGTTGTTATAAGTGGTTTATTTTACCACAGAAAACTTGAAAAAGCCTGCGGTGCCATGGTAGTCTATTGTTATAGCCAATATATTGTTCTAACCTGTATTGTTATAAGTGTGTTTGACTATGTTTGCATTGTCTGAGGCAGCAACAATGCAAAATAAGCCACTTTCTGATCGACGGTACCAGTCGCGCCATTTCGTTTTGTTTATAGCAACTCTTCCATAGAGTTTGAAAAGGGAAAGGAGGTGGGCTGAGTTGCTTTGTGGAAGGTTTGAGAGCTCATTGTAACTGTTTCATGAATAATAATCTCCCAAGCCTAACTTGGCCAGAACTGCACTTAATTCCTGTGTGCATCGCAATAAATCTGCAAGCTTTGAATGCAGTGGTTATGTTTGGTTTATCAGTTTTAACATCCCAAAACTACTCAGGCTGAGACACCATAGTGAAGGGCTCGGGAAATTTTGACCACCTGGGGTTCTTTAACGTGCACTGACATTGCACAGCACACGGGTGTCTAGCTTTTCACCTCCATTGAAATGCGACCGCCGTGGCCAGGCTTGGGCACAGTAGTTGAGTGCCCTACTAACCACTGCACCACCACTATGGGGCTGGAACACAATGAGATGGTGTCACTGCCACATGTGCTATTGCTGGGACAGCAGTATGTATTTCTTTGCCATCATCGCAAACGATGGGAACGTTTGAATACTTCTGATCGAATCAGACAAGCACCCAAATAAAATGTGGTGTGAAACAAAACAGCCGGCTCAGTGCCACTTTAGCAAAAAAATTTGAGCTTTGACAATTCACCAGTTTAGCTGAGAGAATCGTTCAGCAGAGGGTATATAATTGCTAACACGATCGTACAGTGCGTTGCACAATGCGCACATCCTAAGGAGTATATGGTTAGAACTTGAAAAAAAAGAAACAGCAGTTGCCATGGGCTATCATTCATGGAGTCTGTATTACATTCCTGAACAGTAAATAAAATCGATTTCCGATATTTGACGATACGTAACAAGCCATAGACATTGAAAACCTTGCACTTATACTTTTGCCTATGCTAAGCTTATTTAGGTAACCAGAAAAGCATTAAGAGTGGACTAATTTCTGTCACAGAGGAACTGTGCTTGGCAGTTATGCAGACTTAAGTTGTATCCGACTTTAGGTGAGTATGCATCCGTAGAACGCTTCTGCCAGCTAAACCATTGAATCTTTAGAACTCAAATTTTGCTCAGAAATTACAATTGGGTGGCACTATTTTATTAAAACCAAACTCGTTTGGGGTACATACTTGCCCGATTCGATTAACAAAAAATGGCTCATGTTTAACCCTGATAAACCTAGTTAGGCGAAGCAAAGGAGTTTTCCTTTGGTTAGGCTTAAGTTTAAACTATGGAGTCGTGGATGCTGTCAGCTACAAGAGAGAACATTTGATTTTGTATTTACTGTCAATGTTCATGGGGTGGTACAAAATAGGTGGTACCATGGTGAAGCTATACATCCACACTGTGACCTCTGGCTTGTTGGAGATCAAGTGGCCTTCCAGGTTGACCATGGCTGATACATGGTGTAGTGAAGCTTCTGCTTCAAAATACAAATGGGCCACCATCCCCGCGATGACGCTGATAGCGCCATCTCGATTGTTTGGTTGGTAGCAACACTGCAACAAAGATTTGCCGAAGAAAAGTATGTGCGCAGGACTGTTTTGCGGAATAATAATAAAAAATTATGAGGGACTTCAGCGACTAAAGTAGTGAGAAGCGAAAGCCTAAGTTCCGCATTCTGCTACGCAACAGGCATTAATTTGTCATCATCATCATCATCATCAGCCTGACTATACTCTCTGCAGGGCGAAGGCCTCTCCCATATTCCTCCAATTAGCCCGGTCCTGTGCTAGCTGCATCCTCTTGACCCCTGTGTACTTCTTAACTTCATTCGTCCACCTAACTTCCGTCTGCCTCCCCCTGCTATGCTTTCCTTCTCTTGGAATCTAGTTTGTTACCCTAAGCTACCATCGGTTATCCTTTTTTCACGCTGCATGTCCTGCTCATGTCCATTTCTTCTTCTTGATTTCCACTAAAATGTCAGTGACTTGTTATTTCTCTGACCCACTCTGCACGTTTCCTATCTCTTAATGTTACCCCTATCATTTTCCTTCCCATAGCCCTCTGCATTGTAGAGCCCTCTTTGTTAGCCTCCACATTCAGCCCTATAGGTAAGTACAGGTAAGATGCAACTGTTCCTCTTGAGCGATACCGGTAAGCTGCTAGTCATAATCTGTGAGTGCCTGCCAAATGCGCTCCATCCCAATCTTATTCTCCTTGTTATTTCCCTCTCATGGTCCAGATCTGCGGTTACTACTTGTCCTAAGTAGACGTATATTCGCCTACTACTTCCAGTGCTTCGCTACCTAATGTAAACTGCTGTTCTTTCCCTAGGCTCCTGTCTAAGTCATCGATCATTCTTTGCAATTCATCCCCTGAGTTACTTAGCAAGGCAATGTCATCAGCAAATCGCAGATTACTGAGGTATTCTCCATCTACCCTTATCCCTAACTGCTTTCATTCCAAGTCTCTGAGTACTTCTTCTAAGCAAGCTGTGAATAGTACTGGGGAAATCGTGTCTCCTTGCCTAACACATTTCTTTATAGGAATTTTTTAACTTTCTTTATGCAGAGCTATGGTTGCTGTGCAGCTCCTATATATATCTTCCAGCACTTTCACGTACGGCTCGTATACACCCTGATTTCACAATGCCTGCTTGACCGCCGAGGTTTCTATTGAGTCAAATGCTTTTTCGTAATCAATGAATGCTATGTATAAGGGCTGGTTATATTCCGAGCATTTTTCTATCACCTGGTTGATGGTATGGATATGATCGATAGTAGAGTATCCTTTCCGAAACCTGCTTGATATTTTGCTTGGTTGCAGTCTAAAGTTGTCCTGATTCTATTAGCGATTACATTGGTAAATACCTTATATGTAACAGACAGTAAGCTGATTGGTCTGTAAATTTTCAAGTCTTTAGCATCCCCGTTCTTATGAATTAAAATAATGTTTGCGTTCTTCCATGGTTCCGGTACCGTCGATGACACCAGGCACTGCGTATACAGGGTGGCCAGTTTTTCTAGCAAGATTTCCCCACCGTCCAACAAATCTATAGTTACCTGATTCTCTCCAGCTGCTTTCCCCCTTTTCATAGTTTCTAATGCTTGCTTAACTTCGTCTTTCATCACTGGCAGAACGACTGACTGCATTTCCCTACCGCCAATCTCATTATTGTCCTGACTTCTTTGGTTACTGTAGAGATCAGTATAGAACTCTTCAGCTACTTTGACTATCTTGTCCATATTCGTGATGACATTGCCCGCCTTATCCCTTAGTGCATACATCTGTTTCTGCCTATTCCCAATTTCTTCTTCATTGCTTTAAGGCTTCTCCCGTTCTTTACAGCATGCTTAATTTTCTCCATGTTATACTTCCTTATATCGGCCACTTTGCGCTTATTGATTAGTTTTGATATCTCTGCCAATTCTATCTGGTCTATTGGATTGGAAGCTTTCATACTTTGGCGTTTCTTAATCAAATCCTTCATCTCCTTAGACAGCTTACCGGTATCATCTCCTACAGCGCACTCAGTAATGATATCTTTGAAATTATTGTTCATTGCTTCTAGGCTAATGTCGGCATCCTCGGTTAGAGCTAGATATCTATTCTGTAGCCAGATCCTGAACTCTTCTGCCCTCCCCATCACCGCTAATTCGTTGATGCACTTCTTTCTCACTAATCTGTTTTGTTCCTTTTCAGATTTAGACTAATTACCATCCCCTTACCTTACCATTGCCTTACCATCCTGTGGTCACTGCATCGCACCTTCCCGATTACCTCTACGTCCTGCACAATGGCGGGGTTAGAACACATATGAAGTCAATTTCATTTTTAGTCTCCCCATTGGGGCTTTTCCATGTCCACTTCCGGTCCTTCAGTTTGCTGAAGAAGGTGTTCATGATTCTTGAGTTATTTCACTCTGCAAACTCAACTAGTAACTCTCCCCTGCTATTCCTAGAACCAATGCCATAACCTCCCACTGCCTGGTCTCCTGCCTGCTTTTCCCCTACCTTGGCATTGAAGTTGCCTATTAGTAGAGTATACTGCGTCTCCTTTCCACATTGCCAATTCTACATCTTCATAGAAGTTTTCAACTGTCTGGTCATCATGACTACATGTAGGTGCGTAGGCCTGCACAACCTTCAGTCCGCTTATTAAGCTTAATTACGAGGCCTGCCACCCTCTCATTAATGCTATAGAATTCGTCTATATTACCAGCTATATACTTATTGACAAGGAAACCTACCCCTAGTTCTCGCTTCTCCAGTAAACCTCGATAACACAGCACATGCCTGTCCTTCAGTACAGTATATGCCTCATTCGGCCTCTCAACCTAACCCTAATGGCATCCCCTTTCAAACCCTCTATAGTTCCTCTAACAGCACTGCTAAACTAGCTTCACTAGCTAGAGTTCTAGCGTTAAATGTTGCCAGGGTCAGTTTCCAATGACGGCCTGTCCAGTGGCGCCACTAATTAGTAATTAATGAATTAGTAATTAGCTAATGATTTAAGACATTAAGTAGGCAAATAATTTAATAATAATTAGTTAAGCAATTAGGTATCCAATTACACGTCAATTCGTAATTAATTCATTAATTGGTCGATATCTCTATGACGTCATCCCTCCTCGGCCAATCAGAGCCGCCGCAAAAGCAGGACACATTTTGTCCACGACAGCATGAGCCATTATAATTGGTTCACAGGAAAGGAAAGGCACAGTATATCTGTCACACTTGTCCTGCAGACACCTGCACCTCGCCATAAGGGGAGGGAGGAAGGTGGAAGTAAGTGGAAAGGGAGAAAGGTGCCGTAGTGGAGCTAGGGCTATCAGCAATTTTGACCACCTGGGGAATTTTAACGGGCACCGGTATCGCACAGCACACTGACGCCTCTCCGTTTCGATAGAGGCAGAGGGTTTGGAGTAACTGCTTTGGTGATCACCAATGTTTAACTTGCCCAAAATTTCACTAGATTTGGACAATATGTGTGTACACAGTGTTTTGGAACTTTATCGTACCCCTTTTGAAACATTCTCCCGCCTCAACCGGAGGCTCATTTGCGCTGAAACTGCGCATAAAGCTTGCGCGTTGTTGTCCCTTCTTTACGAGGTAAGCTTGATAATAGGTTCGTTCGATTCAGAACTGGTTCTCGGCACCAATTCTGAAAAAGTTCCCCGGTGCCAGTCGGGTGCCGGTGAGGTGCAGTTCCAGTTTTGTGGTTCAGGTGCAGGTGCAGCGCGTCAGCAGCGCCACTTCAGACGAGCTAGTCGTCTGCTCGCGAGTTCCCGTGCGCCGTTTTCGCGGTGCGTCGCGACGTCGTGGACGACAACATCGTCGAAGTCAATTTTAAGGAATTTCTGGAGTCTTTCGACAGTGAGGATGAGGAGCCCACGCCGTGCTTTCCTTCGAGGCAACATCGTTGTTCAGACCGAGACCGACTGGTTCGGACAGACCGCAATAATCGAGTTCCCGTACAACTGAAGCGCCGTTGCCAGATATTTCAGCTTTGAACTCGAGAGGGTATTCAGGTTGTCACAAGAGACCTCAGAGGAACTTGCCATTTCACAGAGAATGACGCCGAATCCGTCGACGACGGGAAAAAATGTCCCTAAGCGCGCGTCGTCTGCTAGTGCCGTCAACACGTGCACCACTTTTCTGCACCTCCTCCTCGGAGGGTGCCGCGGTTCTTTGCACCACAGCGGCACCACGACTGCACCTAAAATCAATCGCGGACAGTGGTGCAGGGAATGCTGTGAATCGAGCGCTTTGGTGCAGCGCACCGTGAACCAGTTCCGGTGGTGCAAAGAACCACGGCTGAATCGAATGGCTGAGCATGGTGAGAAACCAGAACCGTCAGCCAGAGCCATCTGGATTGCCATCAATGCCTTCTGGACATTACCTTTTATTGCGAAAGCAATACTACTTTCACTTTCAAGCCTTTGCGGTGCGACGGCGGTGCACATGAAATGACCTTTCGCATGACCTCTGTGTGACGTCATGCCTCAAAGCTGGGCGACCAACTCGAGCCGTCCGAGACGGCGGTGCGCATGAACATAGCCTCCTCTGCATGAACGGCGGCCTAACTCCCGCTCTCTCCGCCAGGAGCGCCACAGGTGTTGTGACGTTATACAGCTGTATAAAGCGGTGACCGACACCTGCCGGTCGCCACCGCGCGATCTTGGTAAGCTGCGCATGCGCGAGAAGAAAGAAGGTAGGCGAGGAGGATTTGTTTGTAATCTGGCGGATGTGACGTAATAAATTGCTTATTTTTGTTTTTTGCTTGCGTGTACGCTCGCACCCAGACGCTTTTTTATCGCCGCCTCCGCAGCCGCTTTTTTTTTTTTCCTTTTCAATTTTGGCGCGCAGTGGTACAAGCAAGCGGGAGGCTTGTTCGCGCCGTGTTTCAGATTGACCAGACTGAATGTATTCTGCAAAATAGACTGGGTGGCACCTATCCTTGCAAGTTTCTTCAGACTTTCGTAAGTACAGCGAAAATGCAGCGCAAAACACTTACGGTGGCATCCCGTACTTTCCTCGCCAACTTAGGAGAGCTCATGGCGCCGCTCTTCTCACGATACAGCTTGTCTGCATCGATGCGTTATTGCTAAGTGATCTCAATTCTTTTTGCGGCATCTTGCTGTGAGTCGGTGGCTTCAAGTAAAGCGTGGAGGATCTACGAAGCTCTTTTCCGTGCGGCAGGAGGCAGTCCCTTCAATATCCATGCTTCGATCGGTCGCCGGCGGCTCATTTTCGAGTGCGCCTCCGTTTTGCTCCCGAATAGCCCTGTCTTAGCAAGAGCAACCATTTCTATTTTTCGTTTCAGTGTGTGCCGAAATACTCTTGCTGCACAGCGATTTTGGGATCTTGGCTACGTCGCAGCTTCTGCTCTTGGGCTCTCCTGCACCATGAATGCCTTGTGCCTCATGAAAGGTGGGTACAAAATGTGTGCTGGCAAAAACAGGTTGCTCCACAAGAGCGCTACTATATGAAATAGAAGTTACCTTATTTATGAAGCTGGCACTGGGCATGCATTTCGGTCAGCACCGTCACAGCCAAAGCAGTAGAAAAGGGTGAGGGGGGTGGGGGTGCCAGTACATATCTGCCGGACTGTTCTGACCACTAGATGGGACTAACCCGGTCATACGACTACATTTTAGCTAAGCTACATTTTAGCTAAGCGTGATAATATTAATGACATTTTTGCATCAACTCCAGGTGAATTCAAATTCTGTTTCTAGTTATGACTGTATATTGTCTTGTGCACCATACAAGGTAATTGCTGTTGATGGGCACGGTAAAAAAAATGTTTTTCAATGTTCACCAGCAAATCTACTCAGTGACAGTGCTATTTCTGTGGCCATTGTATAGATCCTTTTTGTATTCCTGACTAGAGCTGGTGAAATCGCTTCTTTCAGCTGTAGCGCGTTAACAAAATAAATGCTGGTGCATATTTTCCAGTAGCTGTCAAATACAGTGAGAGGGCATTCAGGTGCACAAGGTGGGACTAGGCTGATTCAGTCTGTTCCATATAGAGATACTAGTGCCCACGTAGGCCTGTCATGGTAGAAAATAGAATTGTATAATTGCTCGAAGAGCTTTCCAGTAGCATGCTTTGATGGGCTAGCGGCACACCACTGCAGTGGGGTTTGGCTGTGCGAACAGGCCAAGGACGAAAGGAACGCACATGGAAATGCCAAGTTTGTTGTATCATTTCTTCATCTCCGTGTTTCTTTGGTTTACACTGCCAAATCATATTCACGCTTTCCTATATGTTATCTTGCAAACAGCAAATGCACTGCTGACACTAGGGGCAAATTTTATTTGCTCTTTTTGGTTGAGGCCAATTTATTTTACTGATAGAACATTAAATGTTTCCATGTGAGTGCCATGTGACAGCTACTAGCATTATACTTTCATTCTGTGTTGCAGCGGGATCATTCATGTCTTACCTTTCCCAGGAGCCGGCATTTATTGCATTGTTCCGATTTCCAGGCCCTTCCCTGTTTGGTGCGTGTGCTGAAACAGGAATACCTTGGAGGCGATTTGCAGCTTTTGTTCATCATCTTGATTCCGTCCCCACATAGGTAATAGCCACTGCGGTGGCACAGGATTAGGGTGCTCAATTGTTAAACCCAAGGACACAGGATGAAATCCTGGTTGCGGCAGTCCCTTTACAATGGAGGTGAAAAGCAATGCCGTGAACTGTGCGATGTTGACACACATTTAAAGTTAAAGACAAGGTTGTTGAAATTTCTGGAGGCCTTCACTAAAGCATGTATCTATGTCCCAATATGGAAACAGTCTGTCCGGGCAATGGACAGGGAGAAAATCCAATGAGGTCATTGAGAGCATATTTACCACGGTAGCAGGGGTGAATTTAGGTGCCTACCCTGTTGGGGGGGGGGGGGGGGGGGGGCACAGCTAGTATTATTGCAACATATCTGTAGTGCTTCCTGATATATATTTTTTTACATAGTGGCCATGCAGACCAGTTGGTGCAAACCTAACTTGCTGGACATGGACATGGGAAGCCAAGGACATGGGAACTCAATACAAAGAAGTACATGGGACAACACTGTTTGGTCTGAGACCCATTTCCAAAGCATTTCACCCCAAAAGAGCCAAGCATCAGGTCAGGGGAAGTCCTGTACCAGTTGGAAAACTGTTGAGTACCTGGCGGCACCTGGAATCAAACCTGGTACCTTCTGAATGCGCAGCATTTCTTTTTCTTGTGTTCCCGTGTCTTTGGCTGGTCCAATATGTTAGATTTAAGTTTAGTACAATACCCCAAGAAAACAAAAATGACAAAATATTTTTGGTCAGTACGTAATCTAATTGCCCACTGTTCTTTTAGTTTTCATGGCATTGTTTGTCTATAAAATATATATCCATGAAATTTGTTGCCGCTTAACTAAATTTGTGCAGAGCTAAACACAAAATTTCACCGATCCAGTTTTTGTGTGTGTGAGAGTGTGTTCAGGTAAA
Source organism: Amblyomma maculatum (assembly GCF_055883805.1). Classification (NCBI taxonomy): domain Eukaryota; kingdom Metazoa; phylum Arthropoda; class Arachnida; order Ixodida; family Ixodidae; genus Amblyomma; species Amblyomma maculatum. The sequence continues at coordinate 68,058,275 of NC_139345.1, forward strand.
GACTATCAGTGTTACAGAAACATTGTTCTACATGCTAGTTTAACATATTTGACAATGGCTAAGTTTCAGAAATAAAAAGCACAGCTATGAGGTTCCTGAAAATTTTCAGACAGCTCGTCCCAGTGTATATTATTTTTTTTTAAGAACATTGGTGAGTATGCTGAGCACTGATGTCTTCTTGCAATGAAATTTTTTCTAGCTTGGTCAGTTCTTTCAAGAACAAACTTAGTATTATCCTTTAACCATAATCATCACGGAATGACACGGATCTGGTGTGTGAATCCACCCCAAGTGCTTTGTAAAAAAAAAAAAAAAGACGAAAATGTACTGCATACACCAGCGCACCTGTGACCAAGGCCTTTCTGAATTCATGAACGATCATTAAGCTTTTTTAAGATCTTCCAAAGCCACGTTGAGCACCATTAGAACGAGAACCCGAGCAAGGGCTACTACCCCACCAAGACATGATGGCCTTGTGACAGAATCTGCCTCACATTCAGGAGGTACCAGTTTCGATCCTGGTGCTGGTGGGTACAAGATTTCTCCCGGCCTGATTCTGGGCTCTTCTGGGATAAGATGCTTGGGAAAGGTATTCTAGTTCACTTCAGGAAAAGGGTCATGAACCAAAATTCACGATTCGTTCCACCATTAGACAACCCTAAGTCCACTTCGTGCAGCAGAAGCCCATATGCAGTTCCTTTTTCCTCATTTCCTAAGCCATGAGCCCTGGTAAGCCAAGCACCAGGCTGGGCCATAGCTGGTACACATTTGAGAAAATTGGGAGTGGAAGTCGAACCCACCACATTGCTGTAATGTGGAATGATGCTGAGGTAAGGAAAGAGTGAGCCAGCACTATTACTAACCATTCAAGAAAGACTACTGATTACTCACACTGTGGTTCATTAAAAGGATGTACTCGGGGGTGCAAAAGCTCAAATAAGATTTGTAGCGATTTTTGGAGCAGAAAAATCTTCGTTTTAGAGCAATAAAATTTATATTTGGAGCAGCTCACAAGAAAAAAAAAATTAATTCAAATTTTGGAGCTGTTAAACATGGAAGAAACTTTGCTTTCGGCACAAAAGAATGAAGAGGTGTGAATATCGGACTGTATGAACGCGATCCAAAGGAAATCTAGCAAAGGCCACCTATCACCGATGCTGCGTGTATTTATTTTTGTAAATAAGCTTTTTGTACTGCTAGGCATGCTATCACACACACAAAAATGTGAATCATAAAATTGAAGAGGCTAAATAAAAAAAGCTAGAGAATATGCCTTTTTTTTTTTTTTTTTTTCATTTAGCACGGTTTGACAACCTTAATCATGGGACTTTATGTTGCTTGCAAGGCTCAAAAAACATTGTTTTACTCTCTGCGAAATCCACAGCTCGTGTTGTGCGAGGGCAGCTTCGAAAGAGCTTAATTTGAAGCAGTGACTGCGATCAGCCTGTGTCCAGAAGCGAGCGCAGTGCAAAGACAAAATGTTGATTAAAAAGCAAATACAGAAACAGACAAAAAGAAACGCCGACCAAAAGGCGAAATGGCAAATGCCGAAAGCAAGTTTTAAGCAAAGAAAATCGACGAGCGAGCACATCTTCGGCTTGTAAATTATACTTCTTGTGGACTGGCGGTGGCTTTGACACAATATTTTGATAAAGGAGAGGTGGACGATTATTAGGTTATGTATTTCATGCACAATGCATACCTTATAGTACTTCAATGTTGCAGCATGCATAAATGTTAATTTTGGCAGTCTTGCGCTCCACTACGGCATTATGGAATTCAATAGCTAGGCTGCTGTGCGTTTCTCAACCTTCTGATGTTCGAAATAGATTTCACATGTTCCACCTCCAGTTGTATTAGCACGAACTTCGGCGGTGATGCAGGCATTGCGAAATCAGGGGGTAGACGAGTCGTACGTGAAAGTGCTGCAAGATATATTTAGTGGGTGCACAGCAATCATAGTTCTGCATAAAAAAGTAACAAAATTCCCATACAGAAAGGTGTTAGACAAGGAGACACGCTCTCCCCAGTACTATTCACAGCTTGCTTAGAGGAAGTATTCAGAGACTTGGAATGGGAGCAGTTAGGGATCAGGGTAGATGGAGAATACCTCAGTAATCTGCAATTTGCTGATGACATTGCCTTGCTAAGTAACTCGGGGGATGAACTGCAAATGATGATTGATGACTTAGACAGGAAAAGTAGAAAGGTAGGCTTAAAAATCAATATGCAGAAGACTAAGGTAATGTTCAACAGCCTCGGGAAGGAATAGCAGTTTATGTTAGGTAGCGAAGCACTGGAAGTAGTAGGCGAATATGTCTACATAGGACAGGTAGTAACCGCAGACCCGGACCATGGAAAGGAAATAACAAGAATAAGATTGGGATGGAGCGCATTTGGCAAGCACTCGCAGATTATAACTAGCAGCTTATTGGTATCACTCAAGAGGAAAGTATGCAACAGTTGCATCTTACCTGTACTCACCTATGGGGCTGAAACGTGGAGGCTAACCAAGAGGGTTCTTACTTAAGTTGAGGATAACTCAGAGGGCTATGGAACGAAAAATGGTAGGGGTAACATTAAGAGATGGGAAGCGTGCAGAGTGGGTCAGAGAAGTAACTCAAGTTACCGACATTCTAGTGGAAATTAAGAAGAAGAAATGGACATGGGCAGGACATGTAATGCGAAGAGAGGATAACCGATGGTCGCTTAGGGTAACAAACTGGATTCCAAGGGAAGGAAAGCGTAGCAGGGGGCAGCGGATGAGGTTGAGAAGTTTGCAGGGGTCAAGTGGATGGGAGAGGCCTTCGCTCTGCAGTGGGTATAGTCAGGCTGATGATGAAACACAGAAGCCACCTCCTACACTATCTGATGATGGGAAAGTGAGTCTATCGACAAGACAGTATAAAAATAACTTTAGTGTACATGAATGAACCAACAGGATATCGAAAACTTCCATGAGCCGCATAAAAAACTAAGATACATCCAATAAAAACATGCAGCACTTAAAATGCAGGGTTGAAGTATTGCTCCAAAATCACAAGTACCACTACGGCCCACCACGGAAGCAATAGCAGTGGTGCCTTGTCACAAACAGCCCACTTGCGTTATAGGGTTCCTTCAGCGCATAGACAGTGACTGAACTGGAAAGCGGTGAAAGCACATGGATGCAAAGAAAATATGAGTAGCCATTGGAATGCCATGACGCCATCTCAAAATAAAACTAAAATGCCAGTGACGCATGCTACAGTGTCTGAAGCATCGTGATTGGTTATATCACGGCCGCAGAAAGTTGTCACTGAGTATGGCAAACTTTTGTGGATAGTCGGGGCATTTTGACACAGCATGGCGCAAATTTCACGCTTAATGCACAGCTTGGTGCAGAAATATGTAGCCGTATCAAAATATGCAATTGGTGCAGCTGTTGCACCCCTGTGTGCTGTCCGCTCATCATTCTTGGATATTCAGGCACCAAGCCGCTTCTGCTCTTTGAGGCCTGGGAGAGGTCTGGTGTCTTTGCCTTTTTAACTGCTTGGAGCACGACAGATTTTATTAACCCTATTCAGTATGCCCACTCTTTTCAGCCTTCCATTAATAGCCTGGTACGCAGATTTAGGGTGTCTTTGGCAGGCGCACCTCCTGCATATCCTCCAAAACCTCTAGCAGTCTCTCCACTGCTTTGAAGCTCCGTTCGATCGATAGCCTTTGTCCTGCGAAGCTCCCTAGAAATTAAATACTGAAACCAAATACTAGAAACCAAATACTGTGGGAAGTCTCGACACTGACAAGAAAGAAAAAGTAAGGGGAACAAAGGACTCCTTTGCGGCGCGACGGAGTCCTGTATTTTTTCTTCATTGTGCATGATCATCCTTTATAGATGTATCGCTGTCATACCTGCTTAAGTGCTTCCGCACTAACTGGGAACCAACATGGCGGCCCACCAAGCCTGACTGCCGTTTTTAGCCAAAATAGGGAACCCTAGCATGAGATGTCACCACCCTAAGCCGGGCGCCGCGGCGCAACACGTAGGCTCCCTATCCTCTGAATTCGGCGCCATCTATTAGTGTTGTGAGAAAGTGTCTGCTGTCCCATATTGCCTCCGAGATCATCCCCACGCTTGTGGGGGTGATCTCTGAGGCCATGCTTCCCGCCCTTCCTCGCAAACATCTCCTCGCCTTCAACTGTCTTTTGACCGAGCCGCTTTTTTAAAAGAGCGAGAATGAGTGGTGACTCACTGAGCGGCCACTCTTTTGGAGAGCAGTCGCTTAGTGAGCAGTGGTTCTTTTGGAGAGCCGCTGGTTCAGTGAGCCATCGGGAACCGTGAGCAGCGTTTCTTTTGGAGTGCTGTTAGGAACCGTTCTGCCAGAGTTAGGTCTTCTGCTTGCTGCTACTTTAGCGCCATCTATTAGCAGTACGAGAAAGCAACTCCAGTGGTCAGGCACAGGTGGATTGGGCCGGCATATAAAGAAAAGAAAAAAGTGTGCTGTCTGCACAATCCTTCGCACGTAGTTGGTCGGCTGCTTCGGCGCCGTGTCGAGGCTCCGCGCCGGCGACCTGGCAGCCGCAATGTGTGTATGCTTCGGGTGGTCGCCGCTGTTTTTGTGCGTCTTTTGTTTTGCTTTCAATAATTGCTATGTATAGTTTTCTCAAGCTCCATTACAACAGGGCGAATGTGGAATGCATGGCCCCTTCCGCAGCCAGCCCAGCAGAAAAAAAATATCTGGTTCAGTCATGAACAGCACTGACTGCAGCGCGTCGTGTGCTCAAAACGGGAACAGATGCTTTATGAAAATTAAAACCACACTTCACAGCATGAATGGCGAGCGATTCGGCTTGAAGTAGATACAAAATGAATGAATGAATTAAATACGGTCGGTGTATGTATGTGGCGGCAAAAACAGGAAGGTTGAACAAGTTTGGGTTAGGGTACTGGGCCAGAAACCTGTTGCCAGGAATAAAGGAAGCAGTGGGAGAAGCCGGGGCGCTGAGAGCTGTGGGCATTGAGAAAAACTGTCGCAAAGTTGAACAGGGTTATAGGAATATACGAAAAACGAATCAGCTAGAGAAAGCATGTGGGGGGAGGGGGGATTTAGAAAGTGAAAAAGGACTAACGCGGACTCAAGCTACAAAGCGCCCACTGCATTAAAAAAAATGATGCATTTATACTTCAGGCTCCTCCTGAGTTCACTGTCTTCGGGAATATAAGAGGGACCTCGAATCAGGTAATCTGCTTTCTCTATATTTATAATTCACTATCTATATCTGTCTACATTGTCACTATCAGTATTTATTAACAGTCAGTCCACAAGAGATTTTGGGCTAGAGATTGATGGCCCGAAGTATTTATTAAGGATAATTCTCAGTGTGTTTAATGATGGCCAATGTTATTCAGATAATTTTGAAACGATAGGGTACCAAAAGAACGAAGTCCTCTCTTGGACTTCGTGGACATAAACTGGACATAAAGAGTAAGAATCGAGCCTAAAAAAATATGGATGTTGCTGTTTACTGAGATTTTGTAGTCACCATTAGGGGAGATAGGATGGACACACAAATATTTCCACGCTTTCGTTAAGTTTCGGGAGGTCGAATGGGCGCGTATCAGTGAACGAGAGAGAGGCAGAGTTGGCTTTCTCTCTCTCTCCAATAGACCACTGTTCGCTCCTGAGCGACCCAGGCTTAAGTGAGCCGGTGAACCGTTCAAATGAGCCGGCTCACTTCAGTAAGCTGAGCCGTTCTGAGCCGCTTTGCTGATCTCTAGGTCGTCGTCTCTTCAGCTCACTGTTCCTGAGTCTGCGTCGCTTGGATGGTAGCTATTGGAAGGTACTCTTGAGAAGATAAAGGTGGCAAACACCTGCCACATGGCGGCTGCGACGAGGCACTGGCTGGATTCCCAGGATGTTTTACCCAGCACCTCCACCAAATGTAGCGGATGAAATAGGTTTAATACAGGTCAACGTTTGAATAATGAAGGCTGCTTGCAAACGGCCCAAAGCCCAGAACAGTCTGCACGCATCTCTCTCTTCCTCGAACTCCTCAGTAAGCACTTCCTCATTTGAAAGTAAAAATGGGGTATTTCACATATAAACCTCTGGCACCCATTGCATTGACTTATGCTTTAGTCCACTTCAGCAGATCATAATGGTTGCGGAGCACTGAAAGTTTCATTTTCAACCGTCAAAATGTGGAGCACATGCAGTCGAACCCTGCAAAGGAATTTTTTTTTTTTTTGTTCCCGCGAGAATTTCACTCTTGCAAAAGTTGACAAATAAGTAAATATTAGCAATTGGCAATTCAGCTATAAGTTGTGATGGCTCAAAAAGTGAGCATGAAAACGGCGAATACGCACTTGTCAGAATTCACAACCAGGCCGTGCTGTTGGAGGTGCTGTAAACTGCACGCAGGTAGTTCTCGTTATCTATAGACATATTGCTGACTGTGTTCGCATACATCAATGATCGATGTATGCGAACACAGCTGGGAGGCCTCTTGTGACCTTAGCAATGAACTGCTGAAAGGTTTGAGTTGGGTTCTGAAGTCCAAAGGGCATCCACACATACTCTAACAGCCCAAACGCAGTTGTGATGGCTGCTTTAGGTATGCTGGCAAACACAGTGGGTATCTGGTGATGTGCCTAACCAGGTCCACTTTGTTAAAGATGGTGCAGCCATTCAGATGTGATGTGAAGCAGTGGATAGCTGTCGTGGACAGTCTTGGCACTCAACACTTATAGTCACCGCACGGACGCCAGTCACTTGGATCTTTTTTTAGATATGAGATGGAATGAAGCCCATGCGCTGGATGATGGGTGTATAATGTCGAGTTGCATCATGATTGAACTCCCGTTTAGCAGGTGACCACCAAACAAGAGGTGTGATCGTGCTGGTGGTGGTGGTCACACCATATGCTTTGGTGGCTGGGTGAGATTTAAACGCTTTGCCAGTTACTGAAATCACACCGGGATGTTCTCAAAGGAGGTGATGGTATCAGCATGCCGATGCCAGTGGGGACAAGGTTAGACTCGACGCAAGATATAGATAGCCGAGTGAAGCTGTCTGTCGGGCTGCATGCTGAATGAAGCCCAAGTTAAAGTACGATAAGAAATATGCGCTGATGATTGGGTCAACATCAGCGATGACGAACACTCATCAAAATGTGTGGCAGGGTACCAAGTTGAGGGTGAGGGAGCGAAGTCTATATGTCACTATGGTCGAAGGGATGGCAGCCCTTTGCGATTGCCCCGCCAGCTAGGCAAGATGGCCTTTTTTTTTAAGGATCACGCTGACCTCTGCACCATTGTTGACAAGGAACGGATTATGACAGGTCTTGTCAATTACCACAAAAGGACCCCGCCGGGGTGGCGCAGTGGTTACGGCACTCGACTACTGTTCCCAAGGACGCGGGATCGACTCCCGGCCTCGGCGGCCGCTTTTCGATTGAGGCGAAAAGGAAGGCGCCCATGTGCTGTGCGATGTCAGTGCACGTTAAAGAACCCCAGGTGGTCGAAATTTCCGGAGTCCTCCATTACGGCGTCTCTCATAGCCTGAGTTGCTTTGGGACGTTAAACCCCACAAACCAAACCACGAAAGGTGGCCGCATTGGGGAGCCACGAGTTGCCATTAATGGTCTTGAGGGGCTTTTCCCAACCACGAGACATGCACTTAGTGGCAGGATGTAGGAATTGCCAGTCATACCAGCAGTGTTAAGTTATGGCTCTTTGTGCGCGATGGAAAGTGGTGACTGGAATATGGTGAATGGTCTCTTGGGACAGGCTCCTGAGTGTGTCAACTGAGGTAGTAAGCTCATCAGTACAGGCCTCGAGGCAGGAAATTGCCGAGTCTGCCAGTGGTGAGACAGCTGTGGCTTGCTGGAAGGCCACCTCATGAACCTGGTTGGTCAGCTCCATGGTTGTGTCACTGGCCGCTGGGAAGGCAAGATGCAGATGCTTGGGCATCAGCAAGAGCTGAAGAAGAGCTCCCGAAGCAGCGGAACATGGGTGGTGAGTCCTCACCGAGGAGCTGCCAAATCCGGTGAAGCAGTTGTGAAAGGCGACAGTCGTCAAGGTCCACCAGTAAGGAGCTGCTGTAGGTGAGAGCGTTCTTACGCCATAGTTCTCTCGGGTACTTTGGTCTTGAGGTGCTGATGAGGGCATCTCCCATGAGTTTATAAGAATATCCTGCAGGTCACTGATCATGTCAGGAGAGAGCGCAGATACGACATGATTGTACTAAATCACCTTGTGAGGTGATGCAGTCAGTAGAGATGTGCACGGGCCGAAATTCTGAGCCCGAGCTAGCTTGGAATCTGTGTTACAGACCAGAGTCTGGCATGGCAACGTGTTCAGACTTAAAGGGCCCACGAAGAGCTGTTTACGAAAACTAGAAAACGCACTCTAGATATAGGTATCCTATCAGTCCTCTTTGCAACACACAAATTTTTATGCTAGTGTCAGTAATACCGAAAATATTGGCGACTGAAATGGCGCTCGTCCTCTGCACGCTTAACCTGACGCACGCCGCCACGGAAGAAAAAAAAAAATGAAAAGCTGAGACGGCACCCCACCACGTTCCATTCTGCCCGGGTCACCTGGGAGCATTCAGTGAGCGGGCACAACCAGCAAGCCCCGATGGAGGTTTGCGCGGGGGAACATGTCGCCCTAATCAGTTGAGAGCTTTAACCAGGAGCACTTTTTAAAAATTAGTTGTCGATTGTCTCCACGCAAAGTGTTTAAATTTGACTCAAATACTCACAAAGACCATCTCTATAAATTTCTTTCACTAGAATATTAGAGCAAATATTGTTTAACGGCCCTTTAAGGCCCTGGTCTGGCCCAGAATGATACAGAAAGAAATAATTTCCAAATGATGAGTTGACCTTGAAATGCTCAGTTTTTGTAGAATTTTGTAGAAATTTGTAGAATATATAGAGGCACAGCACAACATAGAATTATATTAATTTTTTTATATTATTACGCAAGAACAATTTATGCATTGATGAATGCTTAAGACATTTGTGGCACTCCTGGATTGTGAATCCAGCAACGCTGAAGTTCTTTTTACTGCTGTAACTTGTGGCTGCAATGAATAATGTGTTCTTAGCAAGAAAGGAAAGATTTAGGTACATGGTTTCCTCACTTCACCAAAAACACTCGGCCTCTGAGCAAGGGGTTGATTCTATGGCCAAGTACTCGGTAAGCTTATCTTGCTCACTGCGTGTCTTTCATGGCATCGACAAGGTCGTGGACCGCAGATGCTTTGACTAGGTGCTACGGCCCATTTCTACTGAGGCTTGTTGAGGCCTGGCACAACAGATGTGGAAGAGCTGACAGCATACCGCGAATCTGGAAACTGATACCTAAACATCTGCCGAAGAGGAAGAGACAAAAGTCAAAATTCGATAGCCCACAAGCAGCCTTCTGCTTGGTCGTTGACAGCTAGCAAAGATCTGTTCATGCCAGGGGTGTGTGGTGTAAAGGTGCATAAAAATCTGTATAGAGAATTCACACACTCTTGTGTGGGAAGGATGCTGCAAAATACTGCTGTATTGTGACGCCTAGCACACCACAACCATATTCGTGCCTTTAAAAAAGTTGTGAATACTCTGGATTGGTGTGTCCGGCCTGGCCCCGCCCAAGCTTGAGGCACAGAGCTTCTGAGCGGCCAGAGTACGAGCTTTTGGGCTAAACCGAGCCTTCGCACACCTCTAACGGTAAGGGCCGAGTTGTGCCTCAATCTGGAGAAACCACATTTGCGGGTTCTGGGGTCAGAAGTGTGAAAGGCAAAGTTGCAATGATGAAACGTTCTGCGAGAGTAAGGGCGGCTCTGTAGAGCAGGTGCCGGCTTCAGTCATCCTCTAGTCCTAGGCAATCAGTTGTAGATGTGGTGCTCTAGGTCGCAGGGAAATATAAGCTTCCCACACATTTTAAGGCATAACCAAACTACTGAGCTGTGGCAGCACGTGCCTCCGGCCCAGTACATTCTTTGTTGTCCTCCTCTTGTGCAGCCGCGCTTAAGGCACAGCCAAAGAAGGATGCTGCAAGGGTAGCTTTTCTAACCAATTGTTCCAGTTTATTTTTTCTGATATTTTATGTTGAGCTTCTGTACTCTGTGAAATTTCTGGAACTCAGCGGAGAGTACTATAACTGTCGCAGCATTCAACAAATTCTTTTATTACAGTTCTGTATTCTCTGCATGAACAAGACAAATTTATATAAAAAAAAGGAAATGAATACATAACTCCTCAGGGCTGTTTCTTGGACTAGTTAGTAGGGTTTACTCATTTTGGTGAGGTCTGAAGTGCAAAACAGACAGTGACGTGAAAGAAACACAGGGCAAAGCGCTAACTTGCAAATGAATACTGAGCTCATAAAAATATTGGGGGAAGGGGGGGGGACTTAAACTCTTCCTTTAAGGTCATGGCATGCCAGCGTTAATGGCGCCAGTTGCCGGTTTTCCTTGTGGACCTTCGTGTAGACACACTTTGCCACTCACTTGTTCAGAAGCTTTTAACTTGCGGCTGCATTATCCCATACATAGTCGCAAGATACCACATTATAAAACCACCGCATACTAAAGAAATCAATGGTACCAATTAGTGGACTCAAACAACTTACTCTGGCACACATCTGGTCAGAATATTCCAGTTATATTCACGTATACACCGATGGATCTGTGTCAGCACAGGCATCCCTGCAGCTGTGGTCATACCAGCTCAGAGAACGACTCTGCATTTCCTTTTGGGACATACCTCTACATCAACCGCTGCCGAACTTGTAGCCATTCGGGAATCCATTCGCTATATATGTGGGGAACCACCTCAAAAATGGTGTATATTCACGGACTCGAAGACTGCATTACAAATTTTGGAAAACTTCTTACGCCACACTGCCTATCAGTCCCTGGCACTAAACATTATGGAGCTCATCACATCTGCCCAGCTGCAAGGCCACATAATAATGTTTCAATGGATTCCTGCCCACTGCGGCCTCCATGGGAATGAGCAGGCCGATGTTGAAGCGAAAATCGCACTCATCAATGGCTTCCAAACAGCTGTGCCTTTTTCAAGAGCGGATACGACGTGTCTTCTAAAGAGTTATATGAATATTGCTACAGCAGCTTACTGGGCTCAACCAGACGCCCGACACATCCGTCTAAGAAGGCTCGATCGAACATTTAAATTTAATGTTCCGCGTGATATTCCGCGTCATCAGACATGCTTGATACATCGACTTCGTTTAAACGTGGCTTTCACGCGCAAGTACTTACATTTAATTGGACAGATGGACTCACCGGAATGTTTAGCTTGTGGCATCCCAGAGACTGTGGACCATGTATTATTGGTGTGCCCAGAGTATGCGAACGAAAGAAATGTGCTAGCTGCTTCCTTGAAGCGTTTAGACAAGAGGCCTCTGTCGCAGGAACTGCTGCTGGGCGCTTGGCAGGACAAGGGCAAGGGCGTCCAGGCAGTGCGCGCTCTTTGCCGTTATTTGAGCGCCAGCGGACTTGATTCACGTTTGTAAAGCAAGCTGCTGTGTCTGTATATATATATTTCATATGGCTTCTCCCACATCATCACCCATCATGACCTTCTTTCTTCTCTCCTTCCCCTTCCCCAGTACAGAGTAGCAGGCCAGATTTGAATTGTTCGAGCCAACCTCTCTGCCTTTTCCTTTCAATAAATCCATCCATCACTGCGACAAAGATCTAAAGCACCATTTTAACCAAGCCACACAAAGGTATCTTCGTGGCCTAGGGGTCCTGAAGGGCTGGATTCCGATTTCACCCTTCCATATCACACCTGTGTTGGCAGCGCCTGCCAATTCGGCCATGCCACGTCTCATGCCATCACACAACTCAATGACTAGCCATGCATGACCATGTCGTCTGCCAGCTACCACTTGCCAGAGCCATGCCCATGATTTTTTGCTCATAATGCGGACAATGGCTTTTCTGGGGGACGAAGCCTTTAATGGTGCTGAATGGGAGAACTAGGGTTGGAACACTTTCATCCAGCGATAGAACTAGTGCAGTTTCTTAGCACCAAGAACAGTCAAGGGCAGTCCAGGTTGCACTTCAAACACAAGTTTGAAGGACGTTGCCTGACATCAAAAACACTGCATAATTGCTGTTTCACTCCTTTTAGCAGAACATTTTCGAGAACACTGCAGGATCTGCACTGGAGAAATGCGTAAGCATGCTCATTGCTGTGTTGTCCGCAAGATGTGTCAGCGGGATTCCGCGAGTAACAGATACTGCGCCTTTCCTTTCCTGTAAACCAATTATAGAAGGGTGGTGAACTGTGATGTGTTCAATGGAACACTGGTTGTGTTCAACAAGAGGCATGCGATGTACCGTGTGCAGCAGCAATGCTCAGGCTTTCGCAAGATCAAAAAACAGCGCGGCTACTTGGGACAAACAGAGAGGAGAATAACGGACAAGCGCTTGTCCGTTATTCTCCTCTCTGTTTGTCCCAAGTAGCCGCGCTGTTTTTTGATCTTGCAATGCACCAACTAGCTCAGATTTCCGTTCTTCAGGCTTTCGCATTTCTCCACTGCAGATCCTGCAGCGCTCTCGGAATTTTTCAGATTGCAATTGGCTGATTACCTCTCTTTACACACTTTCTAACCATTCCTACCATTTGTGCACGCAAATCACGCCCTTTCCCGCTCGTTCACGTTTCAAACATTTCAAATTTCCCGCCACTGGAAGTTAGTACCACGTGACCCGTTTGGATGTTGCCATTACCCCTCTAATTAATTACCTAGTTAACCCACATGCATCAAATTATTTACCCAGCAAGATTTTTTGGCCCATTCTTTTTCTTATAACTTGTTTCGTTCACATGTAATTGTGATGACAATTCTGGTGACATGAAACTGCCGACATACCTACATAATGCTGACGCATTAAAATGGCAGTGACAAAGCATTACTGCCCTGTGCAGTCATACCTATTTGACACATGGTGCCTCTGTTGCCACAGAGGACATGGGCTCAACTTCAATGTCTTAGCCGTGAGAAGCTGAAGAAATGGAGGTTAGCATTTCATTTACAATCATGCCAGTCACAATACTGCGGTCTGGCTAGCGGTGGTGATCGTTCAAGGGGCAGAACATGCACACCCTCTCTTGGCATGCTACTGCACTGCTCCTTACTACTTGGCATCTCTGCTCCCGTCCGCCTAATGCAATGAACTATACGAGTACTGATGCGACAGCATTTGCTGACCGAGAAGAATGTCAGGCATTCGGCGTCAGTGTCCATGCGAAGCCTTCGCCTACTAACTGTGGCAGGTGGTGTTAAGAGGTATTTCCCGCCCTCCATTTATGGGAGAGGAGGGAGATATTTGGACACGAAAGATTTAGCAAAGTTGAACCAAAAGCCACGACGAATAGAAATAGAATATAATCGGGATTGGAATAATTGGAGAGTGAAAAAACGATGGAATTAAAATTGGATTGGTTGAAACATTCCAAATTGACTGGCTATGAGGGACGCTGTAGTGGAGGGATGCAGATAATTATGACTAAGTGAGGTTCTTGAATGTATGTACTCTGAAATCTCACAGCACGTGGGCACCTTGCATTTTGTCTCTATTGTAACATGGCAAGGGTCGAAACCGGGTTTCCAGGCTCTGTAGTCAAGCACCCAATGACCAAGCCACCACAGTGCACAATGAGAGTAGTAATACATTGGTGAGTGAATTTCGTCTGCAGTCAGTCGAACTAACCGTCCTTAAATTTGTTTTTCCTACAACAAAACTTCCTATGAAAATGTTCTTTATGAACCGTTCCCAGCACTCAGGGGTGTCAGGCATTGCCCCTAGTATGTGGGCCATTCACTTCTGATCTCTTCAGTAGGCACTCCAATCCTGAGTGACCCTAGTTCATTGCTGCGAAGTGGTGGCTGCACAGGATATTGGTGGCTGCAGGAGACAGGATAAAATGGAAAAAGGTCCAATTGACTTATTTTCAGTAATGCTACTGCACATGTGCGAAGCCTTCTTCTCTATTTCTACATAGTAGGGCAGCAGTTCACTGCGTGTGTGAAAACCATGAAAGATGTCTGCTGGGTCATTGACGCGACAAACTGTTGCGCAATAATTACATGCATTGCTAGCATGTACTTGGCCCTCAGGACCACATACATTTTCCCTGCCTGCTATTGCAACAAACGAAAAGACGCTGCCATGTTTGCCTTGCAACAAACGAAAAGACGCTGCCATGTTTGCCTTCTAAGAGATCAAGTGCCGCTTGGAAAATAAACCCACCCTACTATTGTGAAAGAATTTCTGCAGAAAATATGTGAGGGAGCCTCGGTAACCCGCCCTGCCAAACATACCTTGCCTGACGTCTGCAAGAAGAGGCGCGACTGGAAAAAGGTCTATAGCAGAGCTACATTGCATGTGCTTAACAAAGTTGTTTGCTGGGTTAACTAGTATAGCATCCTAAAATTTGAAAGTGCTTGGAAAGACAAGGACAAGAGAAGTGGACGAGACAAAAGCGTTTTTCCTTGTCTTTCTGAGCACTTTCACATTTTAAGACTGCAAGTGCTGCTGTGTATAGCAATAAATTTGGTTATTCATAATTTGTCTGTTTTTTATTCTTTTGTTGGCTATTCATGACAAGCTTACAGAGGGGTATTTACATGACCTCACACGTGCCGTTTTATTGCCCAGAAGATAGCTTTTGCTAAGAAATCCGGAGTAAATTGTGGCGAGCCGATGAGGCATGCATAGCAGTTTTTTGCAACGCTCCATGAACAGCAAATTGGTGGCCACTGTGATGTTGGTGAATAGACCGAACGTGCACGCACAGTTTTATGTAATGTAAACCAAGGATTAAAAAAAAAAAAAGGCTGAGCACTGCAGCTTACTGAAACCGACGACATATTATTCGTCTTCGTGTAGTTCTGTTTGGAGTATTCCTTATATTTTATCTAATTGGTTAATTAGTTGAGATTAATTCTATTTTTTTTTTATATTCAGTTTAGGCCCAAGTACCCTTAAGTTTTAGAGGGGGTTCAAGTACAAATGACCCAGTTTTTTCTACTAACATACTTCCTGCACGATTGTTTTTTCCAGCATTAAAACAAAGTGCACAAATATGAAAGGAAAAGAAAATACCACATGACTACGGTCTTGCTTTGCTAAAGTTTGAATTATCCGAATTCAGGTTTTATCTTGCATGAAAGATGACAGAATCCTCTTCATGAGTATGTGGCTTCCACCCACACTGAAAATCCGGAAAGCCCGTCTTTTTTTTTTTTTTTTTTTTTCGAATCAATGAAGCATACACGCCCACTGTTTCAAAGTGAGCAGCCACCGCCACTGTCAGCCAACTCTGACAAAGCTTTTATCGAGCTGTCCCACTGACAAAATTTGGCAATGGCAAACACAATGATGATCCCCAAATTTGGTCCAAACCACCCTCAAAATTTGACTTTGTCCGATTTGGACCAAAACCGACGTTCAGGCTAATTCAGCTATGTCAAGCATGATGGTGACTTTCAAATTTAGTCCAGGCCACTCTCTGCTGAAGCTGGATTCAGTTTATTGATAGGCACACTGGACAGCACTCAAAATATTATGTCACTAGTGAGATCATGTATGTAACAATACAATAAAACAAGGTGAGCGCTTGTTAAAGAACAGAGAGCACGTGCAATTAAAAAAATCATAGACTTTTTCCCGAGACGTTACGTGGTTACAGGGATGATGACAGTGTTTCACCGCAAGATATTCCTTCAGTCGTTTTTATGCAATTTCAGTGCCAAATTAAAATAAATCCTCAATTCTTGGATATTGTAGTGCTCGATCTATACTAAATCAGACATTTTTTTTTACACCATAATCTAATTTAATACATATTGTTACATTTTGGTCCATGTTTTGTCCCTTTACAGGTCCAATGGGCACATTCAAGTGCAAGGCCCTTAGTAACAATTGTGCAGCAATAGTACCGTGTAGCTGTGCACTATCAGACATAAAGGGCCAGTTCTGGAAGGCCTTTTTGGTGTCCATGGGATCGAAACATAAGTTATAGTCCTGTGCATTGTTGATAAATTCAGCCTAGCCCCACCATCCACTGGTTGTCCTGGTTAGATGACTTGGTAGACAAACTGCCCCACATGAGTAACAGTCCAGGGTTCACTCCTTGGACCACGTCAAATTTTTCACTACTGAAGCTTCTGGAAAACTTATATAGCTTTTCTTTTTACCTGTATGGCTGCACTTATATGGGTGCTAATGAGTAAGTAGCCTCTATTTGAAGTCTACTTTATCTTGTTTCCACTAAGTATACATTTGACTGATCTAGCAGCCAATGCGTGGTACTGCTTTCTTTGATACACATCGCATAATTCAGCACTCTGCCTGAGATGAGCAGTGCACCTGCTGCTAATCATATTGCTGTAACGCATCTAGCTCAGCCAGAATGTTCTCCTCAGTTGAGCAAACCAACCGTTTTCTGGTCGGAGCATTTCATCAATTAAAATAATTAGTGGACAACACACTTTGAAACAAAATTATCTTTATTATTTCAATCAGTAAGCTACTATCATTTGCTTACCATGCATGAAACATTTTGTAGATTTTGAACTGTATACTCACCACAAGATGAGTTGAAACGGTTCCAAATGATAACAGCTACAAGTGAATGGCATCCATCCTTCCACCAGTGTTCTTGTGATCTGCAAAGAGCAAGGCTCCTGAAGTGAAAGCTGCATGGGCCACAATCTCCACACGAAGGCATTTCTAGAACAAACGAGTTTATTCTAGTAATGTTGATAGGCAGTTCATTGAAAGGTTTTGCAGACACAGCTGCCAAGGAGGAGCTTCAGTTTCTTGGGGTGTATTACCATTTTATTTTTGTTCATGAACTTGCCGCAGAATACGTATCTTTATCTGCCAACAG
Source organism: Amblyomma maculatum (assembly GCF_055883805.1). Classification (NCBI taxonomy): domain Eukaryota; kingdom Metazoa; phylum Arthropoda; class Arachnida; order Ixodida; family Ixodidae; genus Amblyomma; species Amblyomma maculatum. Next base: position 68,075,186 of record NC_139345.1, read on the forward strand.
AACTTTTTTTTTATGTACTTTGTTCTTTTCAAGGCTGAAGCAGTACAAGAAAGATAAGGCTGCAAAATAGATTGATTCTTGTAAAGTATGTGAAGTAAATGAAATAGGCTTCTGCCACAGCAAAAACCCTGCACCTAGTAAACAATCTATTTCACTCCGGCAATGTAGTGCAAAGAGCGACGTGTCAAAGAACGCGAACTAAAGAAAACTAAGCGCTGTTAAAGCTGATCACACCATCGATCACTTCAAATCTTGCGTGCACGTTTCTGTCGTTTTTCAGAGAATAACTGGCACTTTTTACATCGGAAACAATAAATTACTTTCATCCTGCCGATACATTCCGAACATGCCTTTAGTGCGCTCGCCCAAGTTCTGTACTTGCCCCCACATTGACATTATAAATGGCACTGAACCATTTTAACCTCGCAGAAGCCGCTGAAATCATTGTACTCTCCTAAGCTCGTTTCCGATGCACGGACATTTTTTAAATAGGAGCGAACTTACCAAGATTAGGTGAATTGCGCGTATCGGTCGGTGGTCTCGGTTCGCCGACGTTGCAAGTGTACGACAACAATGTTTTAGCACAGCGTTTAAGGGTCTGGTTGCCGACTTATAAAAACTGGGAAAGCATATGACAACCACAGCGGTAAAGAGGAAATGTAACAGCATAATAACAGCGCATATTTCTGCCTCTAACGCCGTACGTTAAATGCTTCAAGCACGGCGCCATGAAGAAAAATGCAAAAGCGAATGCAGCGCCACTACTGGAAATTACAATTGCAACTTCATGGAAAATATTAGTAACAGAAAAAAGTTCCCTTCTGAATGACATCTAACGACATGACTTCAACATTTAGAACTGTATTCTTGATGAGAAAGCTGAGTATGTTGCATCCTAAAGAGAGAAAAAAAAAAAAAATGATTGTTAAGTGCCGCCATCTGCACCGCTCGCAAATGCAGGTTCGGCGCCCTATTTGAAATAATTATTTTAAACGAGCGCATGTTTGCGCAGATAGACCTCGCAAGGGCCGCTTTGCTCCATCGAAGCATTTGACGCACGACATGTAGCAGTGATCGCAAGGCACATCCGCGCAGACCTGTGAGGAACCAGTGCAAATGTGAAGATATTCCCTTGCTCCTTTTTCTTCTCGCAAGCAATATTCCAAGCACAAATAGAAGTGACTATGAAAATACTTTGCAGAGCCCAAAAGGAAGAATACACTGACGCTGAGCAGTCCCATTACGAATCCAACTGGATTGACATGTTGGAAAACAAGTGGCTGATTTGAGCCTGGCAGTTTTGTTGATGTGCTCAACTGACAGCAAGCAGCCTAACTACTGGCATCAACTAGAGCACAACTCGCCCTTGACGATTTTTTTTTTTTTTTACTTTTTACAGTGACTCATGCTATACAGATATTTTATAAATGCACTAAACAAAGCGGCCCAAGCATACAAACAAGCGATAGTTTGTTTTGTCTCGCACTCTTATTTTTTCCTTCATGCATGAGCGCCCACACACTAGGAGGATGAAAATCCTGCAGGTTATGCACCTGTATGGATATGAACGAGGAATGACCAATGATGCAGCATTTGTCCAAACAAAGGCACATAATGCTCTTGAAGAGCCTATAGAAACTCTCAAATTGAAATAATCTTATACTACAATCCTTCTTTTTTTTCTGGATGAACACAACGCTTATAAAATATGTTCTGTAATGCAAGCACCTTTCCTGTCATCAGCAGGACATCCGCAGCTATGCATCTAAAACTTGCCGCCACTGTGGGGAAGCAATATGAAATGCAGCAGTAAGATGCACTGCTTTGATCTAGCAATCTTTTTCCGCCTCAAATGAGAATTCAGTGTACTCACCACGTTTACAACTATTACAAGGTCCTTACTACCCATCCGGTTAGCCCCTGAATTTAAATCTCCAAAATGAGAGGGCATGTGCTGCACTTAACATATTTGCTAAATATGCACTCAGGCACAACAAAACACAGTGCCTTTCAGGTCTTGCAGACATGCATTACGTTCATCTGTCAAGAAATGTCTAAATACTTGCGTGTCTAGTTAGAAACAAGCCCCTATTTCACAAAAACTGGGGCAACTAAAAAATGTTAGGAACTCACACAAGCCGCACAGTTTCATGCTTGCAGAATAGCAGCTATGTTCTTCTACCAAGCACATATATGACCAACTGCTTATTTCTGTTATCTGAAACTGCTTCCCCAACAAAATCTTAGCTCTTCAGTAAAACTTCCCATCATGTCAGAAAAGAAAGAAATGAAGCACCATACAACACTTCCTAGCTGCGCCATAGAATTGAGCAGTGTCCACTTTTATTTTTTTGGTAAAGTTGTTTTTCTTTTTTAGATACGAAATGGCTGCGCTATTCCAAGTTTGACATCGTGTCCCCTCCTATCTTCGTCCAGGTTGGATCGATAGTATGTATAAATCGATAAATAAAAAATGAGGCTAGTGTGACTCGATGAAAATAATGCTCGGCACTTTCTGCACATAGGAAAGTACAAAACACTAACCATGCAACAATGACTAGCATCTCACAAGTAGGTTTCCATGGATATTGTGTACGTTTTTATGTAGGGGTGTCTTGCACTTTTTTTTTAGGTGAAGAGGATGCGATAGTGTGCAACAGCAAAGAAAAAAAAAATGGCAAGAGCATAGCCGAACAGGTTCCTCATCATCATCCTAACCAGCCTGACTACACCCACTGCAGGATAAAAGTCTCCTTTAATTCTCTTGTAAGGAGGAAGATGAGCATGCAGGAAGCTCAATGTCGGCAGCCACAGCCAGTTTGCTCAAAGTGGGAGACAAATCATCAAACTGCATGGGAGAAGTTCTAATTAGGCATTAACGCAGATGATGATGATGATGATGGTGCCATGGTCAGAGAGAAAGTCAAAACCTGAAATAGTGTCACAGCAGCACGACGAGAGAACAAATTCTATGGTACATAATGAGCTGTGAATGGTGGCCCTGGCCGTGCAGGCAGTCAAAGGCGAAAGACACTGCGCATTACGATGTGAGAAGCGAAAGATCAGATAATGTTGTCCACACTTTTATTAGCTTGTGCAGTTTCCTACACATCACAGATACAGTAGCCCCAGTATCAACAAGGAACGGCCCTACATTTGTTGACGTATTCGCAGTTCTTGCCTCAGGCAGTAACTAGTTTTCCTGGGGCAGAGATGCAGCAAAGAAACCGAGTGGCATTATGAGGATGGAGGCGAGTAGGCAGGTGGTGAGTGGAGGTGTCAAAGTTGTCTGCAGGACAGACGTGGCCAAGGCTCAGGGGCGCGTAAAGGCAGGCACATCTGCAGGTGGCGACAATGACTCACAATGTGACCAGAAACTCTGCACGCATAACAAATAAGAAGGTTGTCATATATGCACCAGGAGTCCACACAAAGAGGGGACAGTTACGTAGGAATGAAGGTGGCAGGCTACAGTGGAAGGCGGAACGGGATAAACATGTCTGACCAGATCTGACGTTGCCATACATGAGCGTTATTGCAGCAGGAACCTGCAGATGAATGAATGGCAGCACTTCAGTCACTTGCTCTCAAATCAGCCTGAAGGGTCATGGCCAGGCTAAATGGAGATCCCCAAATGTCCTCAATTAGGAGTAGCTGTTATATCACCTCCCCAATCGCAGTCTTTAAACTGGTCCAGCAGCAAGCTGCTGACGGAACTAAGCTGGAAAGTGATTCAAAGTGCACAGAAGGTGGCTGAACCAGAATGCGCTGCTTTGCTCCTGCCAAAGCATGAATTTATTGGCAACAGTGATAGGGTTTAGGACAACTGCGTCAGCCTCAATGTTTTTGAGAATGTGCTTTATCTGATCCATCTCTGGCTGGAGACTTCTAGATGTGTACACAGGTTCACAATGTCTTCAGTATAACTGGTGAAGGATCCTTGCAGCTGGGTTTAGGCTCACAAGTACTGTTTGGAACACAGCTTTTGTATGCAAGGGCAGCCAAAGATCTAAGAAAAGGCGCGTTTAAAAGCAGACTAGGTGGTGAAGTTTGTACTGTGAAAAACTGCGGCGAAATAAACACACCACAAGAAAGAAGACGGGACAAAGGCGACAAAAGCGCCTTTGACCCGTCTTCTTTCTTGTGGTGTGTTTATTTCGGCGCAGTTTTTCACAGTACAAATATGAACCAACTAGCCCAAGAAACGGTATTAATGTGGTGAAGTTTGCTTTGCGGTTTCTGCTCTACAAACTGGCAATGCCTGTCACGTAAAACACCATGTCGTTCAGCTTCACAGCGTCGTCTCCCTGGTTGTGGACGCTTAACCGCTTGTAAGAGGTAAGCCAATCCTATGTATCTTGGTCATTGAACCCATTGAAAATGGCCGGGTCCCACTATCGACATCAAGGTCCCTACATACCTATCTTAATGTTTAGCCAGCTGTGGCGACCTAATCCTTGAAAACTTCATCTCATTCGCACACTTCATTTTCTGCTGCCCCTTGCTACACGAAGTCAAGAATGTAGCACAAAAATAAAGAACAATGGACGAAGAAGAACACATAAGACGATTGACTAGCGCTGGTCAATCATTTTATATGTCCTTCTTCGTCCGCTCTTTATTTTTGCGCTAAATTCTTGACTTCATGAATCATCAACTAGCCCGGCAGCAAGCTACACTTGGGAGGGAACGAATAAGGTTTGCCACATGAGGGACGGTGCACGAATTCAGGATCTCTGAACAGAACAGATATTCAGCTTAAGCGACGAAGGCGATCTTAGTCTAGAAGCAATGAGCGATAATTTCAGAGCCATTGATAATGAGTGCATGGCAGAGGTAGGCAGTAGGACAATTAGACAGGCTACCAGTAAACTATCTAAGCAGACGAAATATCTGATTATGAAATGGCAAGGCGTGAAAACCTCCCTCCGATGGGTCAGGATAGAACTGGCAGAGATGTTAAAGGTACTCAGTGAACGTAATTTGTTCGACGCAAGGGAGTATATTACGGAGAGAATCGAGCATGCTCTAAAATACAATGCTAGCCTGAAAGAGGTGAAGGGGAAATTAAGTAGGTGAAAATCCGATGTATGCATACCAAGGTAGCCGAGGAGTTCTACACTTAACCAGGCTGATAATGAGATTAGCAATAGTGAAGAGCAATCAGACATTCCGTCAGTGACAAAGGAAGAGGTTAAGAAAGCTTTAGAAGCTATGAAAAGGGGGAAAGCAGCTGGGGAGGCTCAGGTAACTGCAGATTTGTTGAAGGACGGTGGGGATATTGTGCTTGAAAAATGGCCACCCAGCACATGCAATGTCTGGACATCGTCACCGGAGTTTTGGAAGAATGCTGACATTATTTTAATCCTTAAGAAAGGGGATGCTAAGGACTTGAAAAATTACAGACCAATCAACATACTACCTGTTGCGTATACGGAATTTACTAAGTCATTGCTACTACAGTTATATATATATTGAACTCGAAGTGGATCACGGAATAGTTAGATACATAGGCAATTTCATATATAAGGCAAACCAACAGATGAGGCTCTCTATAACCCAGAAGCATGAATATGGTACATGTATGGCAGTGGTGCGTTGCCTGCCGGCAACACACTGCTCACCAAGGGCGCGGCGATGACCCGCAAGGCGTACACACGCATTGAATGTCACCTCCCACCTAGCGCCGAAAAGGAGAGTACATTGGGCACACTTCCAAATGCCACTTCGCAGGCGCCAGAAATCTTGGCAGGCAGCAGCTGCCATGACTGCACAACCCGGCTCTATGCATGAAAAATGATTGCCGGTGAGCTGTTAAAACAATCCTTTGCAGGGCACGACGCGCAATTCGATGGACATGAACAACGCTGCTAAACTTTAATGTGGGATTTTCAGGGGGATATTTTGAGAGTTCGATATAGGAAAATGATATATGTGCATTTGATATATCCGGGATCAAATACAGAATCAGGACAACCTTAGACTTTAATCAACCAAATGATCAGGCAGGTTTTCGGAAAGGGTACTCTACCATCGATCATATTCATCATGCTATCAACGAGGTGATAGAAGGATGTTCGGGATAAAACCAGCCTTTATAAATAGCATTCGTTGATTAGAATAAGCATTTGACTCAGTCGAAACGTCAGCAGTCATTGCCTAATCAGGGTGTATATGAGCCGTATGTGAAAGTATTGGAAGATATCAATAGTGGCCGCATAGCAACTATAGTCCTCCATAAAGAAAGTAATAAAATTCCCATAAGGAAAGGCACTAGGCAAGCAGACACGATCTCCCCAGTACTATTTGCCACTTGCTTAGAGGAAGTATTCAGAAACCTGGAGTGGGAACAATTATGAATAAGGGCTGATTTAATACATTGCCTTGTTAATTAACTCAGTGGACAAATTACAAAGAATGCTTAATGACCTAGGCAAGCAAAGCAAAAACATAGGCCTAAAAATTAATATGTGGCAGCCTACGGTAATGGTCAATAGCCTCGGATAAGAGCAGCAGTTTACAAAAATTCCGAGAGCACTGTGGAATCTACACTGCAGAAATGCGACAGCCTGAGTGTTGTTGGTGCACAAGGTGCATCACATTTGCTCTCATTATCATTACCAACTAATTGCATTGTCATTGTTAATTCCATCACTGTCATTATCACTAATTGCAGCATTATTGTTATCGCTACTATCATCCTCACTGTAGACAAGAAGAATTACGATGTGTTTCACAATTCCGGGCATGGCTTCAGTTTGGTAAAACTGAAAAAGTTTTAACCCGCTGTGTCACGCGAAAGTATGCTGGCACGTTTTATTGTTCATCATCTTGTTTTTAATGTCCAAGTCGGCAATAAAGAAAAAAAAAAAAAAAAAGGCGCATGGCGCAGTAGGTTAAAGCGCTCGGCAGGGGATCCGAGGTATGGAGGTTCGATTCCCGGTGGAGATCGGACTTTCATTTTTCTAGATTTAAGGACAAAGTTTTCAGCGGCCAAAGGAAAGAAGAAGAAGGAAGACTATAGGGACGAACACAGCGCAGTGTTTGTCCCTATAGTCTTTCTTTTTTTTTTTTTTCTTTGGCCACGTGCCTTTGCGCTGAAAACTATGTCCTTAAATCTAGAATACCAACTAGCCCAACAACTTACTCTACTGAAGTTCATTTTCCTGATGATGTTATTTTCGGTTTTGGGTGATGACGTCATAGGATTGATAGCTATGTCTGACCGGACGAACAAACAGCAACAGTATGAGCCATTGAAGGCTTTCGCCTTAATAGGTACAGGGGTGGAAGCAGGCTCGAGCATTTTGGAACAGCTCAGGGAGCACTGGTAATGCCACTTTGGAGCACTCAAATTATGCTTTGGAACATGTTTCTAGGGTCAAGCACTTTTAACAACTACAATTTTTTTTCTGATATACAAAAAAATCCATTTGATTACTTTTTATTCAAGATTCAATGCTGTACTACCTATGCATGCATATCTCAACATGTAAAGATGTTTAAAGTAACACAGCTGACTAAAAGCTTTTGCCTATTCTGACTTGACAGCTTTAGACATGTCCACGCTCAAGCACCACCACTACCTTGGAATTAAAATAAACAAGCTGCACATCGCCACTTCGATTCCACAGCTGTGCTGATAAATTCCTGGGCACTGCTCAGTAGTACCTTCAGGAAGGATAGATGGCACTGAAGGGTAGCCTTTTCTTCCTTAAGCTTCTTTACTTCATGGTTGTCTCCCAGTGACTCATGTTTTCTTTTAAATAACACTGGGGCTACACGTCGGCAACAGGCTTTCTATGCCTTTCCAACACTCTTGAAAGCATTTCTTGCAATTAACACCGTCCTGGCATCACCCCCATAATGCTTCAAGTATGCTTTTGTCTGATGTAGACTGGACAGGTTTGTTGTTAACAACGATTCTATAGTGAAGTACACACTCATTTTCACAGCAGAACTGTTGGAACAACTCGTGTAGTTCTTTGTAACCAGAAAAGTTTCCTCAACAGCCCGTGGTAGTCTGTGGCAATTGCTTCGCTCCTTGCCCTCGCTTCTCTCACCACCGGCGATTCAAAAGGCTGGGAGAAGTTGCTGTCATGCGCACAAAACATTTTTCTCGCAATTAATTCCTCCCAGTCGTTTGTGACTCGTTTTAGAATAACTTGAGATCAAAATATTTCTTATGCTCGCTTTTCTAGTTTATTAAAATTTTATATGTGTTAGCTAGGCCCAGCCAAGGTGCATTGTACCTCCACCACTAGTGTGCTGCCATCGTTTAAACTATGACGACCCTTATAGACCAGAATACGGAGGGTAAATTGATCGCTGCCATATTGAGGGCACTATAAGGCTACCTAGAGGTGCTGCAGCGAAATGACTGCTCTGCACTACCAAACGAGGTGGCCATGGCTATTCATAGCGCTTACGCCTTTACGTTTCTTTGAAGTTTTCACAACTTGCTGCTCACAAAATCGTCAAAATTGCATTTCTGCCTCATGGCAAGGCTGTTCTACACATATCGCAATGGCAGAGGCAAGCACAGCGTCCACAAGTGGAGCGAGTGGTTCGGTTAAGTGCATGGTACCTTTCTATGCAAAAAATACTACGGTTGCGACATTTCTTACCCTCGCGTGGTGTCTGCAAAAATTTGTTGCAGTCCGCACCGCACAAACAGGTGGCATGCCACAAGTGCGAGTAAACCTGATGTCTCCGTTTGCATTTCAGCAAGGAAGTGCCTTTTTTTTTTTTTAACAGCCATGATAAGCAACGCCAACCAGTCACAAAAATAAGACCTTGATATCTCCTGTTTGGTTGATGTGCTGCTGATTCATTCTTCAACCCTGCTGGAACGGAAAAAAAAACAAAAGAGACACCGGGGAATCATCGCCAATGAGAAGCATTCGCTCGCAGTAGCGGCATGCGGTCTGTTTTGTGAGGTGTGGGCTGCGGCAGATTTTTTGCAGTCACCACGCAAAGGTAAAACATACAGCAGACTGCAAAGGTTTTGCTGGTACATGGGACATTACTTGGGGGTGCAAATCAAATCAGAAAAGTCACAGCCATAGCAAGCCTGCATGCAATGGTACCATGCGCTTATAGGAACCACTCACTTCACTTGTGGACACTGTACTTGCCTCTGCCCTCGCAAGATGTAAAGAATAGTCTTGCTGTGAGGCAGAAATTAACTTTTGACAATTTTATCAGCGACCAGTTGTGAAAACTTCAAAAAGAAACATAAAAGCGCAAGAGCTAGACACCCACGGCTGCCTCGTTTGACAATCCAGAGGCATAGTTTCGCTGCGGCAACTATAGATGGTGCTAGAACGCTCTCAAAATGGCAGTGTTCAATTTACCCTCCTTGTTCTGGTCTATAGACCTTTTCGAAAAGTAGTCGTGGGCGCTGCCATATTGAATACTGGGCTGTGCTGCTAGCATAAGAAAAGTTGAGAATTATCTCTCCCAAAGCCGCCCCACAGCCCAGTCAAACCGGTTTCGCCGAGGCTCGTGAAAAGGTCTATAGCACAACATGCCACTGCCCTGCTGCACTTCTCACAGTCACCTAACCAAATTGCATCGAACCGCATTTCTTGTACCTGGCGCAATTAATGGCCAAATACAATTAATTTTAAGCAAAAATCATGTTTCGCTAAATTTTATGGCAAAATACCAAGGCATCAAAACATCATGGCAAAACATCAAGTTTTGGAGTTTTGGAACAATATTGTGTTTTGGGGCAGGATGCCATTTCACAAAAACAGCAGGCTGTTGTGTGAAGGCCGAAATGCCATCAGCATGCAGATTCAGTGCATATGACAACCCATAATAAGCAGTGCTTAACCAGCCAATTAGAAGATGACAGTCATATTTATTCACTTGTCATGCGTCTAAACTAAAAGCTGCAAGAGGCGTGTCATAAACTGCAGTTTTTCAGCTGCACGTGGTCCTTGGTTTTTGCAAGATACAAGAACAAAGCAAAATAGAGCATGCAGCTGTGACGCTTAAGCGTTGCATGGTCTGCGAAGTGATCTCAATTTCGATTTATTTCTGGAATTCATGCTTTAGAGCCCTCTACCGCATTTATTTTCCACATATGAATTAAATCCGCTGGCGCTTGTATTAATTGCGTTGGCAGTCTGAGTCAATTGTTTGGCGCTGTCATCATTCGAGTTGGTGTTCGGATTAAATACACTGCCGCTTTTATTAAATGCTTGACACTAAAATTAAATTACACGGTGCGCAGATCGTATCAGTTGGCGCTCACATTATTTCCGCTGGCACTAGGATTAAATTCAGAAGGAAAACCTGTAGAACAAGTCTAGGATGGAGCGCATTTGGCAAGTTCTTCCAGGCCATGACTAGCAGCTTACCGGTATACCTCAGGAAAACGGTAAACAACAGTTGCATCTTACGAGTACTCATCTATGGGGCTCAAATGTGAAGGCTAATTAAAGGGGTTATACTTAAGTTGAAGTAGATTCATAGAGCTGAGGAATGGAAAATGGTAAGTGTAGTCTAGAGATAGGAAGTATGCAGAGTGGGTCCAAGAAATCAACTCTAAATAATGACATTCTAGTCGAAATCAAGAAGAAATGGTCACAAGCAGGACATGTATTGCAAAGAGAGGATAACCGATGGTCGCTAAGAGCAACAAATTGAATTCCAAGTGAAGGCAAGCGTGGCAGGGGGCGGCAGAAAGTCAGGTGGGTGGACGAGGTTAGTAAGTTTTCAGGGGTCAAGTGGGTGCAACTAGCACAAGACCGGGTTAACTGAAGGATTATGAGAGAAGCCTTCGTTCTGCAGTGGGTATAGTCCAGCTAACGATGATAATGATGATGAGCTATGGACAAAGAAAAACCGTATGGCAACAAAGGGCTCCTTTATCACATAAAAATCTGAATTAAAAAAAAATCTTCCCACCAGTTGAACCAGACTTGCAATGACTTCATTAAAATGGCCAGTTTGCCGCCACTCTGAAATTAATGGCCGAGCAGCATAACTTTTGGGATCTGCACTCGCAAAATCAATACTGACATATACATTTCACTTGAGAAATCTGTCGCCAACGGTGACACCAGCATTTCATCTCTCCTCTTGAGTATACTCGTAACTCCCTGCCACTAAAAAGAAATATTGCTGACAAGTCGTATTGTCTACGAAGAGGCTTCACAAATTCATAAAACATTTAGCGTAAATATATGTGCGGCTCCAACGCCTCAATTCGTCTTTTAATTAAACTGCACGTGCTCTTTTCTCTCTGTCTGAGCACGTGGAGGGGCAGCTGAACTGTGCATGTGCAAAGGTTATCGCGGCGCGAGACTTGTGCTTGACGCGGCAGAAAGTGTAGATAAAGGGACAGAATGGAAGAATCGAGGGAGTCTGGCAGGAGCCCTGCTTGGGGAGCGATCACGTTGTTAGCTGTTGGCGAGCAGCCCGAAGCATCCTGATGTAATGGACTGTGGAGCAGAGCAATACCAGGATGAAGACGGAAGCGATGCCTCCTGAGCTGGGTTTTTTGCTTGAGTTGCAGCCAGACGAGGAGCAATGTATTTTGTACTGCTCGGAGCCCCTTTTGCCATGTCACATAGGCCATCTTTACACCCCACTATGTTTTGTCTTGCCATGTAAAAGCACTGCCCCCTTACTTTTGTAGCAAAGCATTGTCCTGTCACGAGTCTCGACCACATGCTTCGCATTGCAGCAGCGTGCAGTGTTGTATCTTTGCAAAGTGCTTCTCTGCTGACCCGGAAATAAACTGGCATTTTTATCATCATCATCATCAGCCAGACTATACCCACTGCAGGGTGAAGGCCTCTCTGATATTTCACCAATTGGTATTTTGGAGCAGAATGGAATTCATGTGAATTTGTGACTAGTAGTCGGGCGAGGCCCTGACTCGCGGACCCATTCTTTAGAAGGCGGGGCCTTCATATTAAACTACAAATAGATTAGGTATTTTTAGACCTGCATCATTATCATCACCACGTCGCTTTGTTGCTTCAGCAGCGAGTCATGGCGAGTCAGTGTGCCAGGTTCATCCATGCTATGATAGATGAAAGAATTCAGAAAATGTTGATGAATTCTGAATCAACAGTTCCTGAATTCCTGACCAAACCAAACCGAATTCTGAGTCAGGTGAAAGTAACACAGATGAAAAAGAACCTGGAAGGAAGTGAGGAGCAGTCACAAAAAAAAAACTTGGCAGTGAAAGGGTTAATAACAGTGCGCTCTTTGTGATTAGGGTCATCGGCTCTACCTCGTCCATCCATCCCAGAGGTCTTTCATCCTGCCATTTTCCATTCACTTCACGACATCTGCCATCTCAGCATCAGAGCCACATAGTGCCTCATTACCCAGCGGTACGTCTCGCCAAACATTAGACGTTCGCCAGTGGGCCCGCTCGTGTTTTGCTTGCCAGTTCGTCAAAATAACTCACTATACAAAGACTCCTCCCCAGTCTTTCCTGCCATCTGGTTGTTGCTTTGACCACGTTCACCTTGACAAAGACCACCACCTCCATCTAATGGCTGCCGGCACATTCTGATGATGACTGACCGCTTCACTCGTTAGCTCGAAGCAGTGCCCACTCTGGACATTACTGCGTAAACAGTTGCCAAAGCCTTCGTTTCAGCATGGATTTCCCACTTTGGCTGTTACCACGGATCGTGGCCGCCAGTTTGAATGCATCCTCTTCACTTCCCTTACCAGTCTGCTCGGCACTAAACACTGCCGCACCACAGCATACCATCCTTGTGCTAACGGCATGGTTGAGAAGCTCCATCGTCAGCTCAAGACTGCCCTCATTGCTCGCCTAGATCGCGAGCACTGGGCTGGTCACCTTCCTATGGTGTTTCTTGGCCTACGCACCGTTTTTCGTCGCGACCTTGGCTGTTTGGTGGCCGAAGTCATCTCGAAGACTTGTTCGTTCCTTCGGCTTCCTCGTCCCAGCCCCTGCAGTACCTTTAACGCCTTTGGGACTGCATTCAACACCTAAACCCAGTCCCACCTCTATCATCTGACCGTCAGATCTTTGTGCACCCAGATCTTGCGTCCTCGAGGCATGTTTTTCTAAGGCGAGACACTGTAAAGGGGCCTCTTAGCCCCCCCTATGATGGCCCGTACCATGTCCTCAACAAGACTACAAAGTCGGCGACTATCCTGCTGGATGGTCGTGAGAGGTAGTCTCCCTGGATCGCCTTAAACCCAAATATATGGAGACACCTCCCCAGGAGCTCCCCTCGGATGTTGCTGGCTTATCTGTCGACATGCCTGCCGCTGAGGCACCCTCATCCCTGCCCCGTTGGCGCGTACATTTCGCCGCTCCGTTTGGTCGGGGGGCCCTGTAGCGCACAGCGCCGCTGTAAAGCGGAGGCGCTAAGATCGGCGTTCACAGCCAGCAAGCACGGCACAGGCTGCTCGGTTCGAGAAGCCTGCCACGCTGGTCCTCTTGTTCTGGTGCTCCGCTGCAACGCCGTAAATTCCTTACATGCTCTTCACTGCAGGACACTTCCTGCCGGCTGCAAATATACACAGAACCAGCACTCCACTGCTTCAATAAAACGCTGCTTTAGGCTTGGGCACTGCCAGCTTCGACAATAAAGGAATCTGCTGAAGGCCACGGACACAAAGAAAAATTTAAACGAAGCTGTAGTACAGCAGAAGGATCAGAATTCCCCGCAAAGTAATTTGAGATGCGGATCAAAAAGCTGCAAAGAAGACTGTTCTTTGCCCGCAGCTGCGAGGAGGGCTATCAAATGCAGGTGCCATATTCGGTTTGAGGTCGAGCACAGAGACTGGCATTCAACAAAAACAGTATGGAGCTCCTATCGGGATGGAGTCTGATGCCGATTTACGACCTACGGGAAGTCGGCGCAGCCGTGGGCGAGCAGCGCACCACGGGCGTACTGACGGCCCATGACCGGTAAGCGAGCCATGATAATTCGCCCCCTTGTGTTTCCTCGTGACTGCAGCGACGGGGATTTCAACAGAACGAGTCGGATGTACGGCCTGCATGCGGGGCCCGTTCGGCATAGAGGGTGGCCTGCCTCACTTTGGCAGCGGCACCAGGAGCAGAGCCCAACAACCCAAGTCCCGACCCCTGCCCTGATTCCTGTATTACATGGGCCTGCTGAAGGACCAGCCGTGCGACTCCCAAGGGGAAAACGGCACCCAGGTGGAGGTCATGATTAAGGGAGGAGGGTGTGGGAATTTAAGATTACCCACGCTTGCACGACACGGCTCTGTCTGCCTCACGGGGATACCTCATCTCTCTCCTTCCCCTGAAGCAGTGGCGGAGAGGGCAGGGGCGAGAGACCTGGCGTAGCGTGCCGGGCGGCCCCTCCTTCCCCCTACCCTCTAATATTGATGCACAGCATCTCATCGGGGGGAGACGACGCCGCAACGCCAGAGCCCGCGGATGCTGCTATGACCAAGGATAAAAATTGGGCACTCCCAATAAACAGCCCAGCCCGGTGGCTCTGCCTCAGTGTTTCGTTCTTCCCTGCCACGGATGTGGTCAGAGCTAGCGGCGGGGCGTTCCGTTCTGAGCACAGAGCCCGAGTCCCGTGAGAACCCCCACAAGGTGTTGTTACATGTCTCCTTGACGTCAGCTCCAGCATCCATTGCAGTGAAGAGCAAGCACAGAGCTACGCCAGGGTTCAAAGCGATCGCTGAATGGAAATGTTTTTTTTTTTTTCATTTAAAGCACAAATTAGATTAAGCTCTAAAAAATAAATGCCATTGAATGGTACTGTGTCATGCAATATATATATATATATATATATATTACCCCGCACCTCCACCAAGTGTTAAGTGGGGATCCAGGCACTGGTAGCGGGCACTGGTAGCGAGAAGAACCGGAGTGGTGGTGGCTTAACTTTTGAGTCAGCTGGTCCGCAAAAGCACTTCCCCTTCCTCCTTCTCGGCTATCTGTCCGCTTAATCAGAACTTCTTCTTTACAATACACATATATAACTGCAAAAAATTTGCACATTTAAAGCTGACAGTGCCCAGGCCTAAAGCACCATTGCACTCAAGCAGTGGACTGCTAGTTCGCAGCCAGCAGAAAGTGGGCTGCTGCGATGAGCAGGCACAGAGCAACACCGTGGTTGCCTGCAAAGGTTCAACTTGAGAAATTATTTTCTCACT
Organism: Amblyomma maculatum; assembly: GCF_055883805.1. Classification (NCBI taxonomy): domain Eukaryota; kingdom Metazoa; phylum Arthropoda; class Arachnida; order Ixodida; family Ixodidae; genus Amblyomma; species Amblyomma maculatum. The sequence goes on from NC_139345.1 coordinate 68,090,333, forward strand.
TAAAAGCACCCTGATTAAACTTTCAGTATTAAATGGCAATGAATGGCTCTGTGCAAACTAGTATTTTTCATATCTTTAATAGGGCCACTTCATTACATAACTGACGGAGGAATAAACCTCAAACCTCAATAAGGTAATTTTCTCTGATTTAGAATACTTTTGCAGGTGCACCTTACATTGTTTGATCTCTTTTATAATGTTTTTGCAGGTGCAGCTTAAGTTGTTTGATCTCTTTTATAGGCTTTTTGTCTTCTAAAAAAGTTGGAGAAATAGATTGAGTACTATAATAGTAATAATTGGTTTACAGGAAAGGAAAAGTTTTCCCGTGGACACCTGAATCGCGCTACAAGGGAAGGAAGATGGGAGCGAAAGCGGAAAGAGAGAGGCCCCATAGTGGAGGGCTACGGAGTAATTTTGACCACCTGGGGATCTTTAACATGCATTGACATCGCACAGCACACAGATGCCTCTCCGCTTTGCATCCATCGAAACGCAGCTGCCGGCAGTCAGATTCGAACCCAGGCACTCTAGTCTAGTGCCTAGACCATAAGAATATAAAATTTGACAAACATCTCAAAATTTCAGCTTTTTGTACCATATTTTATTATTTATATTTGAACAAATATAAGGCAGAGTTTGTTTATTTCCTGCACATCAAAAGAACAATGCATTTTATTAATATGAAAATTTTTGTTTATAGTGATGCATCAAAAAGTTAATTTTTTTACAAATTTATCTGTGTGACTAGGTTTTGCTATTACTTGCAAGCTTAAAGGAGTATAGACCACCTTCACTCTGGCTACGTCATGAAGATGCGGTGGCGCTGTCGTAATTACAGACTTTCGCGTGGTAGGAAAAGCAATGCTTCAGTTGCTTTCGCCTATTGTGATTGTGCGATGGTTTGCTGCAGCCGAAAAAAAAAAACAAAGCACCATGCTGACTAGTTGCATCACCGTGGCATGTGATGGAAGGCAAAGAACGCAAAGTTTAGTAAGCTTGCACAGGTTTCTTATGGGCGAAGGTCGCCGTAAACAGTGGGCCATCGCAGTGTGGCGCGAAGGCTGGATACCGACACCTTTACGCCAGAGCGGTTATGGGCTCAAAGGCCATGAATAACTCGAGTTTGGCCTTCTTTATGACGCGTAATGGTATTTTGTGAGTGCACGTAAAATGTTGACGAGGCAGCCAGTATATTAATGCGTAGACACCTGTTGATAATGTAAGCAATTCCTGAAGCAAATTTTTTTTTCACTTTCTAGTTGTATGTATTATGTGCATAGTGAGCTGATGCGCATGCGATCAGTATTGCACTCCTCCGTGGTTATATTGTATGGCTAACATTAGCTTTGTTCACCTCAAATTATTTTAAATTTTGTGATGAAATGTGCGTGTGCTGACAGCCACTGATTTGCTCAATTGGAGATGAATTTTATTATACCGAGGGGTTTGAGTGGTATTCACTGCAGCTAATTTTGAATGCGAGTTGTGGGGTTGAGCGTCCCGAGTGACATATGGGCCCCTGTTTCAGATTTTGAGGATCTTTACATCAACTACGTACTGCATGGCACACTGTCGCATTCAGAGTTTATCCTACATAGAAACGTGGTCACGGCGGCCGGGACCGAACTGGGTAGCCCTAACTACGGAACCAGCATGTGGACGCTGCAGCTTGTAATGCAAGCTAAAAGCTTGAATACCCATGAAGAAATTATAAACGCTGACGCCAATAACCTTCCACGAACAGAACAGATAGGCGTGCAGCGTGGTGATTTAAAGGAATAATGCAAGGATAAGCAAACCTGTACGGTGCCAAGGCACAGTGCCCTTGCTACTGTTGCCATGCTTACCAACAACGCTCATTTGATGCTCGGTATGAAGAATCATCCGAGAATGCAATGATGTTTTGAGCGGAATACTTCCTACCTGGTTTGCGTGTGCTGTTTACGAGCGAGAAAAATCACATTCCACTTACCCGACTGAAAGTTGTTGTATGCACCCAAAGCTTTGCAATTCTCGACGCATTCCGCGGCTAATGTGCTGGGCAAATAGCAAATAGATATCAATCAACGCTACTCATTTTCAAGGCAGCAACAACTTCGCTCGTGCGCTTTGAACCCGCTCTTGGTCTGGTACGGTGTGCAGGACAAGGCGATGCATGCTGTGTACGTGAAGTTTTTCCAAGTATTGCTTTTGTACTCACACAGCGCGTGGGTATTTTATCTGCCAAAAAGGTGCCTGCATATCACAATAACACGCTCTTGGCAAGTATGGCCACAGCAGTGGGGTGGCACCACAGTGCCGCTCCCGTGCTTTCCGCCTGCTCTGGGGCCATAGACGACTGCCACGCCACTTTGATTGCTTTGTTTGTTTTAAACATGGCGGAGACCTATAGACACCTAATTTTTGGGTTCGTGTTTAATTAGCTGTAATGATGTGCAAGGTATTACTGTACAGAAAGCACCATGTGACATCCACTTATGACCGCTAAACAATTTATCATTGAATTTCTTTCCTCATCCGTTTCGGTTTCAAAAGCTGTGTGATGGCTGTGACGCCAAAGTTAAGTCTAGGTCACGTGACGGGTGAAAAAAGATTGTGATATTCTGCGATGTTTAAATTCACTGCAACGCTGAAGCCAGCCTGCCTCAAGAACAGGAATCGCGAAGAGCTGGAGATTATACTGCGGCTTTTTCATGCTGTGCATGGCTTGGACTTGATTGTGATGTCACAGCCATCTCTCAGCTGTTGAAACCGAAATTGGCGAGAAAAGAAAATTGAACTGAAAATTATTTAGCAGTCGTAGGCAAAAACCACTTGGCGATCCGTATACAGGAATGTCTTACAAAAATGCCACCAAAATTTGGCGTCTATACTCCTTTAAGATGGTGGTCACGGGCAGAAAATATTTTTTCGCCAAAAACAAGCTGGGATAATATTCTTCATAGCAATACAATTTGCTATGATTTTTTAAAAAGAAATTGAGGATGGTCAAGCCCACAACCTGTATCAGTTGGTGTGGAATGAAACCGGCACCTTTACCTTAGCAGATCATGCTAGCCATAACAGCCTAGCATTATCCTTGATGCATTAACATGACAGGAAAAAAAAAAAAAAAAAAAAAACCAGTGGTAGCATACCATATATACACCATTACAAAATCGAAGAACTTGAAGGTAAGCTGTCTAAAAATTGTAAAAACATTTTTTTTTTGTGGAACTGCAGCAGCATCACACTTTGTACCAAAAAAAATTGCCTTGACAAGCACTGGACCATATATATGCTGGTCTGCAAATATGAAACGCCTTTGCCCACACGTACCAGCCACAGCTATCCAATGGAAACTAAGGCAGAATCAAAAGCACAGAAGAAAGCCCCAGGTTGCCTCCAAAGGATCCCTGTTTCAGCACACGCACCAAAGACAGGGAAGGACCTGGAAATCAGAACAATGCAATAAATGCCCACTCCTGGGAAAGGTAAGATGTGAAGGATTTTGTTACAACACAGAAAGTATAATGAATGAAAGTATGAATTCCGCAATTCATGGCAGTTGGTTGTGTCTACTATCTTTGCAAACATTTGTCGTCACTTCAAGTAAAGGATCCATTTCTCGTTCCTAATTCTGAGGCAGTTGCTGATTTGCTCCAAAATGAGAGCTTGGTATACAGTGCTGGTTTTAGCGTAGATGTGGTTGATTTGTATAATCTCTTCCACACTCTCAACTCATCCAGTATGTTCAGCAATTTATTACGGAGGACAATGATGAATGCTGGTTCCAAAATGAGTGTGGAACCTTAACCAGATCCTTTTTGGAAATGTTATCTTACTACCTGAGTAACACGTTTTTTGAGTGAGATGGTCGACTTTATACGCAAAAATCTGGTGTGTGCATAGGTGCCAAGATAGCTCCCATCCTCAGCGACATTTATCTAAGCAGGGTTGATATGAAAGTTGAGAATGATTTAGCCAGTTGTTGCATGCACATTTTCCGTTTCGTGGAGGATTTTTTGGTGCTAGCTAGCTCTGTGAATCCTGAATTTGTGTCAAATGTTCTTGATGTTTTTGCACGTAATGGGTCGGGACTAAGGCTCACGCATTTAAAGTTGTCTTTCCAACCCCACCATGTCTGTTGGCAGTATTCACCTAGGAGTGAAAAGCCCCTTCTGAATTACAGGTCCTTTCATTCAAAGCTCGTAAAAAGTAGTATTGTTACGGGATGCTTAGGCATGGCAGTGAAGAAATCTTGTCATCATAAAATGATGTCCAGTCTCTTAACTCAGGCGGACAAATGCAGGGAAGCTGGTTTCCTGAACTCAGTTCTCGTCTCGAGTGCAGACAAAGTCCTCTGCGCGCTAAAATTGTCTTCAAGCATGTGAGGGCGGGAAAAGTGTTCGGAGGAAGGAAGAAGAAAGGTATGTAGTAGTCATGCCATATGTACACACGCTGTTGCACCGAATTAAGAGTAGGAAGCAAGCATAATGTAAACGTTCTGTTTCCTTCTCCTAACAAACTAGAAAGAGTGGGAGCCGCGGTTCAAAGAATGCACGAGGGGGCAGAAGAAATGTGTGCAACATAAATCATGAAAATAGATATGTTCCTTGTAAGACTGGCATAGTATATCAAATCCCTCTGTCCTGTGGCCTTACCTACATAGGCCAGACTGTGCAATGCATTAAAGTGCGGCTCATGGAGCACGCTAATTCGCTGAAAAAGAAAGAAGCTAACCTAGCGAAGCACTGACCCATGTGCGAATGCACGTCATTTTTTGATGACAGTGATGTTCATTCTTACCAGTGCACTAGAGAAGCTTTTCACATCAGAAAAAGTAAAGGGTGCGTGAGTACGCCTTTTGTCACATTATCTCCTCGGGAAATGAATATGCTGCACAGTGGGCAGCAGTTCTGCCGATGCACTCGTGCTTTTAAATGCTTTTTTTTTTCTTTTTACCAAAACTTGAGGTCGTTGACGTTGCGCATGTGCGCTGTTTCTCTGTGCGCGTATATATGATGTGATTCTTCCCAATAAAAAAAATCAGCTGTAAGTTCAGCGCTATTCGTGTGTCTCGTTTCGTTTATTTCTTGGTCTCTGTATCTTTTTCGCTGTTGGGCCACCATTAATTTCGATACTCCCCCGCTTTTTATTCCTTTGGCTGTGGCGGTGCTGATCGAAATTCATGCCCTGGCCACATCAAAGTCATGCCGTGGACTATCCTCATAAATAAGGTGAGTTTGATTACATATATCAGCACCCTTGTGGAGCAACCGGTTTTTGCCAGCACATATTTTTACAAGCGGGTGCACTCAAGTGCTACTCACCTTTTCATGAGGCACAAGGCATACCATCGGGAGAGGCCATGAGCAGAAGCTGCGATGAAGCCAAGATCTCACAATCGCCGTGCATCAAGATTATTTCGGTACATACTGAAAGGAAACAGAAATGGTTGCTCTTGCTGGGACAGGGCTAGCCGGGGCCAAACGGAGGCGTATTCGAAAATGAACTACAAAAGGAAAGCCCTTTCGTGCGAGCCGCCGGGACTGCTTTTAAGCGCACGAAAAAGGGCTCCTTAGTTCCTCTACACTTCACTTGAAGTCACTGATAAATAGACTCATAGCAAGATTACAAAAAAATAATTGAGATCGCTAAACAATAGAGCGTCGATGCAGAAAAAAAATTCCAAACAATTTGTAACGAGAGGGCAGCGGTGCAATGGGTTGGCGAGGCAAGTACGGAATGCAACACGTGCTTTGCGCTGTATTTCGCAGTACTCACGAAAGTTTGGAGAAAGCAGCAGGGATGCGTGCCACCCAATCTAATTTGCAGAATCCATTCCAGTCCGGTCATTCTGAAACAACGCGGCGCGAACAAGCCTCCCGCTTGCTTGAACCACTGCGCGCCAAAATTGAAAAGGGAGAAAAAAAAAAAGCACCTGCGGCTGCGGAGGCGGCGATAAAAAAAAAAAGCGTCTGGGTTCGAGAGTGCACGCAAGCAAAAAACAACAATAGGCAATTTATTACGTCACATCCGCCAGACTACAAACAAATCCTCCTCGCCTACCTTCTTTCTTTTCGCGCATGCGCAGCTTATCAAGATCGCGCGGTGGCGACCGGCAGGTGTGACCGACTCGCGCCGTCCGTGAAAGACGGCGGTGCGCATGACTATGATGCCGCCTACTGCTAAGGATGCTTTCGCAACCTACCGGGCTTAACCAAGCTAAGCCTCTGCCAACTTTCTTCTTCGTTCTTTTTCACTGTAATTACCTCTACGGCTTTGTTTCCAAATTTTTTTCGCTCCTGCAACTCTTGGACATATTTTATTTTCATGGCGGTTCTGTATGAAAAATCTTGAAAAAGTTTGCAAAATAGGCACAGTTTCCCTTAATGGCCGCGGGCGCCGCCACTATTCGTAGACACCCGAATTACCATGCCCGAATTTTGACCAATCAAAAGTGTCATTTTTTTATACATGGGCTTTATGGGAAGATCCGCTACTGGTGATATTAGAGTAATATATAACAAGCTTACAAGATAACGTCTCTGGCATCATTGTTGTGACAGCCGCTTGCCTCTATGCTTCACCCTCATCGAATAGAGCAAGTACGTAAACGACCTAAACAAGCTTGGACACTTGGTATCAAAAGTACTGATGACACAATGTCCCCTTTGCGAAAAATCTGATTGAAGGAATTAATGATTTCGCTAGGATGACACATTATTAGCTGGGAGCAGCATTCTGCAGAATGCAACCCTCGTGATGATTCGAAAACATGGTTCAGCGGTTAGCGAAAGTTTTTTTTCTGCCTAAATAATGTAAGCATTACTCTACGCATTTAAAATTCTTTATTTATATATTGAGTACAGATTTCTTTGCAGACCTTTGTCATCATCATCATCAGCAGCAGCATCTGGGAGGGAGCATCAGCGGCATTGACTGGCTCTGCATTCTTCCATACCACCATGCTCCATTATTATCCATCCATACACATGCCATACGGTACGGCGGGTCATGGTCGCGGTGGTGTGCGATGTTTGTGGTGAGTGGCTTTAATCTACGGGCATCATATCATTTCACTAACATCAGATGCTAACTTGGTCATTTTCCTTATTATAAGAATTTCTGCTTCCCACTGCGGTTGTTATTTTCAGCTTTATTTACGGTTAAGCAGTTGGGCTCGCGTATGTTAGGGCATGTTGCTGGTCCATTAGTGTCTGTTCAAACACCTTGTAACAATGCGACTGCACGGGTTTGATTCCGCTACCCAAGCGGACCTAGCTCATATCTACATTTCTGGCATGCATAGGAAAAATAATAGCTTTATTAGCTTTTCTGGAACGCATGCAACAGTGACCGCGGAGCTCGTGTACTGGTAATATTCCAGTAGACTGTGCTCATGTTGTCGGATTTTCGATTTCTTTGCAGTTACGGAGGAGTATTCATTGCAGCCTCATATTCTAACGATGACGGCCTTACATGGAATGTGAGTAGTGGATTTTCGTTTCACGGCTTTTGCGTGGGGGGCGATTAGCGGGATGAAAATTGAGATCCAACACAGAACAGCGTTGTTGATCATCAACTCTCTGACAAGCGCCTGGCTTGTAATCGGGAATCACTTTAAGGTTTCTTGTTGAACTCTAGTGACCCCCCCCCCCCCCCCTTCCCTTCTTTTTTGTAGAACCCACTGTCACAGCAAAAACGGGGATGGTAGGATACCTGGTGATCACGTTTCCTGACGCTGCCTGGACTTCGTCGGTCTTAAGTGTTAGAGCTTCCTGAATTTGAAGGTATGCCACAAGTGTCATCCATCTAAGGTCACTTAGTGTAATGTGATGATTGGCAACAATCCAACACTGAAACTCATTTGAAGAGAACACTATTTTGCTGATTGTAAATGTAGTAATGGTGTGAAATTAAATGGCTTTCAAGGCTTGATTAGACCTTTTTGTTTTTTCAGCATGACATGTGCAACTCTGACTGGGCTGTTAAAGCAGGTTAGCATACCTTTATTGCTTTCGTTCTATTTGCTTTGTATTTTTAGTGGTTACGTCTGTGATGATAAAGAGATCCAACACTGATATGGAAATGAATTGATTATTTTTTAACACTGATCTGTTGCCTAACATGGCAGCCACACTTGTAATTTCTTAATCCCTCTAATAGTTTCCGAATGTTACAGGCCTTGGAGGAACCTTTTATCAAGCTCTTGACCACGTGATCTTGAGAGGGCTAATTGGTGAGTCTTCGTGCTTGCATTTAATACCTAGAAAGCTGTAAATGCTGCTTCATGGGGTGCATTTATCCTTTCAGGGTTATTGCCCGTACACATAAATTCAAGCAACCTCATGGCCGTTCAAGATCACCTTTGTGAAGACTGTCATGCTGAATTGTGTGTTTGTTGAACTTGCCATTGCTCATCTGTGTATTAGATATGCTGTTTGTGCTTTAAATATTGAGATGAAAACGCTGATAAAACATGGGTTATAAGAAGTGCTTCTTAATGTTCTTTTTTAGCTTGTGCATCTAGCGTTGTTATATGATTCCAATCATTTTAGTAGTGTTTGCATGATGAAATTTATAAATAATTGTAGTTTTCTTCATTGTTTTTGTATCATTGTATCATGTCTTGATTACTTAGTCACCAGTAAAATTCTAATTTACCTTAATTTGTTTATCACATTTGCTCTTTTATGTATGCATTGCTGTAAGTTTTGCATGCCTTATGCAATAGATTGCACATGGCATCATGCTAGGATGTAGTGGCCATCTTCCACAGTGGAAGAGGGTACAAATTGACGATAAGCAGATTAGCTGAATGCCTAGGTTTTTGTTGTGCTTCTTGGCGTCAAACTTGGTGGCTGTTATGACGGTGCCAACTGGGTGCGAGTATTTAATGAATGTACCAGATTGGTCAGAAGTTCCTACGCCAGGCTGCTTTTAGCACCATTACGGGGCAGTTACAACACCCTTGAATCTCGGAGCCTCTGTAGGTGGTAGGAGAAATACTATTCTTACGTCTGAGAGGTCTGTTAACTTCAATTCCCAAGGTATCAGGATATGCCGCTAAAAAGCAGACCCTGTTACATAGGGACTCTGACCATCCGTTCAGGCTCCTTTGCAGTATCTGATATCTAGTGTATAAGTTCAGCAGAAGTTTTCTGCTCTCAACAGTTTTCTATGAAAAGTATTTTTTTTTTCTCCAGAAACTTGCTTGCACATAACTTGTATTTCATTCATGCTTCAGAATAATAATAAATTCTGATATTAGGAGATTAGGGATGAAGCTATAAAGGTGCTCAAGCCCGTGGTTGCCAACATATGTGTACAGTGGTGAATGAAAAAGGTTAATATAGCTTCAGCATTTCGGCATAATGCTTTGGACATCAAGTGGCAAAATTTTGCATCGTGTGCAACCTGTCTACTTTATCTTTGCATGTCTTTTTTGTGCTATAACAAGCGTATGCGTTGAAAGCTGGGTAGGCACTGAAGAGAAAACACATTGTTGGGGCTCCTAAATAAGTTCAAGCTTTCTTGCTGCTGTGTACATGAAAGCTGTGCACATGCCTCAAAGAAGCCTCCTGTTAGGCTGAGACCATTACTATCTCTTTGCAGTGTGGCGGTTCTCTAAGGCTCATCGGGCACAGTTTGTACGTGCATTTCGGCATCTGACAGAAGAGCAGCGCTCGGAGGTGTTCCCTGGTCAGCGGGAGAGGTGGCGCGTCCAAAGGGTGGTTGAAGCCTTGGAGAACTTCCCAACACAGACTGTCCGTAGCATGGCTCAGCTCATCGGCATGTCGAAGACTAGAGTATATGAGACGCTACGAGATGCCTTTTTCAAGCTGGAGGATTATGGCTATGATTGAGTTGTTACCAAAGCTGTGAATAAACTGTTTCAATAGCTCTGTTTATGATTTTTGAATGAGTTGCACTGCTACAGGCACAGTGGCTCAGCTCCAGTGAATGGGACTTATTTAATGTCTGCCTGTGTGCTGTGTCGAGCGCATCAGGAGGTCGGTGATTTAAGTTTATTTGAAGCCCAGTCCTGCATTGACCCTTGGGTCCTGTGTTGCTGTACAGTTCAAAATTTCTTTAGTTGGCCTTTTTTCGACTATTCGTACAGTTGAACTACTATATGAAGTGCGAAGAAAATGTTACGACTCGGGAGTAATACAAACCTGCAGTGAGCCGTAATCGCCGTTGATAGCTGCCGATCCGCACTGAGCGACGGGGGCGCCACCTCGTCGATCTCGCGTCGAAGAGCCTTGCGCTGGGGATAATGGTGTGGCTTTCCCCTTAGCATTGGGTGGGCGCAAAAATATGTACCCTAGCCGTTATTTGTGAGAAAGGACTTGGAGGTAGGCGGAATAGAGGCACGGAAAAGGTAGAACGGCGAGGAAGAAATCATGGATACAGTGAACTAAACCTACAATGTGTATATAGTGTGAATAAATTCTGTATTCTGCAATTAAAGCGAATTCCGGTCCAGGTTAATCGGGAGAGGAATGAAAATTTGAAGAAGAGAAAGAACCTGATATTGAACTTATAAACTATCATGGGTTACGACTCACGAGATAGCTGGAGGCACTGGTACGGTTGTCGCTTTATAACATTTGACAGAAAGCTTACATCCTTGCCACACATAAACCAGCTAAAGAAAAATGTCTCTCAAGCCCTTAACATTCTAAAGATACTCTCAAGAAAACGCTGGGGCTCTGATAGGACTTGCCTTTTGCATATATACCGCTCTGTAGTGCGCTGATTATGGATGCATTGTCTATGGCTCCACTACACCATATTTAAAAAGACGACCTAGTACATAACTTATGCCTTCGACTGTCAGCCGGAGCATACAGAACGCCCCCCGTAAGTAGTCTGTATGTTGAAACTGATGTACCGCCCCCGAAGACAGAAGAAGGATGCTCACCTGCGCGTACGTATTAAAAATAAAGCCCCTCCCGAAACACCTGTTACACTGTCGTTACAACAACACCATGCAGAACACTATTCAGCATCAAACCTCATGCAATCGGACTACTAACACTAACCCTTCGCTTTGAAGAAATATGCAGAGAATTGAACATACTGGATGCTCTCGTGAATGTTGCACAGACACTTAACCCACTTACGCCATGGTACAGCTTTCCTGATGTATGCTACTTCATGCTTTCATAAAAAGCAAACCCCACGTGAACACATATTGCAGGAGTTTTTCGCAGTTGATGAAACATGCAAGGGACAGCATTTTATTCTGATGGTTCGAAAACAAAAAATCAGTTGGAAGTGCAGTAGTTCACGACAAATGGGAACAAACAGTGCGACTACCTGAATGTTCAATTTTCACTGCGGAATGTTATGCAGTCTCTGTAGCGGTTGAAAAATTATGAAAGAAAACAAAATGCAGTGTTATTTACTCTGACTCTTTAAGTGTAATTACAGCACTGCACCACAAAAAAAAAAAAAAAAAAAATGCAACGGAGCCCTTAATTAGAGATATCATCCGCAATGTCGTAAAAGCCGATAAAAAAGGACAGATTATACAAATATGCTGGGTCCCCAGCCACGTGGACACAAGGGGGAATGAAAAAGTGGACAAATGTGCATCACGCGCACATAACACTGAAATAAATCACGTTAACATACCCCGCAAAGACAGCACAAAATTTATAATGACTAAACTGAGCTAAATGACAGGCTTCATGGGATAATGAAACAAATAACAAGCTACACTTCAAGAATGGAAGCCATCGAGTCATAAAGAGAGCTTTTTTGAAATGATCCTGTGTCGCCTCCTCATTGGACATACACATCTCACACACAACTTCATACTCCTCGGACAAGAAAAACCTACATGTGAGACATGCAATGAACAACTGACAGTAAACCACATTTTAATATCATGCACGAAATATGAGGAAATCAGGAAGAAACATTTTATGTGTTTCTGTAATAAACACATTTCATTTCATCCAAGTCTTTTGCTAGGAGAGAATGCCATTGTCGAAATTTCTTTGATTTTTAATTTTTTTTAAAGAAGTAAAGCTAATAAACAAACTGAGTTATTTTTAACAAGAACTGCTTTACCCTGAGTTTAGTACATGATGGCCTTAGTTGCCTATGTGCCATAAAACCCAACACAACCCACAACACAACCCACATCTGAAGACCGGAAGGAAAGTCGAGCAACGCGTATTACTAGCGCTGGTGTATGCCGATGATTTTGCGGTCCTAGCAGAGACTCCATGAGGAGCTGCAGAAACGGCTAAACATATGCACTGTTGGAATGAGTTTGCTTTATCTGAAGTTTAGCTCCTCGAAGTGCGTGGTTATAGCACAGGGCGAAGGAGATAACACAGGGCGGGCACAAGTGGGAACTATAGAGGCATCTGATAGAATCCACGTAATACCTCGATGTCCGGTTGTCGGTCGGGGTAAACTACCTTGGGCAGCTTGAAAAGGAAATGCGGGGGAAAACGGCGCGCTACAAGGGTGTTCTGGGCTGTCGGGCGCTCTGGGCGTACGACCGTTACGATGGTGGCAGTGCCGGATCTGACGTATGCTAATATGCGGCTTTGTGCATCTCCGCCTGCTCACGGGAGTTTAACGAGCGACAGCAGAGGGCAAAGTGGATTGTTGGGAGAGTTGGTTGGACATTATGTTAAAACAGAGGGCAGTCGGCCTACTTTAAGCTCCATAGTAAGGGTAGGATTTGATAGCGGCGTGCTGTCTTCTGTTATTACAAACGTACAGATTAGCATAAAGTTGAAAGATATTTACGGATAAGATTACACGATATACGTATCGCCTTCCGCTTGTTCTCAAACCGTATAAGCATGCCTTGGGACCAGTCTGCAGTAACCGCCATTCATGACATAATTCTTCCGCGACAGAATATAGTCCGCTGCTAAGGTTTCTTTGGTAGCTGGTAAAATAGCTAACCACCAGACCAAAATATAATGCTGAACAATTTTGATGCCTCTGGCTTGTTTGGTATAGTCAAATATTAAAATATGCGGAAAACCAGCTTCCTCCCCCTTCGCCGCGACCGACCACCACCACCCCAACGAGCTTCATGGCAGCGCCGGCTGGGAGAGGAGGTAAATACCTCCCCTTGGGGGAAGGAGACCAGCGATGGGTGCGCCACCAAGACGTCTACGCGGGTTCCCGCGAGAAGACGAGAGGAAGATTCTGGATCCAGCCGGCAACGAGAGCGGTCGTCTCCCGCCGCCTCTCCCGGCAAATGCCGGGGGATAGCGGGCACGAGTACGCTGCGCACACGGGAGGACCCGTCGTGCACGACCGCACATCTTCTGGTTCCCAACGGCGAAGCGACCGGTAAATACCGCACGCTCTCGCCGCCTCCCGCGGCAAACGCCGTGGTATGGCCGTATGGCTTCGTCCGAAGAATGCGGCGCGCACGGGAGATCCCGGCCGCCATATTCACGGCGCGTTCAAATGTCCGCCGCCGAAATCGCACCCCCATTCCCCAGCCGGTGAGTCAAAAGCCCTTCTTACGTAGCCTTGCCCTTCCAAGGAAAACCTTGTTGATGTATAGCTAGCCGGCATGCTCTGTATTATTTGCAAGTGCAATAAATAGCATTCGAATATTTTAACTATGTGTCGTCCCCGTCCTTTCTCCCCTTTGTGCCGTTGTCAGATGGGAGGAGGTTTGGCACCAGAAGGCGCCGCACCTCAAGGTCTCACATAACCTATCTGCCCGTCATCATTCATACATCATCCCCGGCACTTCCCCCCCCCCTCCCGGATGTCCGGGGGGCGGAGGTTTTGTTTTGGGATGATGGCCATACCCTGGCAAGGGGGCAGTTGTGTGGTGACACGCACACAGCAGTCACCGAACACTATGCCAACTGCGTTTAAGGTCCCCGCTGTGATAGCAGGCCAAACACAGGGAGACCGGACCTTCTTTGGACCTCGGATGTCCTGAAGGACAACTGTAACTTTAAAGGGCTTCATATCGACACTGTTATGGTACGCCCAGAAACCTCGCAAATAATCGGTGGCCTGCTCCACATGTCTATGAAGTCTTGCTCGCTGAGGTGACGCTGCTCACGGCTTAGGTGAAACCAGACCTCCCTGCGGACTCGTGCGAGTACCTCATGAAGGCCTGGGACACTGCGCGAAAAAGCAGCGGCGCACCTGGCAGACCAGACTTGGTACATGCACTCAACGAGCAAGAGCACAAACTGTTTCACAGCATGCCTGGGTAACGGGTTGAGGTACCGGACAGTTTGATATGGCACTCCTGGAATGCTAAACAAGGTAGCCACTCGTCGAAGGAGGGCTGCTGGGAGAAGACATTGTGTAAAGATATGCACAAGGTCTTCACGACCACCACAGAACGGGCAAACTGGATGCAAGCTCGCTCGTGTGAATGCCTTGCTGCGGATGGGAAGCCGTCCGTGTGCAAAGCGATACATGAACGTTGCTCTGCTTGCATCCAAAAAGTCTGCCAGTATCAAATTCCAGCTTGGACGCATATTGGACAGATCTGTTTGAATATACCTAGGGGGGAGCTTCGGCGTCAAAAGATTGGCTAGATCTTTTAACGGTACTGCCAGAATATCTATGTCGGCCTGGAGGCCTCTGAGTCGCTCCAAGCAGTTAGCTGCTTGGACGTAAAAGGGCGAAGGAGAGCCAGAACGGGGAACACAGTGGGAAAACGTGCTTTGCGAAAAAAGACGAAGGCGGGTGCTCAGGAAGAACGAGGTCAAGCTTCGAGTCAGGGACATGTCTGAATTCAGGGCTGTCTGGGTCCATCTGACGTGTAGCACTGCGGTTACTATGCCCAGGTCGGGGAGGCCAAGGCCTCCCTTGTCCCGAGGCTGTTTCACCACAGGCCTCCCGATTTGATCAATCATTCCGTTCCACAGGAAACGGAAGAGGATTCTCTCAAGCTGCAGCTTGGTACGTGCCGGCAGAGGTGTTATGCAGGCAACATACGTCAGGAACGAAAACAGAAATGACCGAACGACAGTAGCCCGTGCCGTGAGAGGGCACGCCAACATCCCATATTCTCTAACTCTCTTCTCAAGCTTCTCTTTAGCAAGAAACCAGTTGGTCTCGGATAACCCGTCGAAACGGAAGTGGAATCCTAATATACGAACTTCATCCCTCACAGGAAGGCCATGAGAGGGGTTTGGACTGGACGGTGCTTGCCTGATGTACAGTGTGGCACTCTTGGATTTATTCAGCCTAGCCCCACTAGCCCTGCAGTACCCTTCTATGACGTTAAGGACGGAGCACACAGATGCCTCGTTCGGAACGACGATAGTTTGTTCCCTCCGCGGGTCGCCAGCGAGGACGCAGCACCTGCGGAGTAGGAGCGGGGCGGAAGACCGTTCCCCCTTTAAACCCCACAATGCCGGGAGAGGCGGGCACGGAGTACGCTGCGCACACGGGAGGACCCGTCGTGCACGACCGCCCATCTTCTGGTTCCCAACGGCGAAGCGACCGGTAAATACCGCATGCTCTCGCCGCCTCCCGCGGCAAACGCCGTGGTATGGCCGTATGGCTTCGTCCGAAGAATGCGGCGCGCACGGGAGATCCCGGCCGCCATATTCACGGCGCGTTCAAATGTCCGCCGCCGAAATCGCACCCCCATCCCCAGCCGGTGAGTCAAAAGTCCTTCTTACGTAGCCTTACCCTTCCAAGGAAAACCTTGTTGATGTATAGCTAGCCGGCATGCTCTGTATTATTTGCAAGTGCAATAAATAGCATTCGAGTATTAACTATGTGTCGTCCCCGTCCTTTGTCCCTTTGTTCCCCTCCGCGGGTCGCTAGCGAGGACGTTGCACCTGCGGAGTAGGAGCGGGGCGGAAGACCGTTCCCCCTTAAACCCTACAAATATTTTAAAAAAAATTATCCCGTTAACTGTTCAGCGAAGTAATACACAAGTCGCAGACCGTTGCCTACAGGATGTTTCATTTCTTTTTTTTTTTTCAAGTTGTATCTCACTGTGATCTGTAGCGTGTCTGGCGCTGCGCATAACCCAAAAGTTGTGGGTTCGATTCCCACTGAACAGAAAAGTGTTGAAATTTTACTCTAACTGAAATCAATATCATTTCATTTAAAATGCGCGGTCACTTTAATTCGCATTACATGCCATGTTTTGATCCCTTTCATTTTACGCGTGGCCTGTTTCACGTGAACTTTGTGGGGCTTTTGAAATTCTCAAGCGAGGTGATGTGGCTGTGACGTCATGACCCTGACACTCAGTCAGAATTTTCCTGTGGCAACTCCAACGGCAATGTCGACGCCGGATATTCTGTGACACGCCATCTAAAGACTATCATTGCGTCACACAAAACGAAATTCATTGAAACGTGCAGCATCATCTTGGTTTATTCCTTGCTCTCCTCTTTGCTTCTGCTCATTTTTGCAGTGAAAGCTACCGTGGCCACGAACTTGCGATTTCGCTGTGGCGGTGCTCTGAGGAGGCACAGACACAGACCTTGAGCTGTTGCCTATCAACCGCCGCGCCATCTGGCATGACGTCACACCGCACGCCTCGCCGCGGAGCAGCCGCCGCCATTTTTTGCCTCATCCTTCGCCAGCTGTGTCGCATGCCTGATATCGAATGATTGAGTCTGCTAAGCAGAATTAGGCCTGAAATCGACATCGGAATGAGGTAAAGGGGAAACGAATCCCCCATGAAACAGAGGAACAGAGCGCCGAACGAGATTATAGAGCCCTCTTCGTAGCAGTCAAGAAGCAACGAGAAGAAGAAGAAGAAATGCAATAAGGTGTGTCTAAAACAACAATAGAGACTTTATATTTACCGCTACCGCGTGCCGTCAGCACAGCACGCGCTGATTGGTTACTGCGTGCGGAGTCCGCCAGAACTTGACAGGAACGTGGCGCCATCTGTCGTCCTCGGGGTGATCTGCGCATGCGTACTGGTACTCGCGTGGTAGCGGTAGACGGTAGTAGTAACGTAATCTAAAAATATATAATGTCTCGTCTTTAATGCAACAACAACACAGCTAGACAACCAGATTAACCTGGACTTGTGAACAAGATTTACCAAGGCTAACCAACCTATGCCTTAGCTTGCGCTACGTATATCCTGGCATAGCCCAGCTAAGCCACTGCCAATTTTTTAATATGGACTTATACTGAGGATAAGAGGAAAAAAAAATAATTTACCCCCGCGCTTCTTGTTTTCACCACTCATTTATTTATTTTCGCTTTGGGACGTTGAACCCCACAAACCAAACCATCATTTATTTATTTATTTATCAAGGACTTGAAGACTAGGTGGCTGCCATTTTTATTTAGTAACCCCAGTTGGCTGTCACTGCCGCCTTGATGACCCAGTCGGCGAGATTGCGCTGATCCATAGCCTCCTTTGTGTATTGTGTTGTGATCATACGGATCACTACAACACAATACTGTCTCCCGCTGTATACTGGTGTTTTTGAACGATGAGCTGTGTGTTGTGTCTTAGTTCTGTTTCGTTGTTCGTAAACGTGTAACGGGGCTCATCAGGATGTTTAACGAACTAGGAATAATTCTTGCCTTTAAGCTCTTTCTGGCGTTCTTAGGTGCGGCTGTTTACCACCACAGTCCCGCGAGATGTGGGAGTGTTGGGCTGTTACCGCACCTGACGGGTGTATTTGTGTACTGATTGGCACCATGGAGGTGCCGGCAGTACGATGTGTCATAGTAGCTCTGTTGTTGCCAACAAGCTGGGTGCAAGTGTTGAAGAGGTTGGCGCAAGGTGCTGGCAATGCTAGGTTGTGTATATATTAGTAGCTTTAGTTCGACAGAGAACAAATCGAGGGCTTTCAATATAACAGTGTAACACTTCCTGTCGCCAGCCAACGACAGTAAGAACCGCAAAGATGTTGAGAGTACTGCCGACGTGATTTCATGAGCCTTCGAAGCACGTACACAGTTCCACCACGCTGCCGAATGTACTTATTTCGCGGCCCGCGTGAGCTTCAGAGCCTATAGAAATCAGATTTTCGAGCAGTAATGTCCCAGAGGACGAATTCAAATTAATTAGCACCAATTTCTAGGTGCTGAGGCAATATGGGCCGCTGTAAAAGAGAGGGCGCGGAAACAATTCCGTCGCGAGTGCGTTTGGTTGGCTTCGTCTCACAACTGACGGGCATGCAGGCACTTTGCCGCAACACATAATTGCCTTGCGTAGAATATGCTTACGCCAGGCCGGAGGATTTGGCGATGGCTGCCTTCTGAAGAACGGATATCATTTTTTGTTTCCGTTTTTTGCCTCTTGGCCGTGTGAAACAAACGGTACACTGATGCCGTCAAGCACACGAAGCGAAGGGTCAAAGGCTCACGAGAGCGCAGGCTATGCGCAGTGGTTTCAGCCACTCAGGTGCGGGGCTAAGGCGCCGCTGCGGATCGCCATAGCCAGCGCGAAACGCCACTGCAGGAAAAGTTCATGAAAACGAGATGTCATATGCGTAGGCTTTTATGGAAACATCACAAATGAATGTCTATTACATCGTTATATCTATTATTTTGTTATAAACAATTTCGTTGTGGCGAGGTTTGGTCGCGAAGCTATTGACCTATTTTCACAATTTTTTTTTCGTCCATCTCGCGCCTGCCAAAGTGTGCAATCGCCGGCGCCTGTAAGGTGATACGCGACCGATTGCGACGCTGTGAAAATGCGTCGACGCTATAGGCTGGAAGGCCTTTGTGGAGCACTTCAGCGGGCGCTTTTTGTCGTTTCGATTTTGGATGTTAAAACTAATTTAAAATAGTGGTGCGGTTAGAAGTAAACGGAGGCATAAGTCGTGAATGTTGCATACATCTGTGCACGGCTGCTCTGTTCGAACAGTTTTTGTCGAGGATATGGCTGGAGAAAACAAACCAGAGGCAGGGATGTCGCTGCCTGCGGTGATTCGCTCATGGATATATCTCCCCTGCACATCACTCGTCCTATTCTGTCCTCGCTTTCAAACGTAAAATTCACCAGTGATGTGGAAAGAGCACGACAGAATGCTTGCAGAAAGTTTCGTGCAAAGATGAGTTTAATGGCAAGAGTCGCTGTATAAAGGCAACTGCACAAAACGAGGTCTGTCTACAGCACGGACCTCTATGGAGGTAAAACTTTGAAGATGGTGACCAAAGTGGCTGAGATGCTTGAATGACATGTTCATGAGCACGCAGTTCAAACGTTGTCACTGGCACCGGAAGACGTGTACGGCAGCACAACGCAGGACTCGAAGATCGCGAAAATATTCTTCTCTTTTGTGGGGTCCATGACTTCAATACCAGGGGTATTCCGCGAAGTTGACGCTCGAAACCTATTTTTTCTTTTCTTTTTTTTTTTTTTTCTACGATATCGACACCGTTGAGATGTAAATCTCAAACGGATTCAAACTGAGTCCGCCGACTAAAATTTTGTCCGAAATTTTCATAGATTACGTGGGAAGTCTTGGAGTAACATATAATTGAATACCTTTCTTTAGCACCATCCCTCAAAGCAAAACCGCGCTAAATATTAAAATATAGGATAACTTGCAAACGGCCTACTTTATAGCGCTGCACATTCTGAATATTTACAGCGTATCGAGTTTGGATAGTCCGACATGTATTGCTCCCATCCCAGATATGCGGCGAATTTCAGATGGCTGTTGAGAAAGACTCCATACAGTTATCGTTCTCAGATAATATTGATGGCGGTTAGCAGCCCTGTTCTCAAGTGACGGGCGTCTTTCTCAGAAGCCTAACGGGGATGTGCTGAGATATTAGCTAAGCAACAAATATTGAAGGACGAAATTCACTTATAACAAAAATTTTTTTAAAAAATATTTCGTTGTACTGGGCAGTGCCGTCTAATGTCGCCTATTGCCTACAGAAAGATTTCAATTCGGGATGAAGAGCTGCCTGCTCTATAATATTGCGTTAAGATCACCTACATCCGGCGGCGATAAAATGTTAGGCTCCATCTATAAAACTGTGCATTTCTCCACCTTGTTGATAGAGGCTCGTGTGCTGTAAATCCTAACGAACTGGGGAAAACAACGGCTACGTATACGTCGGCATCGCCGACAGAAACGCAGCTACAAAGTCTGGAATCCTCTTGTAGGGTGACACGACTGCTTGTCGGAACACTTGGTCCTGCCGGCATAGGGGGATGGTCCCGTGCTGTCCAGGGTCTGGGAACCGCTCCAAGGGCTCTGACCGCTTTCAACGTATCACCATGCTCAGGGGACCCCCGGAACCAGACCTCACTATAGTCCTCTGAAGTGGAAAGGGCCCGTAGCCGCAGGTTCCCGCCCAGTCGTCCGAGTTGAGGCTGAATGTCATGGTGCCCCCATAGTTGTTACGCGCGGTCCAGGATGCCTGCGGAATTGCGAACAGTATGGATGAGCTTGCATGGTTTCAAAGGCAAGGTTTCAGATTTGATACCCCGAATATATACAGGTTGTCTGAGCTGAAATGTACCAGGTCGTAAAAAACAACAACAGCGTTCTTAAGTACTAAACCCAAGTAATGAATTGTTTAGACTTATATAATGTACCAGGTAGTATATTTTCGTTCTGCCTACTTAAAATTTTAATCGACGTTAAGTCTTCTTTAATTATACCTGTAAACGCTCAAATGTGAACGAGAAAGTTGTCGAGAGGTGTGCGACAGTGCGCCTAAAAGGCAGCCGCTGGTACTCTCACAACCAGCAGCAACGCAAAGCTATATGTCGTGAGCAGCGGAGTAGACCCGAGCGTGGGATTCGGGCACACTGAGCACGCTGTCACGTGGCTTTTTAAATATAATGACATTGTTTTTTTGTTGTTGTTTTTTTGCAAAATTAGGGCTGCGCTACGGCTACATAATCTAGAACACCTGAGTTAGACCGTTTCCTTTGCACGATCGACGACTACTTGTCTATTCGCATCAGAGTGTTTAAATCTGCACTTGAAATTTTCATTATTTGCAGGGGTGGAAGCGCTGCTCCAATTGCTCCAGTCTGCTCCAAACTGCTTTCCCTGCTACATCCTGTTCCAAAATGCAATATTGCTCCAAAACTGCTCCAAACTAGCTGCCTTGATGTTCTGCCGTCGAATTTAGCAGGACACAGGAGCAAGGTCACAGCACCAGGGGCAAAGATATAATATATCTAGAAAGCTTAATGAACTATTGGCAACAGGCAGTGCAGTAAAAAAAAAAGCTGAAGGATGAAGGTTACCCTTCAGTGCCATCTATCTTTCCTAAAGGCACTACTGTCCAGTGCTCATCAGGAATTTATCAGCATAGGGGTGAGATCAGAAAGGATATGCACAAGATAGAGAACGGAAATGTTGTGCCCGTTAATCTGAGCTCCACATTAGTGCTGCTACTTTAGAGCATCTAAGTGATAGACTCGACATTTGAATCTATCAAGTCATAATAGGCGAACACTTCAGGCCAGACTGGGTGTTCAGTTATGAAGTGCACCAGCAAGCGTTCTGTTTGCTGCTAGTCTTTTCCATGTTGTTGCTAAGGTCAGCCTCCATTATATATCTTTACATGCTTTGGTCGTTTGTCTTGTCGGAGAGGAGTGCAAAGTTGGAAAGGCATTGAACTTGCATAAGAAGGAATCAGATAGGAAATTTTATATTTCAAAACTAAAAAAACGTCAATTATCAAAGGAGTATGCCTTAGAAGCATGCTCCAAAACATAATTCAAATGCTCCAAAACTCTCTTTTCGTTGCTTCAAAGCTGCTCCGAAATGGCTTTATTACTGCTCCCAAAGCTGCTCCAAAATGCTCGAGCCTGCTTCCACCCCTGTATTTGGTTTGGTTTTCTTTATGGGATTAACGCCCCAAAGTGACTCAGGCTACGAGAGACGCCGTAGTGGAGGACTCCGGAAATTTCGACCACCTGGGGCTCTTTAACGGGCACTGAGATCGCACAGCACACTAGCGTTTTGCCTTTCGCCTCCATCGAAAAGCGGCCGCCGTGGCCGGGATTCAATCCTGCATCCTTGGCCACAATATCGTCGACCGCTCTAATCCTTGCACCATCGCGGCGGGGCGGCGAAATGTTCATCATTTAATGTCAGCAAAGAATAAAATTAGGCGGCTGAAAAAAAAAAAAAGACTAGCTGATACTTTTAAATATTCACGAACATTCACTTGATTCCAGTTCGGAAAAAAATATGCTTTTTCTTTAAGGCGAAATCCTTATATTCACGAGACGCGAAATATGAGGCCGGAAGTTGCCCGCAGAGGCTGTCCAATATATATATATATATATATATATATATATATATATATATATATATATATATATATATATATATATATATATATATATGTCTACGAAAAGTGGTCCCAGTCGCATGATCTCTAGAGTCGAAAGGGGCAGGAGTTAATGGCGTGTGTAGTATGTCGTAACACGCAATTGATGACGTCATGGATTATTATGACACAGTCTTGTGATAAAAACAACGAAATAAATAAAAAAATAATAAATACAATAAAAGAAAAAGTAAATGCTAAAATGAAACAAAATAAATCCATCTTAATTCGTTGATGAACATTGTTCGACGCACAGTCACGGAATGCTTCTTGAACGCTGCGTCGAAAAAGAACAAAAAAAGAGAGCTCTGCATAGCTCAAAAAGTGCACCAAACTGAAACCAACCTTGAGCCCGACGCTTTGTTGGTCGTCGTAGCTTATCCACAGGTTGCCTTTGTGCAGGTAAGGAACCTTGGCCTCAGAGTCGTACTCACGGTGGGCGCCCTCTTGAAGTAGCGAGCAGACCTGGCGGGAAGTTCAGTAAAAAAACATGTCTAGTGTAAGTAATCCGGCAAATACTGCGCTAGGCCGTGTACTGGCTTACCGCGTGCACTTGCAAGCAGCCTCCATGTTACGACAGCGACATTCCCGCGTCTCCAATGTCCCGCAAGAAAAGGTGAGGAGAAAAGAGAGAGTGGTCGAAGGAGGAGGTTACGGTAGGATGACTAGGCGCCCTGAACGGCTGCGTACATAGACGTGAAGGTAAAGATTGAGAACTATAGCAAGTATAATAAACGAGAGCACCGAACTAGAGAACATTCAAGGATGAGATATAAGTGAGAAGCATAATTATTTTCCTAATTAAATAATCAACTTTCTTTCGACAGAACGTGTATTTTCATTTAATTTCGATATCAGAGTAGGCGTAAAAGTACATTTGGTTCCTGAATGTGAGTGACAGAATGATAAGCAACCTTGTATGAAGGAAACCCTTTGCAGGTTGCCTAGAATATACAGGATGTAATCATGCATCAGCTGTGTCTGGAGGTCCAGGTATCAGCTGGCGAGCTGCTATTTCAGCAGTGGATAGGGTAATGAAGACGGTTACGACGGAGCGGAGTGAAAAGTGAGGTGCCTGAGGAATCTGTCTGAGGATCCTTGTTTGCTGCAGGGCTATAATTTCTGACGTGGTAAGATGTAACATCGTGAGGTTAGGTTAAGACCTCGTGAAGTTGCCCACCTCTGCTCTAAACAGGTTATGGTTATGACGCCGCAGTCAACGACACCAGTGCTATTCTACACTAGCGAATATTCCCGATTACACTTGGTTAATCTGATCAGGTATGAGTTTCGCGTATATGATTACTTAAGGAACAGTATGACCTGATGTGAGTGACCTTTTACAAGGTCACAATTTTGATGGATATTTCTCTTAAACATATGTTTTAGTTGTTTAATGCGATTAAAACGAATTAATTGCTAGCTGGAAATTTCCACTGAAAGGGATGATTGGGCCAATGATTTGAAAATGTTTTCCAGTTTACATTACTCTCGCCTGTGCGTACAAGACTATGAACGAACGATGCTTGATGTTAAGCATGCTTCAAAGCCTCGAACATACACATATTATAACACGTGACACGCCTTTACTTCAGGAAATACCAAAGCTTCCCGTGAAAAGGTTAAGATGGTCGCGGATAAGTCAGGAGAATTGTTTAATGGACGAATCGGTTCCTAATTATAAAAAAAAAATACAGAAAGGCACAACGTAATTTCTCGTAAACGGAAGCACAAGAGAAACGTTACAAATATCGGCTTTGTTGGGACATCCACTGTTGCCCCGGACTTCAGAGAAATTATGTTAGATTACTATCCTACCTGCCACCCGGTGCGGTCTGTACGAGGCGTTGTCACCACGCAAGTAATGAGACGAGCAAATGGCATCGCAATGTTGTAGAAAATGCGGCACTGCGAAAATCCAATGCTTCAATCCCCATTGACACAACAGGAAAGACCTCCTTGTTCTAATTGCGACATTTATTTATTTTCCATTAATAGCGCACCAGTATAAAGGTCGTGTATATAAGATCGAATCGCACAGGACAATCGCTGGTTATCAAAAAATACTTTAAGACTGTAAATGAACTTGAAATGTCTTAAGAGGCGGCAGCTGTAGGTAGAGGTTTACATAACTGCATGCATGTACGCCGCGGATGCAGGTATTCGAGCCTGCGATATTTTTTTTCTTGATTTCCAGATATGGCCCTGCCTGTTTGCGTTAATCGAAGTTTCTAGAATAGTCCACTAGGAAGTGACCGTTATCTTAGTGCGGTGCTGAAAAAAAAAAAAAAAAAAAAAGGCAGAGCACGCGCAATATTTTTTCCGCGAATTCATTTTTTTTTTTTTACTTCTCTCCACCTCCAGACACTTCCCATGGCGTGGCTACTGGAACGGCACCCCATACTCCAACTGCGTGCTATGGCGACGCAATGGCGCCATTCAAACTTCTCTACGCCTGTGTCAGTCTTTACAGAACCTCACTGACATCCCTGCTCCACGCCACGCAATCACCTTTTGACCGATGGGGAAAGTGCTTAGCTACTATCCAGTATGAACACACTGTGTGTATCCACTTTATTCAGCTCTCGGCTGCTCGTCACATGACGCCTCCTGGCGGTTTTTCCTTTCTTCATAAGTGTGCATCAGCAGGCCCTAGATGCTTGTCAACGCGTGATCATCAAAAGCAAGCGCCTCGCTGAAAACACTGCAGTGCTCGATACTACACACATTACCTGCGCAAAAGTGACGAATCCCCCACCGTGCTGGTGTCGGCCGGAGGCCAGCGAGCCGACTTGCCAACGGTTTGGGTCGCGCAGTACCCAGGAGAGTCCGTAGGTAGGAATGCCCACCATGATCTTGGACTTGGGCATCCCTAGTGTCACCCAGAGCTTGGCGCTGGACTCCTGAGCACCAAAAGGAGCATGGACGATTAGAATAAACCCATTTTGGCTCTTTAAAAATATTTTGAATCCAATTATTTTAATGCCTTTAGGTACAACTGGCTACGTAGTCAAAGACTGTTGTCAAAAGAACGACTAAAGTCATTAGACGTCACCTTTCTACCCGGTGCTAGAACTTAACATAGAAAATGGCTCTTCCGTGTTTTAGCACTGGGTTTGTTAACGCTGCTTTGTACAAAATATATATATTTTTTTACGTTGGTAGTAACGCGCTTGTCGTCTCTTTTGCGTGGCTGATAGGAATGAGAACGTCTTCTGGAGCGGAAGGTAGCCTTAACCTTTCTAGCCGCCATGCCGCGAACAACACTTTCATAACGCCAATAGTGGTGTCATGTTCGTTTCATTTGTTCTGAAAACAAAAGTTTACGTGAAGTTTATAAATTACCGTGGTAAGTAAAGAGTTTCGCAAGCACAGCAGTAAAATGTTTTAGCACCCGAAAGCTAAATTCTCCCACAACGGATACAGCAAGAAGCTGCTCATGCTGAGTATTTGCGTCCAAGAGGCAACATTGTGAAAGTTTAAGATCTCTGGTATGCAGGCTGATATTCACAAGGAGGATTAAAGGACTTATTTACGACAAGAGAAGTGAAATCGAGCTACCTTGTTGATGTAAGAAAGTCGCTAGCTACATTGGCACGCAAAATTAATCATACGTATACGTTAAAGTCTCAGTCTTAGTTGAGCATTGACAGACTCTGGTTGGACCAACGTGGCTCACAAGGGTCCTGCAGAATTTGCGCGTGTGAGCAAGAAAACTAAACAGCCTACTGTAAGCTTCCCAGTAGAGATAAAATTGATCCACACAATTTCGTCCCAGACCCGTAGTGAAGTTTTTGTTCAGGTGCACATGATTATACAGATAAACCGTGGAGCTTCCACTTTAGCCACTTCTCATGTTTCTGATAGATATGAGTGCAAATCTTGTTTTTGAATATCTCAAATATCAGAGGCTTGTTATAGCAAGCATTTAACATTATTCGTACATATTCCTTTTTCAGAGGAGTATCGAGGCCAAATTCTGGGCTGCACGTTTTCGTCTTCGTATTCGTGCGCAAGGCAGTATACATGAACCAAAGCGTGGTATTCTCCAACAATCGATAAAAAAATTATAATCGAATTGCTTCTCTTGCATGACTCAGCTTAAGTTTAAAAAGTTGCACGATGGCTTTGACGTCATGCAATCATTGTGAATTTTAGGTGGTGATTCTTGTACAGCATAATGCCTTACTCATCGTTACAGAGCAGGAAAGAAACAATTTTGTAGAGTTCTCTTTTGAAAGCTCTGTAAGGCGCTTCGGTATTATCACTTAGTAGTAACTTGTAAACTTTTTTTTTTTTCGGGCGCAATTTATTTTGCGAAATCTAAAGCGACAGTGAGGTAAAATACAAGTTAGCCTGCTACATTCTAAAGACAAAGAGACTGCTCCAACCAAAAACAAGTATTTTGTGAGCCGGAAAGACCAGAAAACAATATAAAAGTACAGCCATCACGGACCAATTTCACGAGTAAACTGCACGCTTTGATACAAAAGTTTCGCACGGATCTCAGAGGGTATACCATACTGCCATCCGCTTCAAAAAGGCGACTAAGGAGTCCTCCTTTGTGTGGACATGGCGAATTTAAATTGAGTGACGGGATAACTATTGCCTTTAGTTTGCTCGCCGACAATTGCATTTTCTGCTTCCAGACAGACGTTCATAACCGGAAAGAGTCAGTTAATTCAGTTCCGTTTAGAGCAACAATTAAATGAAGTTGTTCTCAGGGTCCCTTTCAGGCCTTCAATATTTAAGGTGAGCTAAGTTTTTTAAAGTGCTCTAATCCGCACTGTGGTCCAAGATTTGTTGAGTCTAGATTGCGGTTCTAGAATTATGTGGCTCAAAATTTCGGGAAAACACGCTTCTGAACAATCGTTATATTAACTTAGGCAGCTTAATTGAATGCAGGAAATGTTCAATTCGCGTTTTATGATGCAGAAGATTTTGGCATTGTCTCCGTAACGATACCGCAGCAATGAAGCCATCTGATGAATGTAAGACTTGGGAAAGACCACTTAGCTAATGTCCGAAAGCATCCTTATAATTTCGAACCGCGCTGTCGATTTCAAAATTTAGAAAATCGCTTTCGATTGTGAAGGCTTTCAACTTTTCAACGTAAAGTTTGTCTTAAAACAGTTAAGATGCTTAGTTAAGTTTTGGTAATTAATCGGGTTTTGTTTGAATTGTCACGTAAATACTGTCCGTCTTGCCATAAATTTCGTATGCACAGACCGCATATAAGCGCGTAATCATCGTGCAGTGAAAAGGTTTCGCTTCATGGGACGATTCACAAAAGTCAGGCACATCACATCATACACAAGGTTTTGAAGTACTGAAAGCAGGTAATCTTAGAGTGCTACTTTTCTAAGAATTCTAAATTACATTTGCAACATCAAGGTACTCCAGAGTCCAGGATGTATTTCCTCAGTTCAAAAGTTGCACTATATTGTATGTGGTTTGCTGGAGTTCACGTAATTTATTTTAAATGCCTCGCTCGGTAACGCCCCCTGTAACGTTCCTCTGACGCTCCGCACACCATGATCAAAGCATGAAATTCAGCATAAAACATTTATATTAAAACGCTCAACTGTGTACTGAATTTAATGTCTTATCATTTTTTTAAGGAGGTCTCAACGCATCCGCTTTGTGTGAAAGATTGACAACCAACGTTTAGGGCACAACAAAGAACGATATGTCCATTACGTATGCATGAAACGGCCTATAACAGTATTTGCTTATGCAGTTCTGGTATTAGGTGACACCCCTCGCTTTTTTTATTTTCATTTTCGAGCTTGTAATTGCATTTCCTTATCGATGATACACGAAATACATCAAAACCATCATCAATCGTTAAATCTTATTGTCTCCTTTGGTTCACTTTCTTCTGGCTTGAATTTACATTTAATTAATCTGTTTGTATCACAATGGTGCGCATTTTGCAATAATATTTGTCTTGTTGGGCTAGATTGGCGGTGAAACTTGTATTGGTAGTGAATATGAATCACTAGGTGCATTTGCGCAATCCTGTCGCCGTGATGTAGCACGAAACCATGTGTTCTGGAGTATATATATATGTTTTCACTCCTATCTTTTTTATTATTGCCTTACTCGTTTTGCGCACGAATAAAGCTTGGCATAGATACGATGTGATGCTAACACAACACAGCACGTCATCTGATGACATTTACCATTCTTTGAAAACCTTCCTATCACCCTGCTTGCGCTTGTTTCAGACCAGGACGCTTCAGAAGACGATCGAGAAGAAGTGAGGAAGGCGCGATAAGAAAAGGAGAGGCACCTACCACGTTGAGCGTGTTGAAGTACGGCGGGTCGGTGGCCCTGGGCAGGAGCGGGCTGTTATGATGCACCCACGGAGTGTACCAGTTGTAGATATTCAGGTCGTACGTCATCAGGTTCACAAAGTCCACTGACCTGCGGGCGACACACAGACGGACGAAAGGGCGCAGAGGGGAGCAGTGACGTCAGTGGAAGGCCATCCGACGGAACCAGGCTGACTCTTTCGCAAACTGGCATGTGCCTTCATTACGCTGTGTAACTTTACCGGAGGATCTAAATACTGATGTTGGAATGAATGGCCTCAAAATAAAGTCTGCATCGATCACACCTGTGCTCACGTAAATTTTATTGCAATGAAAGAATTGACCTTCGATGTACGCCTCTCACTACGTCCGCATACTTAAAACATTCTAGAGGGCACTGTGGGCCACTAAAGTGCGATGAGGCGAAAGTCATTGTAGCGCGGTGGATCGTAGCCCTCCACTACGGCACCTCTATCTCGAACTCTTCTTTCACTCCCACCTGCCTCCCTTACTTTACGGCGCGGTACATGTGTTCGCGGAAAATTGTGACATATACTGCGCCTTTCCTATCCTGAAAATCAATTTAAAACACCGCTGATGCCTGCTGTACTAACGCCTCGTAGACATCTGGGTCTGATTCTGTTTGCTGCGGCGTTCAATACTTAATATTTTCAATACGAACAGAGCACAACTGATATTAATATAACACAACGCCATTTCCGCTTAACCGCGTTCATGCTCATCGCTGTGGCCTTACTAAATTGGAACGTGAATGTGGAACAGGTGGCCAGCTATACGTTCAGGCCAGGAGAGAAGAGTGCATGAAATGAAGCACTGTCCAAGATGACGAAGTGGTAGAGCAGTGGTCGAGAGTGGTAGAGCAAATAAACGTAACTAAGAGCTCATAAAACTACTCGCTTGGAATAAGAAGCACTGCCTGTTCAATATAACAGTTGCAGCTAACAAAGTGGCTAAAAGAAATGTTGGAACTAAGAACTGACGCGACATTCGCTAAAGATTAGAATGTTTTCGGCACTTCGGCACAGTAAAGATGCTACAAGAAAGTCAGCCAACAACACGGCGACACCTACCGCGTGAAGGAGCTTATTAGGAGGTAAAGATTCAAAGTTTGCATCCCCTCTGTAACCTCTTCTGTTTCCCAGCGGCGACATATACGACCCTGCTTGTGCATATTACTGAGTTCCTTACCGCGCCATTGCCTGGACGTCGTAGGCTCCAATCACCAGCAAGCTCTGGGCCGGCACCGCGACGGACAGCAGTA
The DNA here is from genome assembly GCF_055883805.1 of Amblyomma maculatum. Taxonomy (NCBI): domain Eukaryota; kingdom Metazoa; phylum Arthropoda; class Arachnida; order Ixodida; family Ixodidae; genus Amblyomma; species Amblyomma maculatum. The sequence continues at coordinate 68,120,195 of NC_139345.1, forward strand.
AGGGCCAGTCGGCGTCCTTCTTGAACTCCACGAAAGCAGCCTGCGTGCAAGATCAGACGTGATACTCTCCCCCTGAGCTCCTCGTTTCTGCCATTTGTATCAGTGTTACGTTTAATCTTGCCGTACTATTATACTGCCTCAACGTCATGCAGGAATCGACAACTATGTGGCATCAAGGGACTCGAAAGCAGCGCGTATACAACACCTTCTGATGAGTGGAAGCGCACAACCTTGCCGACTGCTGGAGAGCATCGCTTAAACGGCAGGACGCAAAACATAAAATTGATGTGTACGAGTATAGTAATCATACGCGTTAAGTTTCAATTATTATTATTATTATTATTATTATTATTATTATTATTATTATTATTATTATTATTATTATTATTATTATTATTATTATTATTATTATTATTATTATTATTATTATTATTATTATTATTATTATTATTTATTCGAAATGTTAGCCATTCAGTTCAGTTCAGTCGTTCAGTCGTGTCCGACCCTTCGTGACCCTATGGACCATGTCACGCCACGCTTTCCGGTCTTTCACCATCTTCCTAACATCACATAACTTCATCTGCAGTGCCTCGAGAATGCCATCTAACCATCGCGTTCGCTGCCTACCCCTTCTCCGACGACCCTCAACCTTTCCCAACATCAAATCTTTTTCCAGCGACTCCTCTCTTCTCATCAGATGACCAAAGTAGCTGAGCTTTAACTTTAGAATTTGACCCTCCAATGAGCAGTCAGGGTTTATGGTCGACAATATCGACTGATTTGATCTTCTGGCAGTCCAAGGAACTCTCAAGAGTCTTCGCCAGCACCACAATTCAAACGCGTCAATTATTCGGTGGTCAGCCTTTTTCACAGTCCAACTCTCGCATCCATACATCACAGCTAGAAAGACCATAGCACGAGTTATACGGATCTTGGTTGGCAGACTAATGTCTCTGCTCTTTACTAGGCGGTCAAGGCTAACCATTGCTCTCTTTCCCAGAAGCAGGCGTCTCCTAATTTCAGGCTGCAGTCTCCTTCCGAGGTAATCTTGGAGCCCAAGAAGAGAAAATCTGTCACAGCTTCCACTTCTTGTCCATTGATGCTCCAGGACTTGATAGGGCAAGACGCCATGATCTTTGTCTTTTTCATGTTCAGTTTAAGCCCAAACTTCTCACTCTCTTCTTGTACGCGCATCAGAAGTCTCTTGAGTTCCACTTCACTTTCTGCCATTAAAGTGGTATCATCCGCGTATCTAAGGTTGTTGATACGTTTTCCAGCAATCTTCACTCCAGCTGAAGACTCGTCCAGACTGGCCTTCCTCATGATGAACTCTGCATATAGGTTAAACAGGCAGGGCGACAGTATGCAGCCTTGCCTCACTCCTTTCTCGATCGGAAACCAATCAGTAAGACCATGCCCAGTTCTGACTGTGGCCTCTTGCCCTTCATACAGGTTCCTGAGGAGATAGATGAGGTGAATTGGAACTCCCATCTCTTGGAGAGCTTGCCACAATCTGCTGTGATCTACGCAGTCAAACGCTTTTGCATAATCAATAAAGCAGAAGTAGATGGGTTTCTGGAACTCTCTTGCTTTTTCCATGATCCAGCGAAGGTTGGCAATTTGGTCTCTAGTTCCTCTGCCCTTGCGAAACCCAGGTTGCATGTCCGGAAGTTCCCGATCCACATACTGCTGCAGCCTACCTTGGAGGATTTTCAACATCACCTTGCTAGCATGCGAAATAAGCGCGATCGTGCGGTAGTTGGAACAATCTTTGGCACTGCTTTTATTTGGGATGGGGATGTAAACTGACCTCCTCCAATCCTGTGGCCACTGCAGGGTTGTCCAAATCTTCTGACATAATGTATGCAGAATGTTAACAGCGTCATGGTTGAGGTTTTGAAGCAACTCAGCTGGAATGCCATCAATTCCGCTAGCTTTATTCTTAGCAAGGCTGGCTAAGGCCCATTCAACTTCACTCTTCAGGATGCCCGGCTCGAGATCAGTAATCACAACTGTCTTATGTTGGGTTTGCACTTTCGGGTCCTTCTTGTAGAGTTCTTTTGTGTATTCCTGCCACCTGTTCTTTATCTCTGAGACTTCAGTGAGGTCCTTGCCTCGTTTGTCCTTTATCACGCCCAGCTTAGTCGTTTTTGGGGTTGTACCCTAGAACTGCTTTGCCCATTCTTCTGCTTACTATGAGAGCGACCCCATTCCTTCTCTTGGATTCGTGCCCACAATAAAAGACATAATGGTCGCCGGAGTTAAATTCTCCCATTCCGGTCCACTTGAGCTCGCTGATACCCAAGATATCAATGTTCAATCTGTCCATTTCTCGCTTGACGACATCCAGTTTACCTTGCGTCATAGATCTTACATTCCATGTTGCTATTTGATATATCTCCTTGCAACATCGGACTTTCCGGTCGCTTCCCGACACATCCACAACTGAGCGTCCTTTTGGCTTTAGCCCAGCCGCTTCATTCGTCCTGGAGCTACTAGGAATCGTCCTTTGTTCATCCCCAGTAACATGTGGGACGCCTTCCAAACTGGGGGGCTCATCTTCCGGCGCCATATCTTTAATGGTATTGTGACTGGCCATAGGGTTTTTTTGGCAGGAAATACTGGAGTGGGTTGCCATTACCTTCTCCAGTGAATCACATCTTGTCAGAACTCTCTGCCGTGACCTGTCTATCTTGGGTGGTCCTACACAGCAGAGCTCACGACTTCATCGAGTTTCGCAAGCCCCTCCGCCACGACAAGATCCATGAAGGGGTGTTAGCCATTACGCACAGTAAAAAGAAGAGGGGCTATTTATAAGCACTCTGTTTTGTCTTTTTTTGCGCAAAAAACACGACATAAAAGGAACGAGGTAGACAGGACAAGCGCTTACTAACAACTGAGTTGTTAGTATGAGTTGTAGTAAGCACTTGTCCTGTCTACCTCGTTCCTTTTGTGTCGTGTTTTTTGCGCAAAGAAAAACAGAATGCTTAGGCACCAACTAGCCTGCAAAAGCGTACTCGCAAGTTATTTATAAGATTGAGTGTAGACTGGCCTCTCTTAAAAATTCGCGAAGTATTCTGGAATTCAGAAGAGCCAGCGCTTTACACGCATATAGCCAATCATATACATTTTCTTTTTAAAAGGAAGTGCCCTGAAGTATTTGGTTGATTGATTTGTAGCATTGTATTTGTTAGTAGTAGTAGTATAAAAAATTTATTTGGGAAAACAAATTAAGGGTTAAGGGCGGGGTGGTCGGGTCCTCAGTCCAGGATTCCGTTGGCTGATGCCGCTGCCCGAGCTCTCGCAAGCAAGGTTCTTTGTCCCACAAGGTCGGAGATGGACAGGGCCACATCCTAATCCGCCACATTAGGTTCAATCATTCGCTTTCCGCCAATGAGCCTACGGTCGCGGTAATGGTCAGTCTGGTTACCGAGTCTGGTTATATATATATATATATATATATATATATACTTGTGTCGACCCCAATAGGCCCAGCGCAATCATTTTTATAGCGCTGAGGTAACTATTAATGAACGTGGTAGCCTCACAAGCAAATGTTCCTTGCTTTAATGGCATAGTTACTGGCTCCGACATAAGATTAGAGCATGCTGCAGAAACTATGCTGATTATTCAGGGGAAGTTAGGGATAAAGGACTTGAGAGTATTTATCGCAACGCTAATAACAGCTTATATAGCGGAAGTAAGTGTTGACTGCTGTCATTACGGTTAAAATCAAAGAAGCAGTAAAAATAGTGAACAGTCAAAAGCGAACAGTTTTATACATGCACAATGGTAATCATGCAACAGCAACGTATTGACAAGGTGCGCCATGTTAGGAAACGTGTGCTAACGATCATAAAAAAATTTAAACGCTTTGCTCTTCTGCTCCTCTCTACCACGTTGTAATCGATAGAAAGCAAAATAATGTTATCGAAAGTGATGCACTAAAGTACGATGGAAAAATCAGTAATGTAAAAACTGCATATATATTCTCCGTTTAATGTTAATCGCGTAAACGTACGCCTCTTGCAGCGTGCGAGCGTCGTCTGCTTCGCAAAGTACAGGTGACCAAAAGATGAGTTTATAACCGAGTCTGAAGTATAGCAGCCGTGAGCCTCGTTCTGCTCGATTCGCAGCACGGGTCACGAAGAGACACGTCTTCGGCAAATTAGGGCGCTATTGTCAGATTGTTAGGCAAGATTGTGGCCGTAGAACAACGTATATTCCCTCCTGAAGGTTGGTGTCGGCGAAGGGGAAAGTGGGACTCATATACGCACAGAAAGCTCTCCTGTGCAGCGTTGATTTATGACGGCGTAAGGCTCGAGCACCATGGCCGGCGAGCGTTAACGTGGTTACAAACAAAGGTATTGAAGAATAATTTCGCTTACACACAGCAAAGCAGAAGTATGTTCTCAAAAATTTCACATAAACCGAAACATTATCTCAAACAAACTTTGGTGAAATTTCCGTCACTTCGCGCCGCACCGCGCTTTTCATCTCATGCCATATTGCGAAAGACATAAGCCGTTATGCACAAGCAGATGTAACAAAAAATGCTTGTAAAGAAACGGAACAACACGAAATTCCAGGCGGAAAGGTGTTCATATCTGTTACCGCATTGAAAAATTAAACGCCAAATAAAATACCTTTAAAAGGTTAAAGGCAGTTAAGCAGTTAACATGGCAGACGTTGTTTAATCATCCTCGGTACGGCAAAACAACACGTGACTATATATGCATATTTAAAAATAAAGACTGAGGTTGGAAATTTGGAAAGTCGTTTTTCTTTTTTTTTTTTTTTTTTTTTTTTTAAATCGTAGGAAGCATCTTTGCACGACGTAGGCGGTACCATAGAAGTGTGCCTAAGTGTAAGTTTAAAAAAATACTCTTGATTTAATCGTTCCGGGAACTTTCCTGAAAAGAAGCTTTATCAGATCGTTTTGGCGTTGTTCGATTTGGCATACATTTCGTTAAGGTATAATTTATGACGATTCACGATGTTGGCCTAGTTTCCTATTTGCCTAGTTTTTATTTGCCGAGCCGCGTCCTTGATCGGCTATGCGCACAACGGCGTTTGTCTCGAAATAAAGAAAACAGAAAAGCAATGCTCACCGTAAGTAGGCGGGAGAAGCGGGAGGCGTCGAGCAGCTTGGGGAACTCCCAGTCCAGGTCGAGTCCGTCCAGGCGGGCAGCCCGCAACGCCGACATCGCCGAGGCGATGAACCTGGTTCGCGGCATATGCGAAGTGGATATTAATATCAAGACTACCACAATGCAATCTTAAATTTTATTTCTACGTTTCGGTGCCAGTTCGGCGTCTTGCGGAGCACTCTGTGACGTCGAAACTTACGGAAGTTAGTCGCTCGTCCAGTGTCACTCCATCTCTCCAGCACAACCAACTAGTTAGTTCTTTAGGTAATTCGCCTGCTCGTACATTAATGTGATTCCAGATTCCGAAAAGAGAGCAACCAGAAAAGGAGGAAATTCCTTCTAAAAGAACTGGAAGATCGATCTGATTTCCGAAGTTTCAATCAAATTATATTTACGTGCTTTCGCGGAGAAATAAAAAAATACACCAACTTTGTGCCAAAGGCGATGACGGCCACGGAGTTGTGAGAGATCTAAGTGAAGCTACAAGGCATTGGAGCATGCATAAACGTGTTTGCTCTCCAAAAACCTGAGCTGTGTACAGGGTCGTCCACTCTTAATGCGAACAAGCGAGTAGGTCGTTGCTGTTATCAAAGCATCAATGCATATCGAAGCAATGTAGAGCAGGCACAGGTGGTACCGAAGGTGATACGCTTCCCTTGGCCATATACTTTACATCAATGCATAGCCGTATCAGGCGCAATGGCGCTTTGGAAATAGCGACCACCTGTTCGGGTGTTCACATTAAGAGTGGACGACCCTGTACATCAAAAGAAACAAAACTTTGTTTATGGGTTCTTTGAAAATGTGGGCAGCGCTTAACCAGAGACGACCACAGCGGCAAAGGAGAGCGCGGCTAACAAATGATTCATTTTTGCTTGAAGGTCGATATCTAAAGGCTTTCACATGATATGCGCAAACAGCGATTTCTATGACTAACATACTGTTTCTGCGTGCCGGGAACAATAACAGGCCAGAAGACACATACTCTCTGCATGAAGGCGCGAAGCTTAAAAGCGGCAACAATGATGAGATGAAGAGGGAGAGAGACAGGCTGTGTTACCGGCGCATACATTAGCGAATATATAAGAAAAAAAAAGTGGAACGTGTGAGCTGACGAGCACTTGCTGCCCTTACTTTCCCAGTGTAATAATTATTACCAGACGAAAAAGTGTCGTTAGACAAGTGCAAGGATACATGCCATGTCGGATGTCTGCACACATGTAGCTGTTTTCAAAGTTTGATAGTGCGTCCTTATTAATTACAAGTTAATTTGAAGGAAATAAAGCTACTTCTAGATTGGTTATATATTTGCTGCATGCATGTTATGCTTGATTTTGTCTCAACCAGCGCCAACAAGAGCATGTGGCTCCGTTTGCATATAGTCGCATGCTGCTGGAGATAGAATGCAAAAAAATGTTTGCCATTGTTTGGAACTTTAGGCGGTAAGAACAAAAAAAAAAAGCCGACATCCTGTAAAACTCCCTCCTCCTTGGCACGACCCTAAAAATTAAATACTTAAACGCGTGCGCGTTAAAACCTCTATGTCGAAAAAAAAAAAAAAATGTCCGGCGGCGTCAGCCGTGCGGACCATTTAAGCCTCGCGACCTCATCTAATCACGAGCATTGTCTCAGGCAGGTGGTAGGCGGCAGGTGGAACAACCGGGCACTGATTGCTCGGCGGGTTACGTGGAGATCGCCTGTTCGGGTTGAAAGAGCTGTCAACTCGGGCTGCCCCTTTCATATGGAAGGATGAGATCGGAATCGCACACCCCGCACACCACAAGACCCTTGGACCCGAGTCAGACGCGCAACGCTGCCGCGCGCATGCGCGCTGAAACCAGGGAGAGAGGATGCGAACGGCTCTGCGGTCGCTTTGGTGAAACGATGCAGCGTCTGTTTGGCGTACATGCACACGAACTTAATCGACGTTCCACCCGCCACTTACGTCACTTCCTCTTCACACCACAAAGAGGAAGCTAGGTCAGTCAGATTACATTGGTGCAGAACAATTAATGATTCAGAAGAGAACACTATTACCTCTGTCGTTTCTTTACATTCACTGCTACATAATCATGTAACATGCTGCAGGAAAGTAATGCTCCCGCGTATAGACCGTTTTCGCGGCGAGGAGGAAAATAGCCTCAAACCGGAACGCGCTGCGCGGCTCCTCCTGTCTGGTATGTGGGGACGCGGGGATAGCAGCGGGGGCGGCAGCGGGGGCGGCAGGGCATTCTACGGAAAAAGGGTACACGTTGCAGTCTTTTTCACACAGAGTGTCTTGAATAGCCGCAAAGTATCTAAGCCGATTAGCTGATGTGAGCGATGTGCTTTCTTTCCCTGTTCTTTCTTCTTTCGCCCCTTTCTTTCCTTCATTTCCCTGATCGTTTCATTTCCGCCGGCCGCAGTTTAGCTGCTAAGAGCTGTTGTGGCTAGCACAATCTTTTTTTTTTACTCAGTTGCTCGCATTAACAAAAAAAAAAAAAAAAAAAAAAAACAATCAAAAGGAGATGATTAACAGAAGATAAAAGATTAACAGCGGCGATATGCGCGTGTGTCGCTCTACACTGTTCCACTTGCAACTCACTCAATTGGGCTAAGACGAACAGCTTCTGAATTTCAAGCCCCAACCGAAAATATTCAGCTTTGGCAGCATTTCGTGCGAGTTCCGAACACTTGTGTTTGTCGAGTAGGGATCGGGAAAACTGAATAACCGTGCAACAACGGCAGTCTTTGGGCAACAAGCGGATGATATTCCTTGCAGCAAACATTTACGAGATGCTGCCAGGTAAAGAACTATTTCGATTCAGTCGCCTGAGGTTAATGCAAGTATGAAAGAACCTGTCCCACTTGAAGACAACGATATACTGATAAATTGGTTGTAAACTTATTTAGTGAAACAGCGCTACAATATTTTTTTTTTTTTTTTGAAAACACGCATCTCGTAAGATTTTGCTGCCGATAATAAAGGGGAATATGATCATAGGAATAGCAGCTATTTTTTGCAGTAAGCAAACCTTGCGACGAGAAATGGACTATATAATTGTTGACAAAAGCAACTTCCGATGAGGTCATTATGGGACATAATTTAAGGTCACTATTTCATAGGTATCAATTGTCCATTTTATCTTGTATTTGGATGTCAGCATGATGGCAGCGTCAGACAAACGCAACTAACGCCCAGTCAGAGAAATTGCAGGATAGCAGTTCCCGCCGTTGACAAGTCACCGCCACTCCCCGCACATACCGGCAAACAGGTGGTCGAGTCATGCAGGCAATGCTGAAATCCGATTGCCTGGTAGTGGACGCTTGAACACCCTGCCTGATTGTCGCCCAACAAAAGTAGCCAGGGTAGATTAAATGGATCCGAAATGAATAATGGATACTTAATGGAACCCCAGTGGAGGTGTGGGAACTTCCGCAGTAGCCGCTCAAGCAGTAAAAAGCATATAAATGATCGGCTGACCCAACAAATGTAGCGCGATTAGCATTGCTGCTAAACGGGACATGAAACGGCTACATTCGCTTGCTTTTTTTCCTCAAATTGTTACGGTAAGCCGTCTCTAGAAATCATTTAAGAATAAAAAGTAGGTCGAAAGCTACCCTCGCGGCCAGTGGTGCACCGCCGCCTCTCTGTGCTACATCAAAGGTACACACATTTTAATCAGGCCTGTAGCCTTCAGCCAACCTGATCAGGAGCATAATTTTTTGTCATATCTGGCCGAATAGCTTCGCTGCTACTGAAAATTTCTTTTTCTTTCAGCTAGGTACTTTCAGAAAGCAAAACATTACATGGGAAAGCTCCAAAATGCCGATTTGCGCTCCTTGTCGCCTGTTCCGCGGATGGGACCCCACATACCAGCATGGCGGTTGTTCACAACTCGGCCGCTAGATGGCGCCACATATACAAAATGGCAGCGCCCATGATAAAACGGTCTATAGGCCACAGGAATCTCACTGATCATCTGCGTTTATCAGTTATCTATCTGTGATAGCTTCAGGCTATCGCCAGGTGCACCACAATAAGGGCAGCACAGTTATCAATAACGTTCATAAAGTGTCGATACGAGACCGTGGCTACCGCTCAGACATCAGTGCATTAAAATTATGGAAGAGGCCAAATCGTCCGGCCTACAGCCAGGTAACCTCCATCTGCTGTCGGCGGCGGAAACCATGTTTTTGAAGTTGGCGTGGCCCCCTCCTCCTCCGACGGAGATCATGAGCTTGACGTCAGGCTTGCGTCTACGCAGCGCGGCCAGAGCCGCTAGAGCGGTGGGGCCCCCCAGCGAGTCCAGGTTGACGCTGCCGTCCTCCTCGACGGTGCCGAAGCCCATGATGATGTGGCTGCACAGCCCCACGTCCACCGACGAGATGGGCAGCGCGTCTGACGAGTTGGTCGGTGCCACCAGGTAGCACACTTGCTTGAACGAGCCTGCAAACGATGGTTCATGACAACCGCTGACGCTTTCCTTGGGCGCGTCACGCTAGGCGATACAGCTGTCCTCTGTTAATTTATTTATTCTGAGTCCTTCATAGCCCCTCAAAAAATTCCTCGTGACGTGCACTCTGAAACATAAATACATTCGCTTGTTCAGTAAAGTGGGCCTATGGCTGTGTGTAAAAAATTGCACAACTGTTTAAAGAAAGCACAACTGAAAGGCGTGACTTCGGCTTTTCAGAGGAACATCCCGACGTCGCGCACACCTAAAGGGAGCAGCAATATCGAGCACGCACCGTGCGCATGTGGATCACAAGCGCATCCATGCTGTATTGGAAGAAACAACTGCAGGAACGAGTCGGGAAAGCTAGACAAGTAGTATGATCGAATAGCAGAGTGTGAGAAGTCATGAAAATCAACCATACGTGTGATTAACCAGGCGATTAGTCGCAATTCCATACGTTTTCGTTGCACGTCATGGTGATAGTGGTGTTTTTTTACGCACAGGCAAGATTAGACATATAGAGTTGCACATCGCCACCGGTCACTTTGTTGAAATAATGCGCGTGTCTGCCGCTCTTCTATAAGACTATAGTGGCCTTTAAAAACTCCAAGAATGTCATTTCTCCGTTTCGCCGCTCCCTCAAGATACATGATGCGAAAGATGTCGCAAACAAAACGTTAATTCTCTTCAGACTAAGCAAGAGTGGCTGATACTCGTCACAAAAACGTGTGCAGACTAAAAGCAGGTAATTCACCGCACCCACGAGGGCACAATCGGCGCACATAGGCGAGGCGGCATGATGAATCTTGCGCAGCCATACAAGGCTAGCTGATTGTGCTCCTTCGCATTGCCAGCCTCGTATAGCTCAATGAAGGCGCGGCGGTTTTACGAGGACTTCACAGAAGCCATAGAACTATGCTGCCAGCACGGAAACACCCTAAGGTACAAACATTTGTTCGACACTACTCAGGCAGAATACTCGTAAACAATTTCGGAACATGTGAGCAAAGAGAAAGCGTAACTTCCTATCCTCCTACTCGATATTGAAGGGTGATTTACTGTGTAGGTCGCGCAGGGAACACATATAGAACACTTATTTCGTGCTTGCATATTAGACTGCTAATAAATTAAATTTATTTGCTGTTCGGTGTTCCTAAACCTCCGTACAACTTAGTCACAATCGTTGGCAAAACCTGACCATGAAAGCCGTGCACTGTTTCGGCGTCAAGCTCGCACAGCTCGCAGTACGTGAAACATGCTGTCCAAGGACTCACGTGCCAGATGCCATAGACAGCAACACGTCGCAGCAGCCAGTGCCCAGCGGTACACCAGGAAAGAAGACGATGGCAACGACAGCCTCATGTTGGCGACACGGACCACTTATGCCGCCTCGGTGGTGGTTGAGCCGAGGCTGCTAAGAGGAATAAGAAAAGACGACTGCGCCCAGCTGCTCGTCGGCCTGGCACTCTCGCGGGAAGCGTCCCAGTCGAACCAGGAGGGCCGACAGGCTGAAAAAGAGGGAGGCGAGAAGTCTGCATCGCCAGCCGTCGTCCCGGCAAGAATGCTACGAAAACGCGAGACAAGAAGTCGGCGGCGGCGGCATGCTTTGCGTGCGCGCAGCAGCCGTAGCCGCAACAGCTGCAGGTTTATCGAGCGAACGGGAGTAATAGGTCCCGAAGCATCGAAGGCGGCCCGCCGGGTCGAAAAGAAGAGTAAATGAGAGAGGAAGGGAGTGACGGCTACCTGCCTGTCAGCGAGGGGTCGATGCTTTCTTCGAGTCCTCGTCGCCAAAGGGGTTGTTCGCGGCCGCCGTCTGTACATAACGAGAGAGCGAGAGAAAAAAAGATAGAACAGTAGGAGTAGAAGAGAGCCGCCGCTGCCGGGATCAGGGGAAATTGTGCGTCCACGCATTTAGAGGTCAGGGAGCAAACAGTGGAGGCCGGCTGAGCAAAGACAAACTGACCGTGAAACGATATACTATAGTGGTGACGTGAGATTTGCACGGCGCTTTTGTGCGGACGTCGGCCCGACGGTGGGCGAACTTTTTCGTGTGTGTTCGCCCGCACGACGAACACACAGAACCTCCCCACAGGCAAGCGAGGTTTGTTTAATTTTGGCAATGGCACACTTAATAGTTTCACCCGCGCGCTTTCCTCCTCTTGCGTGTCACTCACATCAGATGGAATCCTCGTGAGGTTACCATATCTACAAGTCGTTGACTATTGTATGGGTTCGCAAAATAAATTTACATCGGGACGTTGTGAAAATAGTCAAGATGCCATGGTCAGCGTGGGACGCTCTGTTCTCGAAATTTATATAAACGTCTGAAATATAAGGCGCCTTATATCTGCTTTTAGATAGTTCGCATATCTCACGCGTTGATGCACAGATTCGGCTTGCTTCATTTCGTGTCGCGATCACCTACATTGCTATCTGGCTTAATTATTCGGTATAGAAGGAGAAAAAGCAGAAACTTGGTGATTACTTCAGAAAGTCGCGTTCAAGTATGTGAGCTGTTGGAGTGGCATTGTGTGGCTTACTGCCTAAATATTAATGAGATGATATATTCTTTTCGTGAGTGTGTACAATATGAAGATCCAAAGATCCACCTTTCTTAGTGCGAGAAGGAAAAAAATTGTGTAGAGTACTCCAGCAAAATATTTGCCTCCTTCCCCGACTGCAGCACGTAATAACACACACGCTTCAGTGAGAAGGAAAAGTGAGGCATCAAGTAAATAAATACGTAAACAATAACTACAGTGAAAATAATACAAACGTTACACTTTTTCCTAAAAAAAGGTGCGAGCTATAAACATGACCCAAGAGTAATATCTAACGTGGAGCCTGATTATATATATATATATATATATATATATATATATATATATATATATATATATATATATATATATATATATATATATATATACTTAAAAAAGAACAACCCGCCATAGTAGTACAGTGGTCAAGGCGCTCGACTACTGTGCTCAAGGATGCGGGATCGAATCCCGGCCCCGGCGGCCGCTATTTCGATGGAGGCAAAAAGCTAGACGCCTGTGCGCTGCGCGATATCAGTGCACATTAAAGAACGCCAGGAGTTCGAAATCTCCGGAGCCCTCCACTACGGCGTCTCTCATAGCCTGAGTCGCTTTGGAACGTTAATTAAAGCTCATAAACCAAACCAAACAAAACAAAACAAAAAGAACAGAAAGGTGCAAATTGTAAACAGAACGAGGTGCAAGATTACTTTCGGGCAAATTCCCACGTTTCGCTGAAGAAATGTATGAGAAGGCGCAGATCACGCCTTCACATGAGCACACGCACAAGAGCTTGACGAAAAAACAGGGATGACGGACGAATAATGCGAAATTTCTGAGCGAGAAGCTTTGAATGGGCATATTCACTAGACTTTTTATCAAACCCGGCGTTTAAGTTCTCCTTTCACTGAATGAAGGTTCTACTCACGCATAAGCCGTGCTCAAAACAACGAACTCGTTCAGCTACAGTCTTGATCGTAGACACTTTGCTATACCGCGTAATTGCAGCTTCGGGGCCACACCTGGCAGAAGAAGGCGCCAAACGCAACATATCGGACAACCAGGCCACAAAACTAGGCCTGCGTGCTAGATTCAGGCCTGAACAAGAGGCAGGTGTTCGAGGTAACAAATAAAAGAACAGGCAGCCACAGTTGTAGTGAAAGCTAGCCGTCGCATCGTATCACCGCACGAAGTTGATGACCTTCGTAAAAGGCTGGCGTAATCGACAAGGTGCACGTCGTGACACTGATTGCAGGCAACGCGTTTACGACACCAACAACTTCACTTGGCCTACTGATAAACCAAGTGTTGCATTATGAATTCCACGTTTAAAATTGTTGTCTTAAACGCGTTCAGAGAGAAAACCCCGAACCTGATTTAAGAGAGATCGGAGCAGTGACGTTCCATTATGCTTCGAGGATTTACTTGCACTGAAGTGACACTCGGGTATACACAATAGCCGGGTTACGGCGAAATTGGTATTTTAATTCGCTTTTCTGTATTTTCTGCGGCTATTTGCGGATTAAAACAACACTTGGTAATGAGCGCGAGGTGATGTATGTAATACCTGTCTCCTCCGCACTGCAGCGTATATGAAAGATGAGCAATGCTTGGATTGTTTTATAGGCATACTGAATTTATAACAAGGGTAAGGGTTTCGAGAGAGGGAACCGGCGTGATAGAGGTGAAATTAAAGTAAATAAAAAATGTTTTTCCACAATTATGGTTTCTGTGCGAGGAGTCAAAGACAACTTGTTCACGATAAATGCGGCAAGATACAATTTTGTTAAGAAGGCTAAAGAGTGTTAGGGCAGGGGGTGCTGCGAGAGGTCACGCCAATAATCATTCATTGCGTCCAAATCTCTGAGCGTCTGACAAAGCGGCACATCAATTATGAGACAACCTCCCCTTGACCCACTTGTGTCACTGTCTCTCTTCAATGCCATACCGATGCTACTATCACGGTCGTTTTTAACTACTATCACGGCTTGAAAGGCCAATATCGCAACGCCTATCACAGCTCACAGCCATAACGGATAAGGCAAAAGAAGCAGTTGCACTTTAGTGGATAGTCATGGTATTATTTCATAGCTTGTCGTGATGATCTAAACATCTCTAATAATACTAGGGGTAGTAATTAGTTGGTGGTTGCGACAGTTACGGTTAATAAGGACTTTGTGACCAAGTCATGCAGATGTGATTAGAAATTGGCGCATTATTATAGGGAGGGGGCGAAAGCAATGGAGGTGTCATTTCTCTGGCAGCTTTACTTTTTCTTTTGGCGCCCCATAGATATATACTCCCATTTATACTCGTGCACAGTAAGGTACACATCACTCCATTGTCCATTGTTGAAGAAAACGTACCTTTAGGATTTGTAAGCGCTCTGGTGGAAGAGCTTTTCATCCTTCGTGCCGCGATCATCTCTATGTTTCCTCAGGTCATTTTGGAAACATGAGCTTAGTCAGCGCTTTCGTTCCTTCCGTCGTTAGAAAGCGCTGAGAGTATGTGACGCTATGAAAGTAAGGCTGAAGGCCCATCCACGCGTGGACCTGACTTTTCAGCAACAGCTCGCTCGGTTACACCCATTCGTGACCCCCAGGTTCGTGTATGGCGTATAAGTTCAGCGGTAACACTAGTTGCAGCGCCCTCGTGAGAAAAGCAAAATAAATAAACATACAGGACTGTCCTGTTCTCGAAACGTTCGGAAAACTAAATGAGGTTCGCAAAGCAAAACTCACACAATTTCGGGATGACAAATTATGCCAGGTTCCTACTAGGACGACAAATGGCATGAAATGCAGCAATACAGCTGAAGCGTGTTTGCTACACAGCTGGATCTTTCAAGGGTTTTCTTCACGCAGAAAAAAAAAAAAAAGTACAGCCTGTAACGCGCTGAGCTTGTGCGCAAACTTGCCGTAATACGTGTCACTGGGATCAAATCGGCCGCTCAGGTCGTTTTATTTTGTGGCCTGCTAGGCACTTTGTGAGCACATGTGGTGCGTTTCACATATACCTTCCTCCGCTTTTCCTGAGGCGTTCGTTCGTATAACCCGCATGATCTGCAACCCTTTCGTCGCCCTCCATTTTGTGATCACGTTACATCGTCGGGGAGTCGGACAAAATTATTAAATACCTTGCCCTATCAGTTACTGCGCTGCGTTCGGCTGCAATAGAATCGACCCAAAAAATAAATAAAGGCCAGTTAATGGCTACATCGAATAGAAAAGATGCAGTGAGACAAAGGTCATCGACCCGCGACTGAGTGTTCGTCTGAAGGAAATAGAAGGCGGAGTAGCCCCTAAATAACGCGCACTCACCCAAAACAACGGAAATCACGGAGTGCTCGAGTGGCTGCGGCGGTGGAATTTCCTGCATGGGCCACTTTCGCCCAGCCCATAAAAGAAGGCCGCAGATAAACGCACGTTCGTGCACATGCGCAAACTATGCGGTCACGGTCATAGCTTGGAGATTAGGCAGCCACTTCCGCTCCTTCTTCCCGAGTTGATATGTTATTTTCAATTTTGTTTTTCTTCAAAACACACATGACAAGAAGCTAAAGTATGTCTGCGAAAAGCCTCGGCCTTGCAAGAAAAAACGATTATTTCCCGCTTTCAATGTGCATTCCACTATCAGTAACGTGCGAGCTGGGCACCAGTCCTCTTCTTTCGGCTCTGCGATTTTAGTGGAGCCCTTCTTCCTTCCCTGAGGCCTGAGATACTTTATCATGAGGAGTTATCACCCCTCCTCCGAAAAGATTGATTTATGACCAAAACTACGCAGCAGCAACTTCGCTGGGCCAACGAATAAAATAAACAATCAAGGCGTGCTAACAAAATACTCTAATATGCTAGGTCTAACATCCAAAAATAGCGCATGGGTTTCGAGAGTTTGCTGAAAGCTCCAGATTAGTTTCAACCACTCGGGGTTCTTTAACGTGCGCAGGTATCTGCACAGCGGACGGACACTTCGAAATGCAACCGCCGAGGCAAGGATTTGACCTCGCGACCTTGACACAGCCGCCGAACACCTCATAATCACTTTGACACAGCGGTGCGCTCACCCTACAGAAAAAAAAAAAAAAAAAAAGCAACAACAACGCTGGACTGTTTCAGATATTGCTGTGCCGTCCGCTAGCGAGCAGTGACCTCTACATAGCTTCCAAATACGCTCAGCACAAAACTCAACAGTTGTGGATTGGATACTATGAAAAAAGAAAACAGAAAGCGTACACGTCGCTGTAAAATTGGGTTTGCGAAAGGATGTCAAAACTAGCGTTTCGTCTTTTTTTTTTCTTTTTCCGGCAGCAAGAATTAAGAGGCCACATGCGGGCTTCATTGATGGTTTCGAAAAAGCCACTGCGATTCCACCCGACCCCCTCCCCCTTAAGAACATATATTCATCTTATTGATCTGCTTGTTTCCTCCTTCCGGTTAGGACCTGGACACTTGGTAACAGAAAGGACTAGGGGTCACTTTCCGCAGAGGCATTCTCAAGAAGCAATGGGAGGGTTGACAGGAAAAGTAACTGAAATATCCACGTTCACCTTGCAGAGTTATTGCCCTTCCGGACCGGAGAGTTTTCGCGCTCTAGACATGGTAGCCGGTAGCCTCAGAGACGGTATACACCGCTATGACTCAACTGGATGGGGCAGCGCCAGCGTGCACGGAAAAGTGTTGAGGTCGGAGGGAGGGAGTGTCACTTTTTCTTGCGTGAAGGGACGAAAAGCCTCGGAGCTTTCTCTTCCTATTTTTTCCCCCTGGTGCATCGATAGTGCGGAACAAGGGCGCCAGATATGTGGTTACAATATATGCCACTCCTGATCAGTAATATCAGTTACTAATTTTCTTTTCTCAAGACCGCTCGCCGTTGTTTATATTTCTATGCAGCGCTTTAACTTTGGTACAAGTACTTCGCTGCTCACCCATCCAGATGAGATGTCGACAAGAATTCAATGCTGACAGCTACACTGAATAGGTGTTGATCAGGCTCGTCTAACGCCGTTCAATGAAGTGTTTTTCAAACAAAAGGAGCTCATTGAAGCCGTCGGTTCTTGCCGCTTTTTTGTGATCACTATCGAAATTACAGTCTGATTGCAGGTGAGAACTTGTGCCCTTTCGTATTGTCAGCTTTAGACACCGTTCGCGAATTATTAGCCGAAACATGTTTTTTTCTTTGCAGTGACATTCCAGGTTGCATGGTTTCAAGATGGGTAACTATTTGTGCTCCTACTTATAAGCGTTAATGAAATATTTATTTATTTTTTTATGTTTAACAGTTTCTGGTTCATCTTATACTTTCGCTCCGGGGGAAACTTATCCTGGCCTGCTGTGCCGGTTGATGGCCAGAAAATAGGAAGTTAATCAAAATCCACCTATGAAACACGTGAAAAGTGTGGTGATAATGGGTTACGTGCCACGCTTACACAAAGAAACTGTGACCAAGATATGTTGATAAGATACTGAAACCATAGAAAAACTCAGTAGCGGCGCACGGGGAACTGCCTCATAACGCGAGTGTCACCTAATGGGGAGGTTGGGAACAGTGTGATAACCCTCTTAAGCTACCTAAGGTCGCAGGATTCGAAGGTCTCGTTAAGGCAAACTGCAAATTCGTTATGAAATACACATGAAGGCAGCCAGTGACACAAAGGAAAGCGTAGCGGATTACTATTATTTCCATGCTTTTGATCCAGGGGAATAATGGTAATCGTGGAGACAATTTATTGGAAAGTAGAAGAAAATGCCACCTGCCATCGATGGAATCGGCTTCGAATCGCACCGATGGCAGGTGGCTGCTTTTTCTTCCCCTTTCTAATAAATCATATCCACGATTAATTGTTATTTCATATTGATCAACACACAGAAAAAAATTTCCCTCTACTTTCTTTTGCGTAAGTGGATGTTGGCTCGACTCCTACGTATTGCTTGTGACGCAGCTGCATAGCAACGCTATGATGTGCACGCAGGCTAGCTAAGAGTACCGCTTGTTCAGTTCTTTCAAATCATCCGCTACGTTTTGACTTCTGTAAGTCACCCTACGAGTGTTGGTTCTTTCCAAACGACACCCATGTTCAATTGTTTGCTGTCGCGGTAAACTACGTTTTTGAAAGGCAGATTTAGAGTGGAAATAAGATGTGACAAAGTATGTGTAAGGTTCGCACGGTGTGAGGAAGTAAAATATTAACGGGTGTGATCACGACACATGTGACGCAATCTTTTCACAAATTTCTAAAAGGAACGACCGAGCTAAAACTAGAAACAAATTGTCGTGCTCATCGAATGTGTCACTGCAGTTGAATTAGGTTCAAAACACTGTCCTCCATCCTATATGAAAAGGCTTGAGCGCCTATGGCACTGCAGAATTGCAGCACGCTAGGGGTGTTACAAAAGGATGCCGACAATGTGCCTACAGCGCAATATACTTGACCGCTAAACACGGGGTCGATTTCGTATACGAGCGGAGAACATGAGGAGCAGGGACTTACGCGTGGTCTGGCACGAGCGCTCAGCGCAACTGCCGGCAACGAGGCGCCAAGCGTATCGAAGCCCCAGGGCGCATAACCATAGTAACCTCGAAAAAGACCGCCTGCAGTTTCAAGAACGCAAGCAGGCAGAGGCCAGTGACCGCCGAATCTATAGTTCCCGCTGACCGGGGAAACCGGCTGAAAACGAAACCAAGCCATCGCACGGGGAGAAGAGAACGTTACTATATAGTGCGCGATAGCCAAACGAATACTAACGCGTATGGGTAACCTGCCTGTGACTTGAAGCTGCACGAGACGAAAAAAAAAAAAAGAAGCATATTTGAACAGGCTGTGCAGCCGCAGTAGCTGCTGTACCTAAGGGAAATAATTTATGCGGTTTATGTCGCAGGTGTAAGGAAAACAAGCTCGCGTATTATAGGCATCCCTGCACGCACGAGCAAATGTGTCATGCATCGATGACTCCCGTTGCACACAACTATAATCAATATACACTAAAACCAAAAACTCCCCCCAGTTTTTGATTTTAGTGTATATTGATTATAGTTGTGTTATAGTTGTGGGCGTCAAGAAAAAAAAAACAGAAGCATTACTTTGACACATTCATGGAAAATAACTGCCTATATTCCTACGTGCTGCAGTTGAGGGGAGACGCATGTTACGGTGTTACCCGCTGTTACGAATTTAATGCGACTGGTTGTTGTCGTAGATCTGTTGTTGTCGATCGTTCGTTCATGTGCTAATGCATTTTCATCACATGCGCTATTATTGGAGACAACTTTCGTTTTAGCACCCTAATGCACTACTAGTGTCGATATGAACTTCATTCAGTTCACGTTTTTTCGTTACGAGCCGATATCATATGGGGCCTAAATGAATCCGCGTTCTTTCATAATTCATAAAAGGTGGCAAGAATCGGCAACCAACACATTGAAGGCCTCAACGCAGCAGTGCGCCACCTTATGTTCTGCTGAGGTCTTCGCCACTTTTCACTCTGCCTACGCACGCCCGCTGTGTGCCATAAGCTATTCTACCCCATGCTTCATGTTGAATCTGTTTCTACCAGTGTACCTTACCCACCAGACCGGTATGCAATTTGCACCCTTACTCCTACGCATCGGAATCATTCTATTTGGCATATGACTCTTTATGTATTGAAAGCACCTTCTCCATGTCGTAGTCTCAATTTCTTTATCAAACGCCTGCATAAGTATACCAGGTAATTCAGTTTTGGTTTTTTTACATTGCGCCGCCCGTACGCAATATTCAAATTTGGATATTTGAACTAGTAAAGTAAAAGGAATGGGAGCCGAGAGAATGAAGGCATATGAGTGTGAGTGCGTTGCCCAGAGGCCTACGCAGCTGACAGGACTAGCCGCAGTGAGCTGCGGCATGAGTGCATTCAATGGAAACTAAAGTACAGGAATGGCGTATACTTCAGTTGCATACCTGCATTTCCTTGCACACGGCTACATATGGTTTCAAGGCAATGTGCGAATAACATTTCTGTTTTTGTAACCTCTTCTCATTTCATTTTGCACTGGTAGCGGCGTTAGGATATTACGCTTTCGAGGGGGCAAAGTATTTACAGAGTCAAATTGATATATATGGAGGGGGGTGAAGTAGTGTTCGTTTCAATATACTAATGTCCCCGTGCGTGATGTGCGAGACCTATTGAGTCCAGATGAACAGTAAGCAGCTAGTGACCGAGCCTTGAGGAAGCTGCTTGCTTGTGGTTGTACGCCATTTCCACCGTTTGACCCTGCAGTCACTTGCTCTAACCATATAAATACTTCTGCTTGATATCGTTAGCTACTGGTGAGCGCACTAGTTCGTTTTTATGGTGCCGAGGAAATCGATAGTCATGTACCTCAAACGTCTCAAGCGGTGCAGGAAATGCGTTGGAGTTCAAACAGCTGATCTCATATAAGCCGGCATCCGTCAAACATTCAATGATTTTACGAGTCTTTAGGTTTGTGTTCAGTATCAAACAATATCACAGACAGAATGAATATATTTTTTGTTTGTTTGTTAAATAAGCATTTAAGCTCTGGCAAAGCGAAACACTGCCACAGATTGCATCTAACGTTTAGAAATGCGTAGGGTTCCTGGAGGGACTGGAATCCGTCTACTACCGTCGCGCACGAGGCAGGCCCTCTACCGATGTGCCGTGTCAGTAATGATTCAACAAGTGGCTAAAAAGAAGGCGGTCCGTACTGAAGGCTGCGATTTTTCTTTTATCTATTTTTTGCTGAAATAAAAGGAGCCTTCAGTTAAATGCTTTTTTTAATATTGGCAAAACAAACAAGATTTCAGTACCACACTATTGCTGTTAAAGGTGGTTGCGTTGAATGGCAGTGACTGAAGTGTGAGCCGCCGTAACTATGGAATCTATACGTCACAAAGGCATCTCCTTAAGTTCACTTAGCACTTTCAAGTATATTTAAAGTATACGTGCCTGAGATCGACGATGCCGGTTGCCAATTGAGTCACCGCCGCTGGCTGTCACCCCGTCGGAGGCACCACGAAGACTGCTCTTCTTCGACGCGGGTCTTCGCTCGGGACCAGTGGACGGGCGGATGAACTCTTTGCACTTTCATCTGCCCGCGCACGCTCGCTGAACGTGCCGGCGGTGAGAGCCGAGGCGCGAGCCGCTCGCACGCGTTCCACTTGGTGCGCCACCGCAGCTGATCTAGATGGCCTCCCAGCCGTGACATGAAGCCGCGCACTCTTCTCTGGCCGTGAGCCCTCACCGATCTCGGCCGAAGCGGGAAGAACTCGCACGCACCCTTCCCTGTCAGCAGCCTGTTAATGCGTTTTGTTGTTGCGCTTAATTATTCCGTTTTTGTTGTGGCGGCGTTCTATTTAGTCAGCCTTCGTTCCACTCGTCATGCTATGTTACCCTTTTGTCGATGCACGCCGTCCGTACGGAAGGGGGTTAGGTGTACATCCCTGACCGTCGTGTTTCCGTCCGTTTTGGGCCTAGAAAGGGCGGATACGGTGCCTTCCAGGAAGCGAACCAGTTAATAGAAATGGCGCAGAAGAGTATAGTCAGCGATGCGTGCAAGATATCCACGTTTCATTTCGTTTGAGCGTTCGCATTTAGAATATGCGCTTTCTTATTCAACCGTACTCTCTTTGTATAGTAACTCCCTTATTTAGAAGCATTGCATCGACTATTTCTGCTATGTGCCCACGTGCTGGCGGTAGCCTTGTCGAATATCTTGCTTCCTTTTATTTTCGCTTTCTCAAAATGTTCTCTTTTTATGCGCTACGGTTCCACTTTCCTTTTTCTGCCTAGCCGCCCATTCTGAGCAGCTTTTCTTTCCTTCTGTACCTGTAACATGGACACGTAACGGCCATGGGTGATGAACGGAGACTTTCTGGCCTGTTTCTTTTCCTTTTTGTACATCTGTATTCATTTCCAGGTGTCTTTTCTAGTCCTCTTTCAGGGTTCATTCCTTTTCTTCACTTCTTTGCCCCTCGCCTGTTAATGACGGTGAAAATACTTTAGCTGAGCCTAGAAAAAAATGATCAAAATAAAAGTATCTTAAAAGCCTATTGGAGTGAGCTGCTGCCCTGTCCTTGTCGGTGAGCATTGACAGCATCTACAGTCCTGACTTCACAGCCCATATGCTCACCGCGCAGTCGTCGGATAATCTCTAATGGACACTCTAGGGCTCTTCTGGAAAGCATGCGGCCGGCGTAGCGACATTGTACAGTGAGCACAGGTGGTTTCGTACTATTATAAGCGTGATCATTATTTTAAGTTTGTGGCAAAAAAAAAAATGCCTTGTTTTTTTATCCATCCACTTGTGGGGCGAATTCCATCCTGCTATTTCCATGGTGCTGAAGCGCATTAGACAAGATGCTTGAGGCTTTGTTGTAAATATGTTGTTTGGTATGTTATTTGACGAGCCTGGGGTATAAATGAAAATTGGGTGAGCGCCTTAATTTTCCTATACAGTCTGATCGACGTCCTGGTGCCAATATTATTCGCGCTCAAGCTTTCTTGTTATTAGTGTTCCCAAGGGCACGAGCTACTGCCCTGCGTAATCGACGTCTGCTCTGAAGGCTTCTTGAACCTGTAATGCTATTCGCGCTGTCTTTGTAACGATGGATAGAGCGATTGCCATTCCTTGTGCCAGTGCTGGGCTCACGTACATCCGATGAATGCACAATTTCTCAGTTCATCTAGCGCCTAGTGGTTAGAGCCGTGGCCTAGTGGTTAGAGCGCCCGTCTCGGCTGCGGGAGGTGGTTAGTTCGAAACCCACCGCCGGACACCCACCGGTAAAAATGGGTACAAGCGTCCCCCGGCCTGGCGCTCGGCTTTTCCAGGGGTGTGCGTTTGGGAGAAGCTCCGTAAACCCCGCTGCGCGCCCCTCCTCCGCAGTGGGCCCAAACCCAGTTTCGAACCTCGCAGCCTGCAAAGGTGGTTCTGTTTGTCTCGCAAAGGTACTTCCTTTGAGCATCACCTGAAGTGCTCCCTTAGAGCCTCAGCTGCAGCAGTAATCGTAATGACTGTGTTGACTGGCCCTGTCTCGAATTCTGTATACACATTGCCCTCTGTATTCCATCTTTCTTTTATGGTGCGAGCTCACAGTTGCTTTGATCTCCTGATCTCATTTAGATGTTGAACAAACTATTTCCCCTTCTCCCTTTGTCTCTCTGTCTGTACTCCACATTCTTCTTTCTGCAGCCGTCTTACTCAGACACTTTTTCTTCTGCATTTCGCCCTCCGCCCTTTCAGTTATTAGCACTTCCTTCTGGTCTTTCCTCTGTTGATGCTTAATCCTGCACTGTCGGCAAATCTGTCGGCAAACTGAACCCTAACTGAACATGATTCAGTGGCCCGCACGCTTTCCCAGTTCTTTAGTATATCACGAATAGCCACGTTTTGAATAAAATTAGCTCGCCTGCTTTCTTTGGACCTTGCACTGACTATAGTATGTATTATATATGAAATGACATGTCGAAAGCAAAACTAGGGTTGTTCTCATATCAGCTGATCTATGAATTAATCCATATACAGACCCATCCGCTACCGAGGCCACCGCCACTTCAGGCAATCCTATACATGTCGTTCGTCTATATGTACTCGCCACTGGCCGATTTTCATGTGGCGCCAGTTTTCTCAAACTTCTCACCAATATTGTGACGTCACCATTGTCGTAGGGCATTCCGACTAAGCTTCAGGCTAGCTCACGTCAGGGACTCGAACCAAGGACCTATGTGCGAACAACTTCGCGCCTTTAAACGGAGGTTTCGGCGAAACCTCACTTGTCTCCACAGAAATCTGGTTTGCTTTTCTTGTGAGACTCGGAAACCCAATATAAGGCTGTTTGGGTCGATTACTTTCACATGTTTGCTACCTGCAACAACCCTTGCTTGCTGTCCGCTATATTCGAAACATCTGGACGTCTTTTGTGTGCGCAGACACTTTAGGAACAAACCTTTTACGCGATAGCATAAGGGCCCCGTGTCGCACAAAAGCCGGTTTCGGCGTTGTTGTAACGCGAAAATCAGGGCCAACATGCAGCGCCCAAAGGAAAACCCGCGATAATACTGCGCTACTGCAGTAGCAATAGCGCGCAAGCAGTATAAAAAGTGCGCCTAGCGTATGTTTTTCTGTATGATTGTATGCTAATAAAAAGCTGCATCATTAGAGAGGAAATTCACGAAATGAACAGGCGCTGATTGAATCAAAGATTTCTTCAATTAATGAAGCATGGATTATGGAGTCCGCTGATTTAATAAAAAAGACACATTTAATTAATGCAACTTGAATAATGGTACATGTGTTAGTACACCATCTTTTTTTTTTATTATTGGAAGGCTTGCCTTGGGGGGGGGGGGGGGGGCATAGAATGACGCTGTCTTTTAACTTAAAGGAAGTCTCATACAGTCTATTTTCTTCAAGAAACCGGAGCAAGCTTGCGGCTCTTAACCATTAGCCACAAGTGTAAATGTTCCTCCTTTGTCTGTTGCGCTCACGAAAAAAAAAAAAAAACGAGCTAGATATGAAGGAGTGCAGATGCGAAGTTGTGGTCATGGTCACGTGCATGAATGACGGAGGGCATGCGATACCAAGATAAGAATTAGACAGTTGTAAGTTTACGCTTATGTCGTCTATTGTGCCTCATCTGTACCCTTGTGCAGCTAGTAGCCCATAAGCCTTCAAATATTATCAGCTAACTGGCCTTTAGGTTAGCATTGCTAGCTATGAACACTGCAGCATGACGGTGCAGCATGGTAAGTTCTAATTCAATTTTTAATCACATCTTAACGATCTGCGTAGACTCGGGAAAGAGCAGTTCCCGCCTAAAATAGCCTGATCATATTTTGTACAGTACAGAAAAAGAAAAGCAAAAGTACCGAAATTTCCACCATAATAGAGACATTTAGCACAGTGGTGGCGTACTAAAGTATAGAGGTACAGCGGTTCGCAGCACGTTTTCGCTATGCTAAAACCAAATGTGAGAAACTCATTGTGAAGCAGCGCTCAAATGAAGTAAGTACAACTGAAAAAAAAAAAAAAAAAGGAAAATGTGCTAGACTGAACTCAACATAAAAGCACTATAAGAATACCATAAGAAAAAGAGTTGCAACTCATATACGGAGCTTTGCGCCCCTAAGTGACACGTAGGAACATTGGGGAGTGGCGTAGCAATTTAGACTACCTGGGCTTATTTAACGCAAGCTTAATTCACGCTAGCTTCTTCTCCATAAAAGACTGGCCGCCGAGGCCGGTATTCGTTCCCGCCAACTTAGGATCGTGAGCCGAACGCCAGACCCATTGAACCGCTGCGGCAAGTGGTAAAGAATAGACTGGACATAGCATAACGAAAGAGTCACAATAATGGGACGTCTTTTGTTTGGAAAACACTCCACTTAAAGCATACATTTTCTTAGATAATAATATCTTTATGATTAATTAGTGTTAAGGCAGTATGTAGCCTACAACATTACATCATTTGTGAGACAAAAATGACCGCGTGAAAAATTCACCACGCGTGGGTTCGGGGCTAGTAGGTAGGCGTATTTGCATTCAACCATTACCACTGCCATCCTTCCTCTGCTACAGGACAACGGCAATTTCCCAATGCACCAGCTGTGGGCACATTTATAGTAAATTGTAAAAGCTCGTCAGTCTGCAAAACCTTGATCGCCCAAGATTATATTTCGTTGTCTTGGTATCCACTCCAAAGTTTGATCGCTCCTGATTTTATTTCTCTCCGTGGCTTTCAAGGTTGAGAAAATAATCACGAAATAATAGTTTAAGTTTCGCCTTCAAAGTGGAACGCGACAGCGCTTTCTCCTTCTATTCTTTTTTTCTTTTTCTATTTTTTTTTTACATCAATCAATTTCCAGCTAAAGATCAGTGACCAGGTTACACTGCACGACGCACTACCTCGCTCTGTATTCATACGCAAATTATACTGTTCGATATACTACGCCACTGCAGTATACCATACACAAGTTACACTACACGACATGCTACACCTCTGTAGTGTGCTAACACATGACATACTACGTCACTGTAATACCCATGCACGAATTACATTACACGACATACTGAGCCACTGCCGTACTCATAAACGAATCCCACTACCCTGTATACATACTAAGCCCCTACAGCAGCCATACAAGAATTACACTATACGACACACTACGCCATTGCAGTACACGAATTACAGAGCACAACATACTACGCCGCTGCAGTACTCATGCAGATGCTAGCCGCCACACACACAACGCATTCAATAGGCCCCTCTTCTAAAATGCCACGATTAACCAGTCTGCCTTTGCGGCTTACGTGTACCGCACCCGTCTGCGCACAGAGGGTCGGGGTTTGATCGCCAGCCCCGGAAATTACGCCACATTATTTTATTTTCATTTTCCGAAATACCGCCATTATAGGATCACGCACGTTAAATGTTAAGTCATTTGGACCCTTCCCTGATTGGTCGACTTCATTTTCAGATTCTCGAATTAATTCCGACGGACGCCCCCCCCCCCCCCCTCCCTCCCACTACGCCGTTATTTTTTCATATAACGAGCTCCTTAACGCTATCGCGTTAATAAACAATTATCATTGGTGAATTAAACCAACATTTCACGTCAAATGGCGCTACTGGTGTTTCGTTAGATTGTGTGAACGATTCTTCGCACTCGCAGCAGAAACCGGCTTGCGCTGCAAGCGAAACATTTGGCCTGCGACGGAGCGACGACGGAATGTGTTTGCTCAGTGATATGGGACGCCATACCCGTGTAATCAGTCAGCAATTGATTCCACTCAGTACCCAACAACTACGACGCTTCCCTCTATAAGCAGTTCACTGATATCAAAGAGCACCCCAGACCTGGTTTACATCCCACTGACATTGGCCTTTTATTTTTTTTTTCCTATGGAAGCAAGCAGGTTAAAAGCGGCCCTGAGAACATGCACTTTGCCTGTTCGCACCACAGCTTCGCTTTTAGCTGAAGAAACCGTGGAATGCCGAAGAGTAAGCGCTTTCGGGGGAATACATCACCCGAAGAACGCGTCCACTAAAGGAACATGTCGCACCTTGGGACAACGTGTCTGCTGTCATGCGTCCGTTGCGTTTCCATGCGTTCCGCAAAGCCGCCGCGAACCGCTGCGATGTTTTGCCTTACACACCGAAGACGAGTAAACCTACCTGACATACACGAAATATACATGCGCATTTAAAAATGAAAATAAATTTTGACCTTATGCCGAGCCAGCATAAGCTGGAGCTTCGCGTCAAAGCCGCAGTAACAAGTGACATCATGTCCTACATAACCGCTAAGTGCGTCCCCTCCTTTTTTCTATTCCGTAACACGTATACGTTTCAAGTGTCTGCTCCAACGGGGCTGAGTTCACTGCTTTTAGGCAAAAGCTTTCCTTCGCGACCTTTCACACTTTCTAACAGAATGTAGCAAACCAAAAGGAAAAAAAAAATAGAAAAGATGAAGCGTTCAACTCGAAGTTTATTTTCTACTATATGCGGTGGGAGTATGCTTAAGTCAACACAGTGGTACAAGTACAGCTGTGGAAAAAAAAAAAAGTTTTTTTGCGAGTGGCACTGCCGAGAAACTACGCAGGAAAGTCGAAACAAGGTTACGAGTAGTAGATGCCGCGGACTTCTATATTCATGAATGAAGCCTTCACGCACGATTGCAGCTAGAAAGTCCGCCGTTTTCGGACCAAATTTTATACGTGGGATCGAATTTGCTAAGCGAGCCACTTAAGCGAAAGCAAAACAAAGATAAATTTCACATTCAGCGACTTTTTCATGTCATGTGCACGACCGCGCATCCCCGCATCTCAAGCAGTCCGAATATACATGCACGCTCCAGATGTTAGAACGGGTTATAGATGGTTTAAATGTCTATTATATCTACACAGCATTCAATGTCTAGTCATGTAGGCAGATATGTTGCTGGAATACACTTGCAAGCATTAATCGTCAAGTAAACTGAATTATATTGTATTGCATTAAATGTAATTAAATGTTCTCATGTTCAAGCATTGTTACGCTTTTGAAAAACTTTGATACGAAACAAAAAATGACACGAAATACTGCAGCCCAAAAACTTGAACAAGAACCGAAAACGACATAAAACACTGGAGCGCAAGCTAGGCTCCAGCGTTTCGTGCAGTCTTCTGTTCTGTGTCCAAGTTTTTCAAAAGCGCAACGATGTTTGAAGATGTAAATCACCAACTAGCCCAGTTTGAAATTCTTTTGAAAATTAAATGGTCATGGTTTTGGACAAATAATTGAGAACTGAAAGCGCACTAACAGTAGCCATGACCGTCATCAGCCAGAGGACATGGCTTGTTTCAACCACTCCACTGACAGTTACCGCAAGGTCTGTTGCGTACATCACAGCGCATGTAGATGAACTATTGAAATATTATACATTACAGGCTTTGATAAGCGCTGTTTTAATATACGCTGTCTGGATGTATATGCCATGTCCATGCACTCCGCATATCTTTGCAGGCGCGGCTGTGAGCAAGGTTTGGCTTCAAGTAGTCCGAGCCTGCATTTAACTAAACGCGAGAACGGGGGCACGCCGGGACATAATTTTGGTTTGGCTTGGTTTGGTTTCTGGGGTTTGACGTCCCAAAGCGACTCAGGCTATGAGAGACGCCTTAGTGGAGGACTCCGGAAATTTCGACCACCTGGGGTTCTTTAACGTGCACTGACATCGCACAGCACACGGGCGCCTTGCTTTTCGCCTCCATCGAAAAGCTGCCGCCGAGGCCGGGATTCGATCGCGCATCCTTGGGAACAGTAGTCGAGCGCCGTAACCATTGCGCAACCCCAGCGGGTTGGGACATAATTTTGGATATCAGTGTAACGTGTATTGCGTTTTAGTGCAAGCAAGGTCACTTGAGAACTTAGAGGATCCAGGTAGAACGGGAGGAAGAAGATGGCTTACACGGTATGAAAGAGCACTGAACAAGGATAGAGGGGAAGCCTCAGTTTGCAGGTCGAGCCAACGTTTCGACAAGCGAACTTGTCTTCGTCGCCCAGACGAAGACAAGTCCATTTGTCGAAACGTTGGCTCAACCTGCCCTTTTTCCTTGTTCAGTGCTTTTTCATATTGACAACTTAGAGTCACTCTATGAAAAGAGTGCACTGATGGGACGTTTCACGAATTCCACTGTTTACGTGCTGCGTGCGAGACGGTGCTGTAAAGTTTTCGTATAGCTTAAATTCTGAACACCGCGTGCTGTTTTTATTCTTCAGCGTATACCGTTGCATATACGGCGATGAGGTCCATTCGGTCCCGCGCCATTGCCGAAGCCAGTATAAAGTAATACAACGAAGCATGTTGCATCTTGGGAGTGAGAAGGGGGAAATTGGATGGGGTCTGATCGGTGGCTTCACAGCGGCAGCAAAAGAGCTTCATATATCCGTCAGGTGTAGTTGTACTTGTGGTTGATCATGGGCTGCAGGCCGCGGTCCGACGAGGCGTCCGTACAGTAGATGGCCATGAGGACGCCCGTGGTGGTGAGCGCCGAGCCGAGCGCCGAGCTGAGGAACATGACGGATCCGGTGCGCAGCATGATGGTGCCCACCGCTCCGAACATGATGGTCGCCGTGCCGCTAAGCACCAACACCCAGATGACCACGTTGCGCGCCAGCTCGGCCACGTCCGCAGACCGGCACCGCCGGCCACCTGCGTACGGTGGTGACACGTAGTATATACTCCGGAAGGACTTCCGATGTGGGTACAAAATAAGTACAGCCATGGACTATGGGGCTTCACCCTAACTACTCAGCGCTATTCCAAGAGCTGACCACTGGAGTTAAAAAAAAAAAAAGAAGGAAATACGTGGTCTAACTTCCTGAATTGACGCGTAAACTAAGAGGGTCGCTTTAGTTTAGAGGTCTCCGTGTAGACTGTCTGACGTTCCGTAACGTGCGCTGACGTCGCACAGCACACGTGCGTTTTCCTATTTAACCTCGATTGCAATACGGCCGCCATAGCCATGATCGATCCGATTATCTCGGGCTCAATAGACGAAAAGGTAAAGCTGCTGAAACATTGAATCGAAAGTGCTACTGATTACTGCATTAGAGCATGTGTACGCTGCCTGAGGGATGCTGATGATGTCAGATGGGTCAGAAGTGGATACGGTGACAAGGAATCATGAATAGGTTGTGACACATCTGCTGCATGAGGAAGCACGTTTGCTGCAATGGTAATCAAATTTGTGTTGTCTTGAACCCAATGAATGATTATAGTCACTGGGTAACGGTGACAAGCAGCATGTATAGTCTGTGCGACCCTAGAAGTCCCGTGGACTTTCTTTGAATGCTTTAGGGCTTGTTTGGAGTGAGTCATTATGTATACTTGTTTAAACGTAACCCTAATAGGTGGTTCAGTTGCTTTTATAAGCTCAACTCTCCCTCACCTGAACACCACTCGAACCTACCTTACTGACACCAAATCACTCTTGCCTTTGAACTGCAAGCTATCTTAAACGCCATAGACGCGTTACCTGCCGACTGTATACGTTTAGCACTACTTGATCACCTATAGTTTACTGCGGGACACCCCCAATCTGCAGCACAGCATTTAAGCCGATATGTGTCACACAGGGCAATGACGGTCAGATATAGGAAGGAAGCGCTTTAGACGGCTGTTTATTGGGCGAGTCTTTCTAGGATTGACCTCTCTTGCGTTGCTATGAAATCAACATCATTACACCATCCCAGGGGTGAAAACCATCCAAAGTTACGTCCCAGCTACAAGTGTAAGGATTCCCCAAACAGACCGGATCTGTAACCTCGGTCTGCCTCTGCAAAGGAACGGAAACAATTTCACTATTATATCAAACGCATAGACCATTCTACTATATATGCAAATTGTTCGACTAATCCGGTGGGTTGCGAACGAGTATACGCCGGCATGCGAGGGACGAACCTCCTACTTCTGATGCAAGTTTTCATCTGCAGCAGCATTACTTAAGTCACTCCATGGCTACACTTCACACGCGGAGACCTGGATAGGCTGGAAACCTCCCTCCCCAAAGCTTACAAGACAGCTATAAGTCTTCCCATTTCAACTTTCACAGCCAATCTCTTGACACTCAAGAACTTAATAAAGCCATTCTTATGGTCTAACATCGCCGATTATCCCTAATTCACGCCTGTCATGCAGTTGTGGACGAGGTGGGAATTTGTCCCCTTCGCGTTCCGTTGACACAGGACCTCCCTCGCTCTCAGCTAATGAGCTTTAAGATCCCTCCCATTCCTAAACGTTCGCACCCGAAGCCCCATTCCGGACACCTCGTGGATCGAGCTCAACAGCTACAGCAGCTTTTGGGGACCCATCCTGAGGTTACCTAAACAGATACAGCCGCGCACCACGATAATCAAGTTGTGGTTGTAGCGGTGACTCCTCACTCCCACATGCAAGTTACTTGCTGTATACAAAACAGTACTGATCCCATCACAGAGGATCGCGGGTGCCTTAGCGTTTGCCTTGCCCAACCCTGCTACCAAAGTCATTGTGTGACTTTCAACTGGCAGTTACGAACTTTGGATTCAGGACGTACCACGAAATATGTCTGTCGTGTATTACTCAGAATACAACATCTGGCGTTCCCACGCCTCCGCATTTGAGTCCCTGCTCAAGAGTTCAGGGAATATGCAAACTCACAATCTCGCCCGAGATCTTAGCTGCCTAGCTGAACATATTTTGAGCACGATGCTTTTCCCTTTTGGCCGAACATTCCCCCTACAAATCAGGAACTTCTATCACCTATCACGAAAGTTTGGAATTTTACAGACTAGGCTGACGCATTTACCCTCCCGCAGACCTGAACCTCCCTAGACGAGAAACAGTACTCATGGCGAAGGCCGCAGGTTAAGACTTTCCTTAATCCGTGATTATATAACAAGCTATATACTACCTTAGTCTCCCCACAGTTCGAAGGTTGTTATCAGATGGTCACATTACTTAACATGACGTGAACACTTGAACAAACACGTGGGAGTCCCTCCTGCACACCACCGATCCAGCTCAAGAACGGTGGATCATACGACACGCGTTTGAGACCGCAGCATCCCAAGGAATTCCTGCCGACCTTCTGTAGAGCTGTACAACTAACTTTCGGGTTTGTTTCCATTTTTTGGGAGTTAAGTTTTAATCGTCACCATCATCTGCAACCAATACAGACGTGACCACCCCTTTGTGTATACGCTCCGCCGTGGTGGCTCAGTGATTACGGCGCTCGATTGCGGAACCCAAGGACGCAGGGTCAAATTATTGCCGCGGCGGCCAGTTTTCGATGCAGGCTGAAAGTAAGGCGTCCGTGTACTGTGCAATGTCAGCGCACGTTAAATAACACCAAGTGATCGAAATTTTCGAAGCCCTTCAATGCGGCGCCTCTACAGCCTGAGTCACTTTGGGACGGTCAACCCTGTAAAACGAATGAAACCAAACCTTTATGTGTACACATCAGGAGCGTGCCATGAAGGCCAGCAGTGACAAAAGGATACTTTGCAAACAGATTTAAACGAGCTAGAAGTATACAGATATCAGAGAAGAAAAAGATGTATGAGAGAAGCCGGCCTTCTCAACCACACTACGTAAAAGCGACACGGGGATATATTGAAATCGACCTGTATTGAAAAATTTTCTTATTCCAACGACAAATATCGCTCAAAAGAGATCTTCATTAAGCTATAAAAGGCTTCTTTCAGTTAAATGGAGTTCTTATAACCTGGACTGCTGGCGTCGAAGCAGCTTATTGTTGTTGTTGTTGTTGCTGTTGATGCGTGGATTTCAGAGGCTTTACACTCGCCATCCACTTCAAAACGGTGATCACGGAGTCCCTTTTTGGTGCAAATGTGCGAGTTAAGCTAAGGAAAAAGCTTTAACGTGGTTTTATAACCAATTAGTGCGCTAATTGCTGCCAGAAAAAGCATCCTCGTGCCAGAAAAAGGCAAGAAATTGGTTTTTACCAATGAATAAAAAATTTCATCTAGTTATCTCCAGCGTACCTCCAAAGGCATTACCTTGCCCGATTTTTTCCCCCTTTCTTTTTTCAAATGGTACCATAGTCTTCCCTCTGCGAGACAGGACTAGTCTTCACTGGTTAACAGAAACCCAACCACAAGTCGTCACAGAAGCCGACGTTCCCCCTATTAATTTTCACTGCATGGGCTTGAAAACTGCTGTTTGACGCTCCGCCTCGAGGTTTCTCCCTGCTCGGTGACGCACCGCCAACGAACATGTCGCTGGTGCGCAGCTTTCCCGCGGGGCCCCTAAGCTCGGAGAGGGAGAGCTTGGCGCAGGCGGCGGGGTCCTCCAGCCGAGCGATCAGCAGGTCATCCTCGTAGTCGTCGGAGCGCGAGGAAGAGCTGACGCGCACGCGGCGCCGCTTCTGCTGGCGGCAGGCACTGGGCCTCAGCCGCTGCTCGGACAGAGGGCAGCGCCGGCTCTCAGAGGACGACGGCTCCGGTCGCAGCGACGACGAGCCGACCCCGTCGTCCGGCGTGCGGCTGCTCGAGGCGCGGTCCCTGCACCGGGGACAAGAACCTTCTTAATTGCGGATTCACGCATTACAAGAGGCGGGCCTTCTACGCGCTCTAGGCACCGAATTTGCGCTTTGAAAACTCTTCCAAAAACGCTTTAAATCAGCTACAGCAGCCGGATTCAACTCAAGAACGCAGCGCCAAATGATACTCAAAGGAATAAACCATCTAGCCAATGACATCGACCGATATAATGACGTCGTAGTCAGTCCTTTTGTAGCCACTAGGGGCATACAATAGATACATCGATGACAGATGCAAAAATGATTACCCGTTACCCTATGTCCATCTGTCCTGTGCACGCATTAGCTCCACGGCACACTGACAAGTGCTGCGACGTGTTGTGACAAGTGTTGTGACATGGGTTGCGACAGTGTTTACAATAATAATAATAATAATAATAATAATAATAATAATAATAATAATAATAATAATAATAATAATAATAATAATAATAATAATAATAATAATAATAATAATAATAATAATAATAATTATTATTATTAGTTCACAGGAAGGGAAAGGCGCAGTACCTGTCACACTTGCTCTGTGGACACCTGAACCGCGCCGTAAGGGAAGGGATGAAGGTGGGAATGAAAGTGGAAAGAGAGAGAGAGTGCTTTTTGTAGTGTTAGCTACACTGGCCGAGATTGAGCGTTTCGCGTGGCTCCTGGAGAGCCGTGCTGTGCAATTGAGAGGAGCAGTGGCGTCACACGGCACGCAGCTGGCGCGTCTGAGCTGCGTGCTCTGCCACTGCCGCGCGCTCGTCTCGCCGGTCTGCGCATTCCAGAGGAGTGACGTCTTAGCCGCGGTATAGTGCTCTAGCTAGAGCTCTATAGGTGGCTTTGTCTATAGCCGCGGCAGACGCACCGGCGCCGGTGCGTGCCCAGCTGTGCGCCTCCGTTGCGTAGTAGCCAAGTCTGACGCTGTGCTGGAGCAGCTTGATAGCGCCGCGCATGCGAAGGGGTATTAGCAGGTGTATACATATAGCGGATCCCCAAGTAGTTTTCTGACAATTGGCAGTTGAGCGTACGAAGAACGAACATAAGAAGGCTAAACGTGTTGGGAAAGCTAAAAATAACCAGCTGAACCTTAGCCAACACTACGTATATCCTGGCATAGCCGAGCTAAGCCACTGCCAATTTTTCCCATAAAGTCAGTGTCCACGCTTGAAAATTTCGCCACGCATCCTATGTTTTTGTAATGCTGAAATAAACTTAGTGATTTGCAACTAGTCGCATCCACTCTGCTGGTTGCAGTGATCGCGACCGAAACTAGCGCACGACGTTGTTTCCGCGATGGCGATTCCGAGCAAGCTGTCACCATCGAGAACGTAACGAGGTTAAAACAGAAGCTTGGGCATGTCGTTTTTTTCGCGCTGTTCTACACAACGTAACTAGGCCGGTGCATGAACTTCTTTCCCAGTAGCTATATGCCACGACTATCAAATGGACAATAAGTGGTCAGCAAATGAGTATCTGCTTATGGATATGAGTAAAGTGATGAGACACCTCGTGGCTGGCAGTTTCATTTGCTGACCATTTATCGTGCGTTTGATGGTCGTGGCGTAGGCTTCCGGGTGCGCTGGTATTGGCAAGACCTCAGTGGTGATGAGCAAGCCGAGATGCAGAAAGCGGGAACGACAGAAAAACTTCAGTTGTGCATTTCATTTTACAGGTTGAGCGCTCGGCTCCGCTGTCCTGGGTTTCGCATCGGCTGGAGCATGCTACAGAGAAAGCGATGCCAGGCACGTCAATCGGATCGCTGGAACTGTCTGGCTGGCCGATGAACTTCTACTGATCGTACATCCCATCCACCGTACGCCTGCATGCGGGCAGAATACGTGGGACCCGTACGCTTGCTGATTCAGTTCAAAAACGATTGTATACAGCGGCCTTAATACGTTCAGAGTAAAAAAGTGTAAGGGGGTGGACACTATATGTGGTGTGTATCGACAGGAGGAAAAAACGTCTGTACACTTTAAGCTTGTAAACTTGAACACCTCAAACTGAATACCTTTTCAAGTTATATGTTCAGCATTCGATCTGGCGTACTCATTCTCCACATGGCATTTGTGTTATGTGGCGGAGCATCAAAAACAGCATTCTTGTCTGTCATGCAGCGAAGTAAACCGTCACCAGCTGCTGTTCGGGGGGAAAGCAGCTGCTGTAACCATAGTCAGCTGATGTACGAGGGAAAAATGAGTTTTCAAAGGCAGTAGTACGGGCACGTGGACTAAGAATTTGAAGAGGGTGACCTATGCAATGTAATTTGCATGGTGTTAGTGCGCAGATATATGGTTCTTGTTTTAGTGGCGAATAAAAGAACTTATGGAACAAGACTGGCAATGCGACGACGAGAAACCTGATTGCGACTTTGGAGATGATATATGCTCATGTCTTACGAATGTGAGGAGTAACAGCTTCGATGGCGTTTGAGATATGCTTGATGAGAATTCCAAATGACTGATGCATATTCCAGTTTAGTTTTGATGAGTGAAATATATGCTTATAGTCTGACGTGTTGCCGCGCTTCCCGCAGCTGAAGTTTTAAAAAAACATAGTATTTTATTAGCCGATGATATCTGGTTAGTCACCTGCAAATGTCAAGATAAATCATGAGAAACGGTGATACTTAAATATTTCTTCAACTGGGCGATGTCAACTGGGGAGTTAGGAACTGTGTACTAGAAATCAAGATGATTGCGACGGGGCTGGAAAGACATGCACTTCCATTTGTTAGAGTTGAGTGCCATCTTCCGCTGCAAACAGCAGTTTTGCGCATGACGTAAGTCTATCTGAAGTTATTCTTGATCAGAAGCGTTAGACCATGGATGATAAATAACAGAATCATCAGCGAATAAGCGGATATGACAAGATACACAATGGGGTAAATAGTTAGTGTATATGAGGAATAATAAGCGGCAGAGGACGGAGCCCTTGAGGACAGCAGAGGTGACAGGAAGTGGATTGTAAGCTTGGTTATTGACGATAGACTGAGAGTGATGAGTGAGGAATTAT
Source organism: Amblyomma maculatum (assembly GCF_055883805.1). Taxonomy (NCBI): domain Eukaryota; kingdom Metazoa; phylum Arthropoda; class Arachnida; order Ixodida; family Ixodidae; genus Amblyomma; species Amblyomma maculatum. The sequence continues at coordinate 68,156,891 of NC_139345.1, forward strand.
TTAACCCATGCGACGACATTGTGATGTAGGTTCAACTATGAAAGATTTAGAAGCAAACGCTGATGAAGTACTCTGTCAAGGAAAGTTAAGGAAATGGTATCAGTTTGCAGGTTAATATCAAGGTGGGTGTGAATGACATTAAAAAAAAATTGCTAGTTGAGCTTCGCAGAAAAATCCCTTGTGAAAAACATGCTGTGTCGGATGGGAAAAAAGAGAATCTAAGAATTGCAAGTTTGAGAGTAAATTACATGTTCCATGAGTTTGCAGGGTATACAATTGCTAATTAAATGGGGCGATAATTAAGAGGTGAATCAATACTACCTGTTTTGTGGACGGGAACAACCTTCCGCACTTTCCAGTTGTCTGGTATAGTGCGGACATTCATTATCAGTCATGGTTTCACCAGCACTGTCAATGAGGGTTAGAGTGCGTGTTTTCTTCGGGTTTATCACTTTCCAGAAGCTCTTATAGGGTTGTCGACTATCATTATTGGTAGCTTTTTTTTTTTTTTTTTGGCCATGTACGCGTGTTCAGCTTCATAGTATTTTTCCCACGTGTAAGGAAGGACTTGTCTGCCGCCTCGCTATACGAAATGCGCTTTTTTTTTTCTTATTTGCAAGCATTTCTGGTTCTTTCATGAACCAGAGTGTCCGATTCCTCGCGAAAACTGCGTGTTGTGATATATTTATTCATTAGTTCAGTTATTTTATGTTTGAAGAGTGTCCAGCTTTCAGTTATACTTTCAGTATGAAAAGACGTTTCAAACATACCGTCAAGAAGTTAGTAAATTCACTGTTGATTTTCTCGCAGTTTCCCTTATTGTAGAACCTAATAGTTTTCTCGGAGCTTTGCCTTAATGCAAGTAAGAAGTTAAAAAGTGGCATATGAATTACTTTATGGTGGCTGATTTCTCGGAGGCATGTAATAAATTCTGGGCTGTCTGAATGGGTAGTCAGTATGAGGCCCACAGTATTAGCTGTTTCCCTGCGACGCGCGTTGTTTCAGATATTAGTCGTGTAAGATTAAAATTAAGGTATGAACGTGTCTGAATTCCTTCGTTTCCTCCTGACTGATTAAGGATTGAGGTTCATTGCTCCAGCCGATACTGGGGGAGTTGAAATCCCTAAAATGTAGAATGTGTGCTTTCGAGTGCTTTGAAACTAATTTATTTAGAGCATTCTGAAGATTGCGAGGAAAGTCGGGACTTGACTTGCGAGGTGGCCTTTAACACACACCAAATTAATAACGTTGGTGGTGTAGCCCGGCACTTGGATTCATATTTCTAGGTCTGACTAGACGTTCCTGGCAGAACAAGACAACTGCTCATTGACGGCAATAACACTTCTCTCACGTGCATGCATTTTTGCGACCAGCGCGACAAAGGTGAAAATGGGGCAAATTAAACAGAATTTCCGAGTCACCGATGCCGTTATTCAAACGTGTTTCGGTTAGTGAAAGTAGATTGCTGACTGATGACTAACCGCCAGCGCACACTAACCGCAAGTTGTCCAATCCTCGGTCTACACCCTCTGATATGCGATATGTGCTCCTGGGTCACCTAGAGCTGTAACGAAGCAAAGGCTTTAGCGAGCAATACCTACGACTATAGAATGTACATAGGATTTTGAACACGACAAAGTACGAACCATTATACTCACGCCGATAAATAAAGCATATACAATGGTTGAAATGTTAACGTGGGTATTTCATGATAGGTGTTATTCTATAGGCTCTTTTGCAAATGTGCCACCTCGAAATGAGGCCTCTAAAATTTTTATCCAAACGCAATTTTATGTGAGAAAATGCAGAAATACATTGTTTGTAAATTTTAAATATTAAGGAACGTGCAAGGGAGCAGGACGTATTCCTTCCAACAATAAATATATGTCTCAGAATCTTCAAATTGGAAGTTGCATACGCTTTTATTCGAATCAATGAACTAATGGTGTATTGCATGTTCGAAACTATCATCTCCTTCGTCATCGTGGGTTTGGAGCTTAGTTCTTCGCTTGCTCCATTAGTGGCAAAGTGTATTTTTATGGCTACGGTATGACGGTCATAAGTAATATATGAACTTCTTGTTCCATGTTTACGAGCGTAAATTAGTGTTACGACTTTCAGCAGCCACAGCTTTACTCTGAAAAAGAAAAAAAGAAAGAAAGAAAGAAAGAAAGAAAGAAAGAAAGAAAGAAAGAAAGAAAGAAAGAAAGAAAGAAAGAAAGAAAGAAAGAAAGAAAGAAAGAAAGAAAGAAAGAAAGAAAGAAAGAAAGAAAGAAAGAAAGAGCCAACCAGACAGACACAGACAGACGGAAGGACGGTCTGGCGGAGAGACAAGCGAGCAAATAGGAGGGCAGACAGGCAGGCGGGAGAGTGTATGGACGGACATGCTTATATGGCCTAGGAGGTAACGCGTCTGACCAAGGACTAAAGAGCCCCGGTGTGTTCATTCTCATTCCGAAAGTGCTGTTCCACTTAGCAGCTCTTGCCAACGGCTTCACTGCACCGGCTTCAATCAAACAGGCATTTTTTTTTCCCGGTAGCAGTCACTCATTAGCCTATACGTTGGCAATTATCACCCGACCGAAACAGATACGAAGTTCCACTTTAATCAAGCCGTCTGGTCGTGCCTGCGTGACCAATGGGAGCAGAGCGTCTGATTCAGGATCCATCAGTAGTTCAATTTCCTTCTCAAAAGCGGTGCCCAAGTTGGTAGCTCCGGCCACGGTCGACTTCAGATGTAGACAGATGCACACACACACACACAAAGAAAGAATGATGACGTCGCGGTATAATGGTCAATGGTGAATTAAGTGGTATAGCGCACTGAAAATAGCATTGTGCATCTCGATCGCATAGGTTAAGAATACGACATGCGGTTGTGTATGTTTTTTTATTTATTCAAGTACCTACATATCGCCCTGGTGGGCACTGTAGGGGGGACGAGGCAAAAGACACTTGCCAGCACCGAAGTTGGAAAGTGAAACAGTACAGGCATCAAATGCATCGTCCTGATGGGAATTACAGTAAGGAGTTTGGTTTTACACTGTGCAAAGTAAATTATGTTGGCATCACTCATCAGTATAGTTTGGACGAGCACAGACTAAGAGCCCAACAGACTGGCTGGATTTGGAAAAGGGCGTTAAATAATGTGTCACAGGCGTAATTAAGTGACTGATCAAGTTGCATAAAATCTGTAGAATGCCTCAGCTCCTCTCCATGCCGTGACTTCACGTATGAAGAAAAATCCCTGGTCTCTGTGGAAATGGCAGTGCTACGGGTGCAGTGTAATTAATGGGCCCCTGTCCTAAGCTTGTTACTGGAGGTAAGGCGGCGTTTCTTCCAAGTGATTTTTTTATTTATTTATTTTTTGTTACAGGAAGGAGTGCTAACCGCGCGAGATAATTGAGCAATTAAGTGTCGCAAATGCAAAGGTTCCTTTATGGAGAAGGACAGGCCATACGCCGAAACACGTGCGAATTGGGTGTTAGAATTCGCCGCCTCGTGGCTCTCTCATGTGGCCGCGAGTCGAGTCCTCCAACTAGCGCCACGTAACGCTGGATGCGCTCGCTTCCCGTTCGCCTCGATTTCGAACCGAGCGAATAGATGGCGCGGTCACCTGTAACCCTCCTGCGCGCCATAAATATTTTCAAACCGGCAAAGTAAAAAAAAATGGTGTTGACTCGCTCTTTCCTTGCCGCGCGCTCTTCGCTAGTGAACATTATTCGCATGCATGAACACCGCGTTAATCTGCAACAGGAAATGGTTTAGTGACACTGTGTTCTTGTGAAAACGCACTCATTATATCGGCAATAAATTCAGTTACAAAGGGTATCACGAAAGGAGGAAACTGAATTTATTTCACAATTTGTGCAGGCGCGCAAAGATTTGATATCAGAGGTGAATGGTTCAATTATTTATTGTGCGCAGTGCAGAACTAAGGAAAAATAATGTGTTTCGATATTAATCGCGTAGAAAGGATACCGTAATCGGGAGAGAAAGATAGCATATATAATGTTGAAAATTAACAGAATGCGTAAGCTATGCCCCTATTACCTCACATGCCTCGCCTGCATTTGTAGGCTACCCAGTTATGTTAAATACCACCCGACATAGATATAAAACCCCGCTTTAACCAAGCCGCAGTAAAGGAAATGTATTGCTTAGCAGTAGCGTGTCCGACTCCAGATCCACATGTTTTGTTTCTCATGTTAAATGGGCAACCTGAGTTTGCAGCTACTGCCGTGTTATGCGGTCTCGTGAAGTCACACAACCTGCATGCCAATCACTGTCCGCGTTAAACCACTTAAGTTTGCGCACGGTCTATTATAGTGGTGTCGAAGAGAGAACACTGTGCATGCTACATATGCGCCAGACAGAGCATATGCGACGGTAATTCCCGTACGATGTTAACGTCCTGATGCAGACGTATAGAGCACGCCACTTGCATGCTTGCGTGCGCACCATAAAGGAAATTAGGGCTTGCATCACAAGCCATCACCTTAGGTTCGCAGCTATAGACATGGAGAGGAATTCTTTCGTCCCAAACCTAAACCGCGCCGTTCACATTCCAGGGCTCAGTTCAGTCATGCTCAGTTAGCGTATTCATTCGTTCACGTGAACATCAATAAAGTTAATCCATTTCAACCGTCAAGTGGAACCGCGGCACAACTTTTCGTCCCACTTCCATTAAACGCACTAAGGAGGACGCATTGCGCGTGCCATAGAATAGGAAAAGGGTACGGCGAAGCTTCAGAGACAGGAAACGCCTCGCAGTTCCACTACACTCGCGCGGTTCTCAGGTGCGCATAGCGCGGTACAGGTACCGTCTTTTTCTTTGTGTGCGCGTACCTGCAGCAGTAGTGGTCGGTGGTGGAAGATGAGATGCCGACGAACGAGGTGCAGGGTTGGATGTCGTCGCGCAGGAAGCGACTGTGGCGCGGCCCCAGCGGATTGTCGGTCGAGGCGAGCTCGTCATCTTCCCTTCCGGCCAACATTATGCGCGCCGGCGGCGGTTCGGACCGCGTGTGGGCGTCCACTCCTGCAGACAGCAAGCTCCGCTGACGACGCGGCCTCTTCCACAGCTCGGACATGGCCGACCGCTGGGCCCGCAGCTTGGACCGTAGCAGCACGGCACGACCCGCCGGCGTCGCAGAGGGACCGTGAGCAGCCGCCAGCACCTGCACCGAAGGCACCATGTGGTCTGATTTCTTTTCTTTTTCTTTTTTTGATGAGCTTAAGAGTGTACGCTGAGCCGGGCCGACTGATAAAGCGGGGAGCTGCCCTATTCATTACCAACAAGCTGAGTATAACCGTAGAGACACAAATCAAATCTGCTCAAATGTCTCAAAATTTTCTTAGAATGATAATCCCGAACCGCGCAGCTCGAACCTAATACCACAGCCTGTCCAAGGTGCACATTCTTATCAAAATGTCAAGATTTTTTTTTGTAACCTTGCGGCTCCGTTCAGACAGATACTGATGACTAGTTATTTCACACTTAAAAACAATAATGCCTAGTGAAACATTGCATTAATACTCTTGATTTAGTTCAGCTACGGCATATCAGATGTGTTCTCCTTCCATTATAGATTTCCGTTTCTGTTGAATCAATGCCCCATGAAACAACTAGAATGTATTCTTTCTGTCCTACGCACCTTACTTTCGCGCTTGGGGATGTTCCTAGTTAACCAAGTAAGGAATACGCGTCAAGAGAAACCAAACACTTTTGTATGAACCATGAGCGCCTAGACAAGCAGGGCATCATCCCTTCACACACTGCAAGTAAAATGGTGCATTGTCATTTAAATAACCACACACAACTCCAAATGGCTGCGACCAGTCGCTCATTGACGGCGCTGCGCACAGTAGGTGCGCTGAGTGTTAATCAACATACATTTGGTATAAAACATTAGATTGATTGATTGATTAATTGATTGATTAATTGATTGACGAACATCCTTTATTGAATAGGAAGGCTCATTGATATTGATAAACATTGATAAAACATTTCAAATTTCATTTTTATATTTCTTCCATTGCTTAAATGTACCGTCATGATTTATCGCTATAGGCGCATCTATATAGCCACCATAGCATCTAACTCCGGAGCGACATGCGCGCCACTCGCGGCGGCGAGCACGTCCCTGTCATGGATGCTACAGCAAGCTGGTGTTTATAGTGAACTAGAATCCTATCCGCGTCTTACTTTCAAGCAAAACCTAACTAGTCACTAACCAGTACTAATTAACGACTAACTATAGTCATTAACTAGTATTAATTATTCATTAGTCATGACTAAAAGTCATGAGTAACGACAATGACTGGCTATGAGGTCATCGCGTGGTGACGTCATTATGACGTCACATCCGGCGAGAAAATAGATAAGAAAGAAAAAGAAAATGGAAAGAAAGACGTGTGTCGCCAACAGCCGTCGTCCACCATCGAATCGGTGACGGGTGCAATGGCAGGCTAGCCCCCGCCGCAAGCGTCGTTGACCTACCAGTCCCAACCTCGTAGGGCCAGGAACAGCCCGGTAATAATAATTGGTTAACAGGAAGGGAAAGGCGCAGTATCTGTCACATTTGTTTCTGTAGACACCTGAACCGCGCCGTAAGGGAAGGGAGGAAAGTGGGAGTGAAAGTGGATAGAGAGAAAGAGGAGCCGTAGTCGAGGGCTGCGGAGTAATTTAGACCACCTGGGGATCTTTAACATGCGGGAAGGAGGTGAAGGGTGGCTGTTCCTGGCCCTGCGGGGCAGGGACGGTTGGTCGGCGCCGCTTGCGGCGGGGGCTGGCCAGCTACCGAATTTTTATCTGTTGTAGGCGTCATTGCACCTGCCAACACTTAGGTGGTGGAGGACGGCAGTTGCGGCGCGCGTCTTTCTCTCCCTCTTCTTTTTCTTTCTTCTAGGTGGTGAAGGGTGGCAATTTCTGGCCCTACGGGGCTGGGACGATAGGAAAACGCCGCTTGCGGTGCGGGCTAGTCATGCCACCGAATTTTTATCTGTTGTAGGCCATCATTGCACTCGCCACCGCTTAGGTGGTGGACGACGGCTGTTGCGGCGCGCGTCTTTCTCTCCCTCTTCTTTTCTTTCTTCCCTACTTTCTTTCTTCTGTCCGCACGAGGCAGCGGAGGTGGCTCAGCTACAGAGCCAGTAGAAGGCCCGAGCATTTTCTTTTCCTTTTTCCTACAACAACAACGCTGACATCGCACAGCACACGGATGCCTCTTCATTTCGCCTCCATCTAAACGCAGCCGCCGAGATCAGGAGAACAGCGCGGTCTGCTGATTGATTGATTTGATTGATTGATTGATTGTTCACCATAGCCAAGCCGTAAGGAAAAGGAGGAAGGTAGAAGTGAAAAAAAGAGAGAAAGAGGTGCCGGTAGTGGAGGGCTTCGGACCACCGCGCAACAGACGCTTTCGCCGCTTTAGTGGTCTAAAGTGCCCCCTATGACATAAAGCTGAAACCATAGAGTAAACTAACATGTGCAAAAGCCATATCTTTACTTCTCCATCTTATGAATTTCTTTTTAGGCAGATATTTGAATGCAACGCCTAAGTCGTGGAGTGCCACAATACGCGACGTCACTCCGGGCTCCCCGACCAGCGTGGCCTGGTGTCGCGCCGACGTCGCACTGTTAAAGGTATGTGAAAGAGCTCTCGCTGCTTCACTATGAGTTAACGTGTGAGGGCAAATAAATTAAGTGTGACAATTAAGCAGCAGCCGCATTTCAACAGAAAAGAACTGCACTATAATCTCGTGCTCTGGAATTTAGCGGCACGTGAAATGAAACCACAAGCAGTGGAAGTCCGCTAAGCAAAGCCCTTCTCTACGGCGTATCTCCTCACGGGCCCTTTGCCGCTTAGGCAAGTAAAAACGTAATTTTCCAGAAGGCGTTTTACAAGCCGATTTCAGACCTGAAGGGAGCGCTCCAGAAAGACGCTGGACTCGGTGAGGATGCTGCCGTCGCTAGGGAACTGCAAGTACCGAGTGAGCGCCGAGCTAGACTGGTCGTTGTCCTCGCGCGGGATCCGGCGGAATTCAGGGGAGCTGCGCCGCACGGTCGGCGAGTCGGCCACGCCAGGCTCGAAGTAGCACGCCTTTTTCACCTTGGTCAACGAGCTCCGCCCGCCGGTCTTCGTCTGGGGCCCTGTAGTGAGAAAAAAGGAAAATCGCCAGTATAACGCGCTATATATAACCAAACAAAACCAATCTTTGGAAGCATCTATCGCGTCTGAACGGAAGAGACCATTCATGATACCAGTTGTGTACCACAACTACCGCCGAAAGGAAGAGGCAAGCAAGCTCAAGTCGAAAGTCAGCGAAGCGACACTTCGAGACACCACTAAGGTCATCACCAACAAATACTACCGTCAGCCTTGTTGGTCCACTAATCTCCGATTACTTTACCTTGTGCTTGCCACAACCTCTTAACATATCCTGACAGCAAGTTACGATTTTAACGCGATAGCGTTAGAGGGCATATTACGCAGAAAATTCATCGTCGGCGAGCAAACGAGAAATCACAAGTGCTGGCAGATGGTAGCTGGGAACTGAAATAGTGGAACACTGATCCTTCGGTGGTTTGCGCAACTTAACGAGCCCGCATGATAGGGCCATTTGTTTAACCTACACCAGCTACACCTGTGCAGCAAAAATATATTGTAGGTATATAGGAGATTTCCTACACTGGTGTAGCTGGTGTAGGTTAAACAAATGGTCTGAAAGGTGGAAGGAGCTGCCAACTCGTGTAGTTCATTTTAAGTGGTAAGGTGAAATGATAACTAAGCGCTTTTGAGTGCCGTGATTCAGCCCTTTTGAGAGTCATAACTAGACTCTAGTCATGCCTCACCTGTAAGCCACGTTGCTTTTTTTTTTTTTTCCATCTATTAAAATTAGCACAGTTGCCGAAAGACCGTGGCGACTTTTGCAGTTCGAGCCTTTTAATCAGCCTCCATGAGTGTACGGGAATAGATCATCATTCACAAGATTTTCGATGCGCGTTGACTGCCATCATTGACCAGGCCAAAGTCTCGTTTAGCGACGACGGTATGATTTTTTATGGTGCAAGGGCAGCTGCTGCCAACTGCAAGCATTATGTGAAATCTATACACGTGCATCTGAGCTAAAAGTCTGTAATAGGACTCGACTAAAAGGACTTAAGGGCGGTCAATCTAATGATGGAAATGCGATTGCATATATCTTTCATTCGCCAATATATTGTCATGCTGATTCAACTGTCTTTCACCTGCCAGTCGATTCCAGCTCTGACTATATTCCAATTCCGTACCTATTTCATTTTCATTGAATTGCGCTTCTCGTTCTATTCTTACACAGTTTCTATTCGTAATCGTTATTTTCGCCAAGATTTAACTGTCTGCATTAGAAGTGAAATCTGGGTCAGTTGGTACATGTTTCTTAAAAAAAAAAAAAAAAGTCAGAAAGCAGGAGACAGAGAAGAGACGAGGCACACACGGTGGCTTGACTAACAACTGTGCTTTATAAAAAGAAACAGCCTCCCAGGAAAAGTAGTAGAGCAGCAGCTCAGTCATTAAAAAATCACATTCTATAGAGATAAGCCGTGCTCTATAGCGCCGTAGCAATAGGAAGCTTCTGTGATCGTGTGTACAGAAGGAACTAAACTTCCGCTACAACGCTAAATCACAGTTTATCTCTTGAATGTAGTTTTCTGATGAATGAGCTGCGCATACTCAGTTACCTTTCTTGGGAGACTTCCTTTTCACGAAGCACATTTGTTAGTCAAGTCGCTGTGTGTGCCTCGTCTACTCTCTGACCCCCGCCTTTTGACTGTTTTTTTTTTTCAAGAAACATTTAACTGTGCACCTGCCACCTGCAAACAGTTGCAGGTGGCAGGTGGAGATCGGGAAATCCCTTCATCTATCATGGTTCATAGGTGGGGGCTTTCTCACAGACGCCAGATGATTTCGCGTTACGAAATGCACTCCCTCCGTGATCGAGGGTAGCAGTAAACATGAAGTTCTTTGCCGGACAGTCTAGCTTACCCTAAAATATTAACCTCACTGAAAGGTGTCGCCTCAGCCAAACACAATCATCTGTCCGCAACGTTACTGGTGAGGCAGACCGCAATGCCAATTCCTCTGCATTCTTTAAGAAGGGTTCCGCGCCACGTCAAAGGCTGGCACCATATAACTCATCATCATACCATTCAGTGTATAATGCAAAACGCGCGGTACTCGCTTCGGTCACTTCTTAGGACGGCGCGTGCGCCGTGTAAGCTGCAAGAGCGTAGCCACCTTCGTGCCGCGCGCTGGATTATCCCATATCACGGCACGCTGCAATTGCATACGCTGCCCTGGAGGCATGACAATATGTAGGCACCAGGGCGCTTACTGATAGTTTCGCCAAAGTTCGTTTAGCTTCTATAGATTCGGCTCAACGCCGTGTTCCCCCGCTTTTATGACGCCAAGGTCATGCACCCGCGGCGCGCCGTCAGCAGGAGCTGCAAGCATTACAAGACAGAAATTGCCAATGCGAGTGATGAGTTATTTAATTATGCAATCAAAACGCGGTGTTCTGAAATTTTCTTTGCCTGAGGGTCACCAGTAAGAAAGAACGGATTGTCGAAAGCGTAAAATGCATACTAGGCTTTTTATTACAACCTCCGCCACTTAAAATCGAAGCCTACCAATGAAGCGAGGAAGATAGCAAGAGCGTATTGATAGCCAGCGATAATATAACACAACCGCACATTCCTACATGCGGCACCTAGCGCCCTCAACCAAACGAACTGAATTTCTCATTGTCCTGAAGCTCTCTTATTAATGTTCTAAAGCTCAATTATTAAAGTACTGAAGCTCTCTTGTCATCGGCCTTAAGCTCCACTCTCCTCGTCCTGAAGTTCCGTTCTAAACCTCTATTCTCCTGAATGTCCCTTCTCAGTGTCCTGATTTTTTCTTATCAGATTCCTGAGGCTCCATTATAAAGGGTTTCTTAGTGTCTAGAAGCTCCATTGTCCTGAAGGTTCGTCCTGAAGTTCCACCTGAAGCTTCATTTTCATTCTCCTCGCACCATTCTCAGTGTCCTACAGCTTCACCCTCGATGTCACGAAGCTCCTTTTTCAGTGCCTCAAGCTCTGTTCTCAGTGTCCTAAAGTTTCCAAATATGTGGTATAAAGTTCCCTATAAGTGTTTTCAAGTTCCAATCTGATTGTACTAAAGCTAATTTTCACTGTCCCGATAATCCCTTTAACTCCCGTCCTGCAACTGAATTCTCATTGACCTGGGACTCAAGTTTCATGGTCCTGAAGCTTCATTCCGAGTGTCCTGAAGTTCCACTCTCCTTGTTCTGAAACGCAGTCTGAGTGCCCTAAAGCTCGTCTCGGCGTCCTGAAGCTCCCTTTTATCCGTATTCTGAAATCATGGGCGAACTGTTTCGCGACCGTAGACACCGCGAAATAATATAAAGCTTTCTTGCCTGACTGGCCTCCCCCATTATTCTAGTAATAACGGCAGAAACCAAACCTGCGTTCCCTTCTCTTCCTCCCACATGCACGGGCACGAAGTCCTTGATGTCGATCCCCTTGACGCGCAGCAGGGAGAAAGGCGGAGGCGCCGAGTAAGCGCAGCGTTCCACGACAGCTGAGGCAGCGGCCAGGCGTTCTCGGGAGTCACCCCGCGGGTCTGCTTCGTGCGCCATAGCCCGCGCCTGGGGCACCACCACGACTCGCTCCAACGGTGGCCTGAATTTGTCGCCGCCACAGCTGCTTCTGGTGCCGCTCTCCGGCGCGACCTGTCCTCGTACACTTCCTCTTCTCCTTGTTTTCTTCTTCCATTCGTCGATCCGTGGAATGGCTGCTTAACAGTTCAAACATTCTTAAAACTGCACGACTCACTTCTTCACACTTCAAGTATAATATTGTCTTGTCCTCCTGCAGACCTTTTTACTACCGTATAGTCCCGTCTACACCCTCCACAGATTCGCGTTGTTCAGTCTCCCCTTGATCCCTTACACATTCATTTCACAGATGTCCTCCCAATGTACAAATACATAACAGCTCTTCTGATGTCCAAACTGCATTCTGTAATATATGTATATTTTTAGAAGCGCAAAGCTACTTCCTTTTCCTCTACAGTACGGTTTCTTACAGAACCACCTAAGATCCTTTCTATGTCATACATTCTTAGTGCTTGGAGTGCGCCGCAGTGTGCCGAAAAAAAAAAAAAAAGAAGCAGGTGTAAGCATTTTTTCCTATTGGTTGGATATGCCCTTTATCCACCTCCTTTTCAACTACACCCAAATTAATCTAGCCGAATTATTGGCAGCAATCTTAGCCTTACGTAACTTGCAAAATTCCGTTCCCGAAGTCATATTTATGACGGTCTCTCTATCTCTTTGTTACTCGTTATCGACACCTACAGAGTATCGGGCATTACACGTGTTCAAGTTTCTGATCACAAATCAGCTAAATTTTACACGATTGCTTTGGGTGCCGAACCATTATGGTTTTTCTTGCATAAGGTTGCAGAATCATTAGTGAGGTCCTCTCTTTCTAGGCTAATTATTGAACTCTGCCAACCTCTGCATATGCAGCTGCGGTGAGGTTTCGCAGCTATAGATTCCTCCAGGAATTACTGGCCCACTTACATCCTCTTTCTTCACTACCACGCAAATACGCATTCTTAGACGCATACAGCTAAATACACTCCTTACTCCTGCCCAATCGTTTCTATACCGAATCAGACATTCCTCCGCATGCCCAAATTGTTCTGAACACTATGCAAACATAGAACATTGCATGTTTTCATGCCTCGTCGCAATTCAATCACCTCACTTTCCACACCCTCCTCCCACAAGAGGCTTGCTTAGCCTCTTGCTTCAGAGGTCAGAGGCTTGCTTCAAGAGTTCAGAGGCTTGCTTCAAGAGGTAAGAGGCTTGCTTAGCCTCTGACCAGCTGAAAGATCAGTTGGCCTTAATGAACCTGACCCAGGACATTCTTGACGCTTATTAATGCGTTAAATAAAGCTGTTTCCTCCTCCCCCTCCTCGTCTCCGGAGTACCAGCATCTGTTTCATCCTTGGAATGGTAAGGACTGTCGCAATAGCTTAGGCTGGAGGAATCGTGGGCGTATTTGCATTATCTGGTTCCATTACTAAACTTATAATTCCATAGATCTGGTCAGGCAGTTAAATTTGCCAATTTTGCGTCGAACTCGAGATGATAGACCGCTTCCCGCTATTCTGCTGATGCTTGTCCTCATTGGGGAGGCGTCGTTTCGAAATTCCATTCCAACACCTAGATCTTACTGTGTCTACTGCGGTTGCTCTTTCGATTGACGCTTCTGGGCTTGGACGATTCAACGGTAATATACGATAATCTGTGCACAATTACAGCTCGCAGAAGCAGACTTACAGTTTGAGATTTCTTGATGATTAGTAAATGTACTCTAACTTCGTGCATAAAGCCATAGTCCCGTATTCATTCTCGTACTTCGGCGGTCTCCGATAGTTCCGTTTTCCAATCTGCCAGCCAATTTTAAAATTGGTACAATCGTATATCATATGACTTGCACTTACTGTGTCTACTGCGGTTGCTCTTTCGATTGACGCTTCTGGGCTTGGACGATTCAACGGTAATATACGATAATCTGTGCACAATTACAGCTCGCAGAAGCAGACTTACAGTTTGAGATTTCTTGATGGAATCAACAGTAGTGGGTGTCCTATCACAGACAAATTTTCTAAGGGCGCGGCAACAGCCCATTATGTGGCCCTTTTTTTTTTTTTTTTTTTTTTAGGACTGCTGCAGCTGAGGCTCTAAGGGAGCACTTCAGGTGAGGGGTCAAAGGAAGTACCTTTGAAAGACAAACAGAACCACCTTTGCAGGCTGCGAGGTTCGAAACTGGGTTTGGGCCCACTGCGGAGGAGGGGCGCGCAGCGGGGTTTACGGAGCTTCTCCCAAACGCACACCCCTGGAAAAGCCGAGCGCCAGGCCGGGGGACGCTTGTACCCATTTTTACCGGTGGGTGTCCGGCGGTGGGTTTCGAACTGACCACCTCCCGCAGCCGAGACGGGCGCTCTAACCACTAGGCCACGGCTGCGGTTAGGCCACGGTGTTCATTTATTTTCATTTCTATTGTTTCTTGCTCATTCCGAAACGTTTCCTTCTCTTACAATTCACCGCCTGTATCTTGACTACTCTCCCATAGCGGATATATGACATAGCGTCTGAGACCGACCAATCAACAGACGGCATCGATCGACAACAGGACCAGGCAAGCAGTATAATATGCGAGTACACACTGTACTACATACGCAATACGGAATGAATGGTCCAAATGGTCTGGACGTTTTCAATAAAACTTCTTTTTGGCTACTAATGATCAGACACAAAGTGGGACATGATACAGGTTATCAAGACTCAGAAAGAAAGAAGACAAGAAAACTTTTGCTCTAAATCGAATCAGAAAGGAAAGTATAGTTATACCTGGTTGAGCGTCCGCCTCGTGGATGGAAGCAGTCGGGTTAGTTCCCAAATAGCGATGAGCTGCCCATCGGGTTTTCCCTCTGGCCTAGCGTTTGACTTCTCCGCTAGAACGATGTCGCAGCAACTCATTGGAGTTGCTATATCCGCTTCGGCGGGTATGGAATATTTTTAAAATGAGCCCGTGATCCAACCTTGCGCAATATAGGCCATATACGTTGGTCATATGGCACGCTTTCATGGAGTTTTCATTCCGCCATTAAAGGGGAACCACAGTTACGAAAGTAAAGGACGAACGTAGTGAACGCTCCTGGAAACCTCACAAATGTCTTGCGTAAGCGGAAAGCCAGGTTGGCATTCGGAGAGGTCTGATGGAGAGGCAGACTTGTTTTGGTGCCTCTATTATTCGTCCTGCATGGTTGCGCTTGCGGTCATCGGTCAGATCGCGTTTCCCTCAGGTTCTTTGGCACAAGCACAATAAGCATAAAACGCTTTCAGCGATAATTCCAAGAACTGTCATGGGACACACCCCGATGGCTATATTATGCGCGGTCGCTGGAGTAGCACATGTTTTAGCGTCTTCCTTCAATCCGCGCTGGTTCTGTTGCGCAAAAAGGGGATGGCACAAAACTCTCTCGACCTGCCGCGGTAGCTCAATTGTTATGACGCTCGGCTACTGAAATGGAGTGCCCGGGTTCGAACCCAAACGTGGTGGCTGCGTTTCGATGGAGGTGAAACCCAAAGGGGTCCGTGTGCTATGCTATGCCAGTGCACGATAAAGATCCCCAGGTGGTCGAAATAAGTCTGTATCCTTCCACTAAGGCACCCCTTTCTCTCTTTCCACTTTCACTCCCACCTTCCTCCTGTCTGTAGCGGGAGTCTGGTCGAATTAACCTGTCAAATAAAAAAAAAAAACTAGTTGCCTGGTTTATGTCGGGTCGAGTAAAGTAGGCAGCGGAGTGAGTCATGCTTGCAGGGGGTATAGGTAGCTCGATTGACCTGCTTGTATGTCTAATCGGGGAGCCGAATTATGGGGAACTCCGGGATCAAAAAGCTTTTGGGTGCATATCAGCGAAATAGAATGTTTTCTAGCTCTCATCAACGATAAAAAATTAATAGGCGAAGCTCTCGATAGTAAAAGGCAACACAATCACAAAAAGGAAGCTGGAACAATAAGTGCAAATCCCGACGTTAGGCGCCGCTGCTCACTTACGGCGCTAGAAGGAGTTCATGTCGACACCAACCTAGGGTGCCTCGATACCAGCGCCGGCGGCGCGCTACATCGAGGCACCCTACACCAACCGGGTCAAGCAAGGGTGACCCCACTCACCCATGCTGACCCGACCCGGTGGGCTCCTAACAGCGCGATGCAGGTGTCCACGGAGAAATGTGTCAGACTCTGCGCCTTTCCTTTCGTGCAAAACCAATCATTTGAATTGCAAAATTATCTCACTTCTCGGTGACCATCTGAAACTCGCCGTTAAAACGGACAGTCTAAACGAACGTTCGCAAAAGTGGAAATGCGCAAAGCTTCTTGGTGGGCGCGCCCAAACGCACTCTCCAATTTTCTCTTTTTCACGCGTGATACGACATATTAACTCCGCTGATTTTCCTTATATTTCTCTCAATATTAGGTAAATAAAGATTTCGCCCTGAGAAAAAAAAAAAAAAAAAAAAAAAGGTCCGGAAATAACTACGGTCATTGTAATGCTCGCCCATTTAAACAATCAATAGGTTCTCTTGCTGAGGTGTTTATTCTTGGCTGTACATCATATTCGTTTCGAAGAAATTTTAATTTAAACGGGAACTATCTCACGGTATACTATTCCTTGTAGAACATGGCGGCAGAGCATTAACGCGAAGCTTGCACTGAGCGAACGAGAAGAAAAGAAAATAAGAGGAAACGCGAAGGCCTCATTAATGCATTAGGTTGGGCGAGTTGATTATAATTTTCAAAATTAATCGTTTCTAGAGAACTTTCAGACACAGCGACTGCTCAAAACAAGACAGAACAGTCTCTCGACTTCAACTAAATTTTGCTGGACGCTCACATAATAATATAAAGACGTGCGATCGTTAAGATGGTCCCCATTTACATGGACGACTCGGACTATGAGTATTTCCAGAGAAGCAACTTTTTTAACCTATTTGTATTTTGCTTTCTGTGCGCAATGGACAGGCGGGATATTACCAGAGCCCATTGGGGCCCGCGATTTTTATTAGGATACCAACGGGGATAAGACCATGACAGAGACCAAAGAACATGGGAATGCAGTTAAAACGTGAAAATTAGTGACTGGGGAGACATTTTTTATGCTGTTTATGGTGTAAATGTACCAAAATGACGCCCTTTTCCATTTGTCGTATTGCATAAACAGGTGCTAAAAACCTATCTGTACAGAGTTCACGCTGTGAGAGGAGTTCCCGGGTATAATGGGCTTGAAACTCTTAAAATAGTGTCTTATTTCAACTTCATCGAGAGCCAGATGCATACCCTTAGCATACGCGTTTCTTCTTAAAATATTTTTTTTTCCTTTGCGACTAGCATCACAGACGAAATTAGGGCTCCATATCAACGAGGCACAACTGGGTATACATTTTGTTGTGCACTTTTAAATTTCTCCTCATATATCACAAGCTTCCAGTCGCTGAACCGGGTTTTCGTCTCCAGCCAATGGTTGAAGCTCATGCCTCATTTTCTGTTATGATCTCCAGGAAATATTTTCATTATGAATTTATATCAGCACTGCGAATTAGTAAGGTGTAGCATTAGCATGATTTGAGCTGGCTACATTATTAGGTTCGAAGCCACAAGAACCATTGCACTTGACTAAAAAAAAATATATATAAAACAGCAAAAGAGCTGAAAGAAAGAGAGTGAGAAGATGTTCTTATTAGAATGTAAGCCAGTTGTCCAGGGCACTCTTTGTGAAAAAAAAAAAGAAAAAAAAAGACATCGATAGCCCAGGCAGCGTATCCGGTTGCTCACCTTCGGTTACCCATAAAACTTTGCTGAGCTATATCCTTTCACGCATGTTTTGCACTCTGTTGGTCAGTTCATACATAGCCTTTCAGTATCAAACATCATCTTCATGGGTGATTTCAACGTGCCTGGTATTCACTGGCCATCGATGTGTTATTCTGGCCGTGACGCTTCTTTAGCAAAAGAGTTGATGGATCTCTCACTCTCTCTTGGACTCACTCAAATCGTTACGCTTCCCACCAGGCTGAATTCATTGCTAGACTTAATCTTTCTAAGCCCCAACCTAATAGACACCGGGTTTCAGTGTACGGTTGTCGATGGTATTTCTGACCATGAAGCAGTTCTCCTTACCCTATCCCGCTTCTCTAGTAACCCACAGTACTCCTTCACGTCATTTCCGGATTTCCATCACGCAGACGACAACTCCGTAATCGACAAACTAGCCGAGTGCTTCGACGCCTTCTGCGCGCTCAGCCGTGACGGCGACGCTAATGACCTTGTTGAATATTTCGAAAAAATTGTTAGACTGTGCATTAAACAGTTTGTTCCCGTCAAAACAAAGAAAAGAAATCCTACTCTTCCTTGGATTAATCGCGATGTTTTACAGATGTCACGTCGTGTAGCCCGGCTGAGACGCATGGCACGTAACAATAACCCTGATGTTGTTGCTCGATTTCAAGCTGCAAAAAATGAACTTCGAATTAAAATGCACTCTGCTAAAGATTTATATTTCCGCGTTGAGCTCCAAGGGCTGCTAAGAGATAACCCTCGTAAATTTTGGCGCTCTGTTCTACCCTCAAACACTTCCTCCACCTCATTTGTTATTAATGAAGAAATTGTGACTGACCCTGTTCAAATATCTGATGCATTTAATGCTTACTTTTATTCCGTCTTTGCACGTGATAATAACATGATTCCACCTTTCAGTCTTCCTAATCATGATCATTCTATCTCAGATATCATGGTTAGCACTCCGGGGATTTTAAACCTTATCTTGTGCCTTGACACAAAAAAATGCGCTGGACCGGACTGTATCCCAAACACCTTCCTAGCACGTTATTCCCTCTGGTCATCTCGATATCTCTCAATTATATTTCAAAAATCTCTTTCCACTGGCATTGTCCCTTCCTCATGGAAACTCGCCATTGTACTCCCTCTCTATAAATCCGGCAACAAACAACTGCTTTCTAACTATAGGCCGATCTCTTTAACTGCACATTCATGTAAGATCCTAGAGCACATTATTTATAAACACATTATGGAATTTCTTGAAGCAAATAATCTTCTGTCCAGAGCTCAACACGGGTTTCGTAAGGGGTTTAGTACAGTGACTCAGTTAACCGAATTTGCACATGACATTCTTCTCAGCATAGACGCCGGTAACCAAATCGATGCTATATTCATCGATTTCTCAAAAGCTTTCGACACGGTCCTTCACTCTAAATTGTTATGCAAACTAAAAGTAATTCTCAATAACTCTCAACTCGCTGATTGGATTGCCGATTTCCTCTCACACCGCTCCCAGTCTGTTCGCTTCAATTCCGTCGATTCTTCTTTAGCCGATGTTACCTCAGGTGTTCCCCAAGGCTCTGTCCTTGGCCCTTTGCTATTTTTGCTCTATATTAATGATTTACCTGACAGTATAACCTCCAAGATCCGTCTATACGCCGATGATTGCGTACTGTACCACACTATCAACTCTGTTAATGATCACCTCCTTCTGAATGAGTCTTTTGGTATGTTCCGTGACTGGTGCAATACGTGGCAGATGAACATCAATTTCAGCAAAACAGTTGTCATGTCTTTCACCAACCGCCTATCACCTTCTATTTACGACTATGCATCACTGCAAAGGGTTCATGAATATAAATATCTTGGCGTCGTTTTTTCTCACAATATGCAATGGTCAAAACACACCGATTACATCACAGCTAAAGCTCTTAAAAAGGTAGGTTACTTACGACGCACAGTACGGGATGTTCCTAAATAAGCAAAATTGCTCATGTACAAAACTCTAATTCGCCCTATTCTTGAATACGCTTCTAATGTCTGGAATCCACACAAGCAATGTGAAATCGATCAAATAGAATCTGTGCAACGTAAAGCTGTAAGATTTATTTTTCGCCGCTACGACTTTCATTTTTCACCCTCATCTGCGATGTCTTCCCTAAACATAAGCCCGCTTGCATCCCGCCGAAAAACTGAGTCCTTAAAACTTCTTCACTCCATAGTTCATTCTGCTAATTGCCTTTCTGAGGGTAAGCATATCTCGTTTTCAAAACCATCTGCAACCAGGAGCCATCACGATCTTAATATCCAACCTTTTTTTGCCCGCACTAATGTTTTCAAATACAGTTTTTTTCCGCGCACTGTGGAGTGTTGGAATTCTTTGGGTGGCAACATTCGTGCACTATCAATCTCTGATTTTGCGTCGGCAATTGAGTCGTAGCATTGTATGTTGTTTTTCTAGCGTTTATATTTGTAATGCTTGTATGTACTTTTGTATGCGTGGAATTGTTCCACATTTTTGTACCCACTCCTGCTATAGCCCCTTGAGGGGCTGCAGTATTTTCAAATAAAAAAGTAATATGCTGGCCTCGTACCGTTGCAGTGAACGTCAGATCTACAGTATCGTCACGTCGCACATTCCGATTTAATGACTGATGTCCGTCTTAATTCAAGCGACTGAAAGTTCTAAGAGTTAGATTTTTCTGTTCTTTTTTTTTCTGCTTCTGGCATGCTCTTCGAAAAGAAGACATAGGCCATCAGGGTAATCCTTGTTTAAAACGTTGAGGCAATAGGAATATAGGCAGAATATTTTCGTTACGCTGTCCATTTTCCATCTGTCGTCATATTCAAATAGCTCTCTATTTTGCACTGTTTCTGAAAGCATCTACCTTTTTCTCTCCCACTCTCTCTCTCTCTCTCTTTCTCTCTCTCTCTCTCTCCCCCCCCCCCCCCCCCCCCCCCCCGTTCCAAGCCGGTGCTTCGTGGCCATTTCTCAAACACGCAGATGCGGTTGGGCATGCAACCGGCTGTCATATAACATAAAACAATAGCTTCTTGTGCGGCTGATAGCAAAAGATGATTTCCGAATCGCAAGCCGAAAGTGTTCGGTAGCGTTCAGACGCTTTGGTGGAATTTTGGAGCGGGAGACGTACACCCAGTTAATTCACGGCCAGTAGCAAGATAAACATTTTGTCACCTTAGAGGTTGCTATAACGCTCCCCTTTGTATGACACTACATTTCAGGAGCATTTTGCTGCGTATTAGAATTCGACATTGTAACCCAAAAGTATCGGGGCGACAATTAAGCTCCACCTTTAAGAGTATGATGTGAAAGCGGTATTGGTGCCCTTTTGCGGTTCCCCTTGCGGATCCTCATTCGCCTACACGCACACTTCTATACTCGCCTAACCACTAATTATTTTATTCGTGCCTCCCTTATTCCACGCATATTAGCACACAGTTGTACACTGCCACATTACCTGAAATACCATCCTACATAAACACAAAGTCCCGTTACAACCAAACCATAAAAAACGTGCTTACGTGTCCTATAGCAGCGTGTAAAATGGCTCGCGATCCACTGGACCCGGTGGGTTCGGTTCCATCTCACCCTCACTTCTCAAAGCAGCTTCCGCAGTTTCCTCTCCTACCAAGTTCCATCTTGCCCGTATCACGTGGTCTCGTGACGTCACACAACCCGCCGACCAATCACACGGTCGGCCATGTCACCTGCCAACTACCTACGGCCAGGGTCGTACCCGTGATCCTTGGTTGATGCACAACGCCTACGCCGAGGCGGGATTTTCTGGAGCATGGGGATTTTCACTCAGGCACGTTAAAAATTACAGGCCCATTTCAAAATTTAGGAGGACGCGGCTTAAGTGTCCGTCTTATTTTAAAGGAAAATGATGTACATGAACTATACTAGGATACAACTTTAAGAAACCGCAGTTGTTAACTGTGGCAGTGGTACGCGGCGTGTGTATTACTCCGCTGAACAGTAAACGGAACCAGTTTTTATTATTTGACAATACCACAAAGCCAGAAACATCAAATTCTTGCGCTTTTAATTTGCTCTGACGGCTAACTTTTTATTTCGGTAACGGAGGAATCAAGCGTGTCGGCTACTGCAGACCTAAGATGTATCCGACTAGAGGAACCGCACGGTGAGCCGGCAAACGGCAACCATTAACGCTGTGTCTACCCTATTTTTTCTGACCACCGTCTATAGACGACGGCGGCGGTTTTGCCTATATACGCTGTAGCGTAAAAGCCTCCGCTGATTAATTTCCAATAACTTGTTGTAAACCCTATAAATAGGTGAACGCTGCACTATGAATGGGACAATGCACACCTCATCAGTGCTCAAAACCGGCACAGGACAACAAGCTGTAATTGTGCGGATCAAGCCCAATTCAGAATAGAGCGCCAACATCGCACATTTGCACTTTATTCGACAGAGTCTCAATGCTGAAAATGAGTTGCAGAGTGATTTGTAAAACGAGCGGAAAGGCTGGCAAACAAAAAATATGGTCGAATATTTCGAGACAGACCTCGAACTTGTTTGCCAACACGGTCGCCCTGGCCAGCTATGCATAATCGCAGCTTGTCCACCTGATTTCTGAGTGCCCTCTCCGTCCACTCCAGCACTGTGTTGCCCCTGTCGCCCGCAGCTTGTTTCTCCTGACATTCTGCTTCTGTGGTAATAGCAATTCAAATGTACCTCGGCGATCGACGTCTCTCTCTGTGGGCCAGCGCCACCGCGAACAATGGTGCCTTGTTCAGTGGGCGTCCATATACACGCACGATCTACACCGTCTCTATTGTGCCCGCATCCGCTATAAAACTATCGCAATGCTCCCCGCATCTGCATACGTGTTGAAATGCGGTCGGCATGTTTTTGTAATAGGAGGCGTGTGCGAAATTTCTGAATAGTGATTCGAATTCGATTCCTTGATCGAATCAAACAGTGCATTATTAATATAAACAGCGCGAACACGAAGACAAGGGACAAGAAACAAGAAAGCCACAGTACATGCACTGACTCACAACTAAACCTAAGCCGTTTACTCCAAGGCCCAGAAAAACAAACATGAAGAAAACGAAACAGTCACGTGAAACAACCCCTGGGTTCACCTGCTGCATAAAAAATTACTTTAAAAATCACTTAAAAAAGATACCTCTTTGCTTGAAAGAGCAAGAGACGTCTTGCTGACACACTAATTGTCCGTTGAAATAAAATACGATTCCACTATCTCTCTCGTTATCTTCTCTTTGTGGCGATATAAAATCTTAACACTGTCAAACTTAGGAGTGCACTTCTTCTCCTTCTTCATTATTTCACATGACTGGCAATGGGATACCAGAAACAGCGCGTGTTCAAAATTATTCGAAACGATTCAAATTCGTTATCAAATTTTCGAGCAGCTTTTTCGAATAATAGTTTTCAAATTATAGTTTTTCAGTTTTTAAATAGAGGCTTCAATAGGGCGTGCCACATTTTTGTCGAATACAGTTTCAAACACAGGGCCCACTCGGACACTGAGTTCGTGGTTCACTATACACCCCGCTTGTGTTTCATACGACGCCGATATCGCAGAAGCACCACTAACCGTGCACCAACCGTTTGAAATCACACCAGAGCAAGGCTTAATCGCGTTTCATAAAGAGCCGGGAAGAATGTCGAAGGATCGCTTTTTTTTTTTTTTTTTTTTATCCTTGTCTCTCGCAGCTTGGCACCCCTCCGCCATTCGGCGAGGCGCGCGCGCCATCATTTGCTTTCGACGCGTCTGGTTGCGCCTATTACACGCGCGTGCCTGCGGCATTGCGACGATTTGCGTCCGCAGTAAACAGGTTTCCGTTACGTCTTCTTCCTCGTTCGCCGCCAAGCGGCGCTTAGCGAGCCAGCCGACCGACGTCGTTGCCTCCGGGAACCTTGCGCTCCGTGCTGCGTTACGCCAGCGGCACGTCGAGGAACACCCGGAATGCGCGATCGGGAGAACTTGCAGTCATCGCGTGTAAACCGCTTGACGGTATACATGCCGCGCACGCGTAATTCCGATCTCTCAACGGTAGGGTTCAACAACTTTTTCTTTCTTCTCCCTGGCCATCTGTAAGCTAGTTAAACGATGATTTCGGCTCAAACGTTTTCTGAACGCTACTCATAATAAGCTAACACACATCTATGGAGAGCGTTAAATGATTTAGGTGCAGCTAATTGCATTGTGTCGTCGTTGCCGCACCTATACCAAATGGTGTCTCCTCCTGGCTGTGTTCAGCCCTGGTTTTACGGCTGCTTAGCTTCAAAAGCATTCCATAATGCAACCTAAAATGGAACCCCCCCCCCCCCCCCCCCCTTCCAGAATGAGGTTTAGTTGCTTGCTGTGAAATGTAGTAAAAAAGTAAAACAAAATATGAAAAAAGTGTATCCGAGTTGAAAACTGTAGCGCTAATTCATTGCGCCACGAAGCTACAGGAGGAGAGCTTTTTAATTGGTGCTCTTATTCGCTTTCGTAAAGTTTCTGCTTTTTCCCACTAGGTAATGCTGCTGAGAGGAAGCACTATTGTTGAGAGAACGGAATCACGCGCCGCGGACGGCTGGTTCACCTAGCTACTCACTGGCTGATAAAACTTTATTGTGAATAAGGGTGGAGGATTGAGGGTAGTTAGCTAGGGTTCACCGAGCAGAGCGTGCATGCAGCATGTACTAGCTACAAGAACAGAAACGCATGAATCACACTCGACAACCAGGTTCAATTTTTCTTCCACTGATTGACTTGAAAGAAGCAATATATAGGGGATCATTTTTATTTTCATTCGGAGACAACTGCTTGTACGCATACACTTATAACAATAGAAATGTAGAGGTCGCCCCACTCGGTGCGCGGAGAGAACATAAAAAGGAGATTGCAGCTGATATTTTCTTCTGTATCTAATCTTCTTTCATAAAAAAAAAAGCTTAAAAAAAAAGGAGATATTATTACTGGACGACACTTCCTAGTCGTAAAAACCACCGAACTGTGTCAAAAATACGACAAAATATCCTGTAGTTCTGTCGTAACCATCAGATGTTCCTGTAGTACCTTTCTGTAGTTCTGTAGTTTTTCTGTAGTATATTTCTGTTGTCTGTAGTTCTGTAGCACTTTTCTGTTGTAAATACAAAAATTTCTGATGTTATTACAGAATTTTCTGTTGTCACAACAGGTTTCCCGTCAAAAACCGCACAGAAATTCTGTCGTAACATCAGAAACGTTTCTGTAGTTTTTTCCGACTGGGATTTATACTGGGGGATAATCGTTCCCTGCATGCTAAAAAATGTGTTTTTTTTTTTTTTTTCATATTGATTTAACCTGCTAGCGTATTAATGGTGATACGGCTTGCGTTCATGTGCCTCGATAAAAACAAAAGAAGATGAAAATGTTTTGTTCACTGCCGTCCGTTTAGGGGTTCTCGAGAAAAGCCTTCCTTCCTTCCTTCCTTCCTTCCTTCCTTCTTACTTTCTTGCTTGTTTGTTTATTCGTTCTTCTAGTGCAATCCAGCCGTGTGTCTGAATGACGGACATTATGACGATACCCGGCACGAACGCAGAAAACGATCTCTCCGTCCGACACGCGCGAGCGGCCGTGGCCTTAATGCTTTCTTCCTGTGTAGATGGCGACTTGTTCCTTGAACGAAAGCAGGGATTACACGGAATATTGCGGACGGTACACCGCCATATTCTGACAGTTAGTCGCTTGCTTCTTTCCCAAGGGCCAACAACAAGTGCTTTGCTGAAGGATTTCTTTCGCTAAAGTATGCACGTCTTCTCCTAAGAGCTCTTTAGAACCTGAATTTTGGTTCGCGCTTTGAAGTTACCTCTCATAATCTCGTCACTGACCAAAATGACCACATTGGAGTCAAAGCGGGTGGAAAAACAAGGCAGAATCAGACTGAGAGCGAATTTATTCGCGAATGGTGCGTTTTATTAGGAGTATTTTGCGAAAGCAGCTCCCATGATCCACAAGGAGGGGGAAAGCGCCCCGCCAGAGTGGTGCAGTGGTTACGGCGCTCGACTACTGTTCCCAAGGTCGCGGGATAGAATCCCGGCCTCGGCGGCCGCTTTTCGAT
The DNA here is from genome assembly GCF_055883805.1 of Amblyomma maculatum. Taxonomy (NCBI): domain Eukaryota; kingdom Metazoa; phylum Arthropoda; class Arachnida; order Ixodida; family Ixodidae; genus Amblyomma; species Amblyomma maculatum. Next base: position 68,182,452 of record NC_139345.1, read on the forward strand.
GGAGGCGAAAAGCAAGGCTCCCGTGTGCTGTGCGATATCAGTGCACGTTAAAGAACCCCAGGTGGTCGAAATTTCCGGAGTCCTCCACTACGGCGTCTCTCATAGCCTGAGTCGCTTTGGGACGTTAAACCCCACAAACCAAACCAAATCTGGAGTAAAACAAATAAGACGCTATCACTCTTTCTACATAAAACAAACGCACAAATGGAACGCATTTCTGAATCCGACCAAGTGGAAGATGCTCGGCGGACGACAGAGTAATACTACTGCGCTGAACATAATTCATTTTCGGATTTGTTCATTACTGAATTATGAGTGTCTAAATGGCATTACAGTTGTTATATAGCAGGGGACAATGGGCTGAAATTTCCGAAAATTCCAGGTCAGGTGTATACCTTAGAAGCGACCAGTCATAAAGTCGCCCTTTTATATTATTCTCGTACATCTACGCAGGTCCAACCGCAATCGGCTTGCTTGGACAGGCGGTGATCCCGAGCTCGAATCCAGGACGAGGATATATAATTATTCAACTTAATCTTTCCTGTGTAGGCTGCTCTTGACTGGACGTTAACAGGCAACAACTCATATATTACAAAGAACTTCAACCGAGCCACCAGCTATTGGCCTCGAGATCGAGCAGAGTCGCCACCTTGCGGCTCAGCGGCAAAACCTACTCAGTGTGGATGCGTTTTCGCGTCGCGTGCCAGCCCGCAGGGATTTACGCGCGCGCATGCGGCGTGTACAGGAGTGTTTTTGTTTGTTTCGCAGTTCCTGTGAGCTTTTGCTTACTTATATGTCTCTTGCAAAATAAATATGAACAGTCTATAACCTGTAGGGCTCGTGGCGCGCCGCGCATTTGAAGGCCGCGCCACTTCCCAATGCTCCCTGCGCGCGTGCCTGTTTCCCTCTCCCCGCTCGCGCGGGGATAACCGGTCCCGCGCGAGGGGGCTATAAAAGAAGGCACGCGCCGCCGTCGCGTCTCTTCTTGGTCCCTGGCGCTTCCTGGCCCCTGGCTCGTCGCTCCCGCTTCCCTCCCGGCTCTCCACGGAAACGACCCGCAGCCACCCGGACGACAAGATCCCTGTGAGATTAAATATGTTTGTTATACGGCCCACTGTGTGTTTGTCGTGCGCATCCCTCGGGCAGAGGAATCGCCCACAACTGGCGCCCAACGTGGGGCTGAATTAGCACCCATGTGGACGATTTTTCTGCCAACGTGGCAGCGCACGGCAACACGACGGGCCGGTCCTTTGTGTGTTAGGTACGACGCCATTTTGAGTTTAGGGCTAGCGTGTGTGCATATGAGGCGGAGTGTAGTATAGTAGTGTTTGTACAGTGTTTTATTTTGTTTTGGGTTATGTGCGTGTTTGTTAGTGTCGGGCGGTTTGTGTTTTAATTTTTTTTTGTGCATATGTTAGTTTTATGAAGTGTTTAGCCTTTGTGACTAGCCTCTTGATGCGGGCTAGGTGGCAGTCGTGCGCGTTTAGGCTCCCGACCGGCCTTAGTTGTTGAGTGAAATGCCTCCGAGAAAAGACGTGCCAGATAGGGCCGCCGCTTCGGACGCCAGTGCGTCCGGAAGTGAGGTAAAGGACGCGGTAGAGTCTGTGCAGGTTACCGATGCGGCCGCCTTGATGAGGCAGATGAACGAGGTGTTGTCGGTGTTCGCCCTTCAGCTCGGTTCGGTGGCTAGCGCCAACCAAGCCACAGCTGCGGCGGCAGTCTCGTGTCCGCGGATAAATGTAGAGGTTCCCTCCTTTTCCGGTTACACGGACGTAAAGTCAGTCCACGAGTTCCTGCAAGAACTCGAGGATTATCAGACGGCACTGGGTTCCCCAGACGACGTGGTGCTAGCGCAGGTAATCCCCGTGGCACTTGTTGAGAGCGCGGCGCGGTGGAGACGCTGCCAGCCGGCCTTCCAGTCGATGGCAGACTTCACAGATCGCTTCCGCGCCGAGTTCTTGCCGCCCAATTACGAACGCCGGATGCTTGAGGAGCTAGCGTTGCGCACACAGCACCCAGAGGAGAGTCTCCTCGAATATGTACGCGCAATGCAGGAGCTCTACAAGAGGGCAGATCCCACGGCAACCGATCTTGAACAGGTCGCGCGCGTGATGAGGCAATGCCATCCGCGCTTCAAGCCGTATTTGCGGGGACGTGGTTTTGCAAACCTCGAGGCCCTAGCACAGGAAGCGAAGGTAGTACAGGCGGATTTACTCGCTGAATTGCGCTACCAGCCACCCCCCAGGCCAGCCGAATCGCTAGAGCCGCGATGCGCCTGGGCCGGAGGCCAAGACTCCGCGCCGCGCGCCAGAGGCGCAGACGTAATGACGGTAGGGCAGGAAAGGCCAGCGGAAGGCTCCGATATTCCTCGCGCTCTTGACCCGTACGCGTTCGAGCAGCGGCGTCGAGCTGGGCTCGCAAGCGACGTACGCACAGGCGCGGAGAGAGGGGAAAGACGTCCCCAACCGCTTCGTGGAACGCGGCATCCCCCGTCCGCGCGGCAGGTGAACGACCGGCTTTGCTGGAATTGCAACCAGCCGGGCCACGTGGCACGAGAGTGTCAAGCAAGGCGTATGCAGGGAAACGCGGACCGCCGGCGGCCATAATTGGTAACACCAGCCTGTCGCCGTCGGCGGGAGAATTTCGTGGTAGCCACGGCGGAAAATGGGAAATGTACTCCCACGCCGCGTCACCGGGCGCTGAGGCTTTTGTCCCCCTCGCCTGTAGAGCGCAAGGAATGTTGTCGCGCTCGAGCCCTTTTATGCTAGTGCGGCTAGTTGGTCAAAGCTACTCGGCACTGGTTGACACGGGCTCAACTCTGTCATTGGTCGGTGATGATGTTTTCGAGGCCTGCCGTAGATGTAACATCCGTGTCAGGCCAGCAGAAACCCCTTTGAGCTTAGCAGCAGGGACAACAAAAGCAGAAGGAGCGGTGCGTCTGGTCCTGCGTTTTGACGGCAGGAAGCGGAGGCATCGCTTCGTCTATCTGCCCGGCTTAGCCATACCAGTTATTCTGGGAAGAGATTTTCTTTCGAGCGAAGGCATTGTGCTTGACATGGGAGAGAACGGCTATCGATACAGCCCCTTCACCCCTCTCATTCCCTTTGTTAGCGCACCCAAGCAGGAATGCGTCGCTGAGCGAGCGAGCGTTCACGCTTTTGTCGCAGAGGGCTCCCCCGCGACACTGAATGGTAGCCCATTAGAAGCAATTATCGCGTCCTTCTCGGGAACCGGTAGTCAGCGCCGAAGGCTCGTAGAAACTTTACTCCCGTTTTCGGATTGTTTCACAGAGAAACCAGGCAGGACCGACTTGCTTCAGCACGAGATCGAAACGGGTGATGCGCGCCCTTTCAGATGTAACCCGCGGCCGTTAAGCGCGCATAAGAGACAGCTTCTCGACAGCGCCCTTGACGAGATGATAGATACCGGCGCGGTGAGACCCTCACAAAGTCCCTGGGCGTCCCCAGTGGTTCTAGCGCCAAAGAAAGATGGTTCGGTCAGGCTGTGTGTTGATTATCGAAAGCTCAACTCACTGACGCCTACGGTTGCGTACCCTTTCCAGTCGATCGAGGCTGTGATGTACGCGTTAGGGAACGCAAGGTTCTTCACAGTCCTGGATGCAAGCAGAGGGTACCTGCAGATTGAGGTGGCGGAAGGTGACATTCAGAAAACCGCATTCACCTGTCACCGCGGGCTCTTCGAATTTACTCGACTCCCGTTTGGTTTGTCTAATGCACCGAGCACGTTCATGCGATTGATGGACATCGTGCTGGGCGATGCAAGGTTCAACTACGCGATGGCGTACCTCGACGACGTCGTGATATTCTCACAGTCGTTCGAAGAGCATCTCATTCACTTGAATTCCGTTCTTGAAAGAATGAGACGTGCGGGTATAACGATCAACCCAAAGAAAGTGCAGTTGGCATCGAAGAGAGTGAACCTCTTGGGATTTGTGGTTGATGATGGCACTTTGAGACCGAACGATGACAAACTGCAGGCAATTCTGAACTACCCCTGCCCGACGGACGTGAAAAGCTTGCAGAGGTTTTTGGGAATGGTTGCCTTCTACAGACAATTCATCCCTAGTTGTTCAGAGCTCGCTAGGCCGTTGAACCAGCTGTTGCGGAAAGGCTCGAAGTGGGTCTGGGGCAAGGAACAGAACGACGCTTTTGTTGCCTTGGCTCGCGCGATAGCGAACACCGCTAGTTTGCGCCTCCCCGACCTGAACAAGCCGTTTGTCTTGCAGACAGATGCTAGTGATGCCGGTGTAGGAGCTGTCTTGTTGCAGGAACACGAGGGCAAACTGCGCCCTGTCGCGTTCGCTAGCCGCACGCTCACATCGGCGGAGCGGAATTACTCCGTGACCGAAAAGGAATGCCTGGCGATAATGTTCGCATTGTCAAAGTTCGACATGTACCTAGACGGAGCGGTTTTCACCGTGCAGACAGATCACCAGGCACTTTCGTGGTTAAAGAGGCTGAAAAACCCCGCAGGCAGACTCGCGAGATGGGCGCTGACGTTGCAACGTTACGCGTACGCCATTGAGTACCGCCGGGGCAGCATGAATAAGGTGGCCGATGCGTTATCGCGCGCACCGTTGAAGGCTGGCAGAAGCGCAGAAGAGGCGCAGACCAGCATTGCTGAAAGCGGCGTCGCCGCTAGTGGAGAGGAGGAGAGGGCGGACGCGAGTGTCGCGCCCTGCGTTGTTAAAGAGAGAAATGAGGCGGACAGAGTTGCCGCGCGGTGCTGCGAGAGAGAGAAGGCGCAGCAGCTGGTGGCGGCGACTACTCGCCAGCCAAGAAGCGAGGCAGAGAGAAATCTGTCATGGGGAGTAGCGGTCAGTAGGGAAGAGCTAATTGAGGCCCAGAAAGCAGACGGTCTATGCCAGCGGGTGCTGACAGAGCTTGCGAGTAGTGCAGCTTGCACCGGGAACGCTGAGGGCAAGTACGACGCGTATCTGCTGGGCGATGATGGCTTACTGCTCCGCTACATCCCCCAACTTGACGAGGAAGAGGCGATTGCATCCCCCTTCCGAGTCGTGGTCCCGAGGAAGTTGCGGAAACGATTCCTCCAGTACTTCCATGACTCAGCGCTGGCAGGCCATGGCAGCGGCAGTAAGACTTACGACAAGTTATGCCGTGTCGCGACCTGGCCAGGTATGAGAAAGGATGTGCTGGGTTACGCCCGTACATGTCCTGTTTGCCAGGTAGCCAAGCCTCGGGCGGGGAAACCCGCTGGCATGATGAAGCCGGTAGTTAGCAACTATCCGTGGCAAGTGGTCGCGTGCGATATCATGGGACCCCTCCCTCGCTCCGCGCGCGGACACCAATACATCCTGGTAATAACGGACCACTATTCCAAGTGGGTTGAGGTTTTCCCCCTTAGGAAGCTTGTGTCAGAACGGATTTGGGAGAAACTGTTGGAGACATTCACTCGTTTCGGTTTCCCCTCCGACCTCATTACAGACAATGCTTCGTATTTCACAAGCAAAGTCTTTGTTGATTCCTGTCGGGCGCTTCAAATCCGCCACAGGAAAACGAGTCCCTACCACGCTCAGAGCAACATAACCGAGAGAGTGAATCGGAATGTTAAGAGTATGCTGGTTGCGACGACCGAGCAGCACAGAGATTGGGACGCACGGTTGTCCGAACTGGCTTTCGCCACTAGAACAACCGTGAACAGGTCGGTGGGTATGACACCTGCTTACTTGAATTTTGGGAAAGAGATCGCTTTTCCGCTAGAGAACGCCCTACTTGACGCGGCGGGGCCCGCGCCCCCTCCGCTTACACAGTACGCGGCAAAGCTCCGCGAGCGCCTTGAGGCAGCGCAGCGCGCGGCTCGTGAAAACCTCGACGTCGCGCGCATGGAGCAAGCGGATCAGTACAACAAAGGTCGTCGTCACGTCGTTTTCAACACGGGCGACTTGGTACTGAAAAGAACGCACCCGCTTAGTAACGCAGCGCGTGGTTTCGCCGCGTCGCTAGCGCACAAGTGGGTTGGACCGTTCGAAGTTACGGCACGGACAACGCCACTCACCTACCAGCTGCGGTTGTTGGCGAGCGGTGAAACCGCTGGTCCGGTGCACGTCGCAGACTTGAAAGCTTACCACCTTCGCAAGGACGATAACTGCGAAGCGGGGGAAGCTCAAAACGATGCAGGTAGCAACCCGGTTCGCAACCGACGCTATAACCTAAGGCCAAGGTAGTGCACTACTTTGTCTAACGTCTTTGCTTCTTTCAGAATGCATTCTGATAAGATTTTGCAGCAGCCAGATGAACCACCGTCGCTGGGGCGGGAAACCGCACCCAGCGCATGGTTCAAGGAGGGGCCACTTAAACAGGGGTACCCCCCTAGTTTGTAGTGGTTTGTGGCCCATTATTGTGACCAGCGCGGCCATGCTGGCCGTCTTCAACAAGTCTGGGTTGGAGCCCGCTGCCCAGGCCTGGAGTACGGTCCTCAGGAAGCCAGGTGTGCCTGGGGCGGAAACGCCTGCTGCAATGTGCATCCAGCACGGCGCCATGTGGAAAGGGGTCTCCAATGTAGAGCAGCAGCTCAGGGCCGCTGCCAGGCGTATCCGTGGCCGAGCCCAGCTGCGCTGTGACCCCGAGGATGTGGCCGCTGCCGGAGAGGGACCAGCTGAGATGGCATGGCATCCCGCCAGAGCCTGGCGACAAGGCTTCATATTTTACGCCGACCCGGGCTCGGACATGGACATGGCCCGGCTGTTGGCGGAGCCCGGGTCGGACGCTGAGGGGGGGGGAAGATGTAGGGCTCGTGGCGCGCCGCGCATTTGAAGGCCGCGCCACTTCCCAATGCTCCCTGCGCGCGTGCCTGTTTCCCTCTCCCCGCTCGCGCGGGGATAACCGGTCCCGCGCGAGGGGGCTATAAAAGAAGGCACGCGCCGCCGTCGCGTCTCTTCTTGGTCCCTGGCGCTTCCTGGCCCCTGGCTCGTCGCTCCCGCTTCCCTCCCGGCTCTCCACGGAAACGACCCGCAGCCACCCGGACGACAAGATCCCTGTGAGATTAAATATGTTTGTTATACGGCCCACTGTGTGTTTGTCGTGCGCATCCCTCGGGCAGAGGAATCGCCCACAAACCCCACGCTTCATTAAAAAAGAAATACTTGTCCCGTATCGAGCATGTCATGCTTGGATAAGGACATCATCCATCGCGGTCTTCGGCGCTTGAGATCCTTTAACATGCAATGTCTCAAACGAAGTGGTACTGTCGTTACCGCCGTTATAGTGTTCTAGAAGATTATTCCTAGAGCACTATACCGCCGTGTCAAAGCAAAACAGGTCGTTGCCGTCAATAAAGTTAATGCAAGCGCTCAGAAATCGCATATATTCCCGTTTCTGTTTGGAATACCGCAGCTACTAAAACATATGCCACCGCAGACTGCTTCATATAGCAGAATGCAGTTTGAACAGATCACTCTATGCCTACTATGCCGTCTGTATGCACGATAGAGTTGTGTCGCGGTGTCTCAAGGGCGCTCGACTGCTGATTTCGAGAACGGGGGATTCAATCACAACTGTTTCGAAAGGCGTTCCTCTGGTGTGGATTTGACTGCACAATAAACAATCCTACGTGCTAAATGTGGTGTTAATAATGAAAAAAAAAAAAAAACGACACCAAAACCAGCCTCTGCAATCATCCGTCATAGCTGATGCCGCTTTCATACGTTAAACCTGGGCCAATATGCATTCTTTTCTTTTTTTTTTTGTTGTTGAGGCTTCTGTGCATCCGTAAAAGTTTTAGTGAGCACATTTGCTTTAGAGAAATGCTCGAATGTTTGGGAAACATATCCCTAAACCTAATTGTTACCCTAAATATTACATAATACACCTAGATCAATGTACTTTACTGGTAGCCTATTACAATCATATAATCCCTTTTCGTGCTGTCTCCGAGCAAACTCGTCATTTCTGACAAGGGGAGTAAAACAGCTTCATGCGAGCTTAAATATCAGTGTTTAGTCCGGAATAATACATTTTTATAGTCGCATGATAAGATGACCTCCATTTCTTTCGGAATAGTTTTATATCGGCATCTGTTTTGGAAGCAACCCTAATATTTTACTTCGCATAAGATTTAGTCACTGCTAAATATTAGTGATAAAGAAATTTTCAGCCTGTAAAATTGCTTCCCAGAACATGACAGTGCCCATGCGCAGTTTATAACGATGTCTTCGCAGCGAGTAATTCGTAGCTTGCACTTTAACGTTACTGAAAATTAATCGCTGATTATTGTAAATTCTGTCAAGTGTGTAAACGTACTCTCACACGGTGAAATTTATTCGCATTGCAAAACAAAATAATAACACTACTAATTTACCGTTATATATTAACATCACACACATCAGAAATCCCTTATACTTTCCTCGGTTTCAGGAAATCATTTACAGTTAGTGGCGCATGCATTAATACACTATCACGTTTCTATGGCAGTGGCCGTAAAAGCATCTTGGCAAATTCAATCCACTCAGCGCTGTACACGTGAACAATCAGCTTTCCTGTGCGGTGAGGTTCCTGTATAGTGTCGGCGTGATCTCATTTTTGGGAATACTGTGCGTGGTTGTCTGGGCCAGAGTTGATGTGCGCTCAGTCTAAAGCAACTCGCCATGCAGTGCGCTGCCAATGCTACATTTAACCTGCTTAATCCTCGAGTCAAGTACGATATAATGAACCAGGCTTTCTCGATTCAATCTAAAGTACTGCAGGTCAGAGCACGAACCTTGTATCTGCGTGGGCTTGACACTAAATTCGCCCGTCTCAATTTGCATGAGACACCCGCAAACTTAAAAGTCGATAAGAAAAACAAAGCTGCCATTAGGCACGCCCAAGCATTAGGCGCGTGAGCGCGGCACAGCGCAAGAAACGTGCAAAGTAAATCTAGAAGACTGGTGGTTGCGTGCTTTGTTTTCCTAAAATCCGCTCTTCTTCTGCTGCATTGGCGAAATTCTTGGATTTTTTCTGCAATATTGCAGAAATACTGCAGAAGACACGTTTTCATCGCCAACAAACCCGCCGTAAGCTCAGAAGCAGACCTACGCAGCGTGCGTTTCTGCGAGCGCCGCCGACTGCCGATCCACACTACCGGAGTGACGATGGCGCCACCTTTAGGTCGATCTCGCGGCGAATAGTCAGCTCGCCGATGCAACAATATAGCGTGTTCTGCCTCCATGCTGCGTCTTGAACTCTAGCGACAGCTTTGACATCATTTTTATTCTTAAGAAAACTGTTAAAAATTGGAAGATACTGTTATCAATGTATTGAAGGAAATGTTCTAGTATTCCGAATCATAGCAGCAACTCGTTTTAAAGTTCATCCTTTACCCATTACGACTGAGAAATAGAACTATTCATTGGTGTTTTTAACACTAAACAGAAATAAAAAAAAACTGCAAATATATGTCGAAACCAACGGACGTGTTCATTGTTATGAGCATTTTACGACATTCGAAAAATTCCCGAGGCCTTCCTGCTGAAAAGAGGCATTGTCTAGAATTTCTAGATTTCAGTGGAGCCGTACACCAGCCAATATTTGCACAGCTATTGCGCAGGATTGATTGATTGATTGATTGGTTCACAGGAAGGGAAAGGCGCAGTATCTGTCACATTTGTTTCTGTGGACACCTGAACCGCGCCGTAAGGGAAGGGAGGAAGGTGGGAGTGAAAGTGGAAAGAGAGAAAGGGGAGCCGTAGTGGAGGGCTACGGAGTAATTTGGACCACCTGGGAATCTTTAACGTGCGCTGACATCGCACAGCACAAGGACGCCTCTTCGTTTCGCCTCCATCGAAACGCAGCCGCCGAGGTCGGGATCGAACCCGGGTACTCCGGCACAGTGGTCGGGCGTCTTACCACTGCACCACCCCGGCGGGGCAATATTGCTCAGGACTGCGCAGTGCTCACGCACAGTTTGTGCACCCAGCCTTGCGTTGTCTCATTCCTATTCGCAGACGACTCCGTACCAGAAAGAAAAGGTATAATGCACCTGTTGCGATCTAAGTGCTCCCATATGTCTAATTGTCAATGAGCGCGAAGCACTATGATAGGTTTGCAGTGTACTGAAGACAAGGCTTAGCAAACACAGCGCGGGAGGACTTACAGTATTTAGGGAGAAAGGCTGTGCGGATCGCAGGGGGATCTAAAACTGTAGCATGAGAAACTAACCTGACCTGTATTCCGAGTTTTCGTCGTTTTCAGAAGCGTTGTTTTGCGCCCTCCCCTCGAGACATCTGATTTGTGGAAACACCAGAACCGGAAGTCTGTTCGGCTGCCATCACTTCCCGTTAGGGCACTTCGATCAGATGAGGGCTAAAATTGCGAAAACGACGCAAACTCGCGATACGGGCCCTGCGCGCAGCGCCGCCGCGGATTCGAATCTAGTTCTCGCTGGTGTGAAGTTTTGTTTTTTACTCGTAAATGCCTAAGCACAACATTATTGCATATCCCCCCCCCCCCCCCCCCTCTTCCTCTACTCAACCACACATGCGCCGGATACAGGCTTTTCATGCTAAGACATGAAAGGTATATGAGTTACGCCTAACAGCACTACAACAACCATTATTCCATTATAGATTAATTGTTAGTGACATAAACTATGCTACCCCCCCCCCCCCCCCGCCCCTAAACTGTACTTTGTGAGGGCTAACCGAAGCAGGCAGTCCCATTTTACTCGTTTTTGGCCAGAGTGTGCGGCCCGATGCATTATAGTGCATGGGCCGAGGACAGCTGGATGAAGACCGATAGTCACGGCTGCCCGCCGCACTTGTAGCCTGTCCCTCCCGTTCTTTTGTCTTTCCTCAGTCGCATGCAATCCCTGCATTTATAAAGGAGCGGTCTTCATTCGCTAGAGGCGCGCTCGCTGCCTCCATTAGACGGATCGGCGGCACACACACCCGCAAGAAGCCATGCCATCCAGTCAACCTGCGGGCGCCGTATACAAAAGGAAAACGAACGCCACAGGAAGGCTCCTAGTCCTATAGCGCTGCTTACTCAGTGTACGTAGCCGTTTCCGGGACGAAAATACGTCGCGGTGGCAACAGCAACGGTGGTGCTGTCTGAGATAACGTCTTCCGCGAGAAACTCGGTCACCCTAAAATGCGCCTCCGATCAGATCGCCAAAGGGAAAGGCGGAGAGAAGGAGACCGCAGGGGGTAAAAGCAAAGAATGGGTATTGAAGACGACATGCGCGCGTTGTCTACGCGCTGTCGAGGCGAAGTCGGATTAGTTTTCTTCATCTGGAAGTGGCTTTTCGGCAACCGTGCTGTGAAATGGGCTCTGCTCTCCGTGCTTAGAGCAAAGAGCCGAAGTTCATACTTTAACAAAGGAAAAAGAGGGCTCAATCTTCGAAGGACTCATCCTTCTATGCATGGGATTGAGTTTTAACTTAGCACGCGCGAGAGTACTGGAAGGGGTACATATCTCCGAATAACCCGGACTGCGCAGAAGATATTTCAACATTCATTTTGAAAAGCGCGAAGAGTTTCTGTGCGGCCCTCCCGCATTCAAGAAGTGAATCTCGGAAACCACACGAACTCACAGCAGCTCACGACAATGAGCGAAGAGTGAGAATTCTTCGAAGCCATTCCGCTCACGGACGCATGCCTCGACTTCTTCCTACCTCACTCTCGAGGCCGTCACGCTCATCGAATTCGAAGGGCGAGAGGGTGCAGTGCCGTCGTCCACAACGGCGATACGCACAGTGGCCAAAGGCGCGTTACAAAGGCCATCCTGACAAAGAAAGAAAGACCTCGAGTAGTGCAAGAGGGGAAACTGCAGGGCCTTCTATTGACTCTTGGTTTCCTGATGCACACCGGGCGCACTTTGCCACCTGAAGAAGCACCACGTGACCTCTGCAGCTGGCATGCGTGCACCCACACGCACGCACAGAACGCGCAGTCGTCGTCATAACGTGCGCGATGAATAACGCCACCCTTTATGGCCGTCTCCTCCCTCCCTTTCATGGGCGCGCGGGTTGTTTACGCGTCACAGCGGCGGTCGTCGTAGCGGTCCAGCTGCAGGCTTCCTTTCCTCGAGGAGGAGGTGGCGAACTGCTGCCGACGACGTCCTTTCAAGGTTGGCCGCCGCGCAAGGGAATGCATCGCTCACCGTGTACTCGCTTCGTCGGCGGCCATTTCATTTTCCACGTCGTTAGAGAGGTGCTTCCGGGTCATACGCTGCACCCTGCCAAGTGACTCCCAGGCACTGCTGCCAACAGCCACGCCGATGGTCAGGGAGAGAGAGAGCGCCGGGAGCTTCGAGTTTGGAGGGCGTTCTGTTGAGCCGCATGCTGGTAGTGACTATTTCGGCACTGTGAAGCGATTACATCGCGACGTGTGCGTAGGAACCTAGTCTAGCTGCAGTCATTTTGGCCCGAAAATAATAAATTAAAAATAAAAGATGGAATGAACAGCATCTAGTAAGCGCCAAGCCTCCCCCCCCCCCCCCCGCCCCCTCCGTTCCTCTTAGTTTAGCCGCAGTCATTTTAGGCCGAAGTTAATATGAAAAAAAAAAAAATCTAATGAACAGCATCTAGTAAACATCGTCAGTTGACGACAAGCCCCCCTCCCCCCTTCCTTTCCAATGGACTTACGCATTAATATAGTTAGATTTGCTTAAAATGATGTTGGGTACTACCTGTACGGACTATATTTTATTGGAGAGCTTAGAACTGATTTTACCTTTTGTGAATAGACTTATTTTCTCAATTGACAACTCACCGTGACCTGATCGGCTGCCATTACATTCCTTGATGAATTGGGGATGCTGACGGCGATGCTATAAACTACAAATAGCGGGCGAGGCATAAGCGTCCATGTTACTGGAGTTGTGCATAAAATGATGTATAACGGTAACAGAAAATAAAGGAACCTGGATCCCATAGCATCGAAAGTCATCATCCACCTTTTCAGCAGCTCACAGTGCCACTACTAAATGCTACAGCTACCGTTGCCGCAGCTACTGCTATTAATGGCAGAAGTACTACATTGCTACCGTTACCACTGCTTCGGCAGCTGCAACAACTGATACTTCGATCTATGGCACTGCCACTTCTACTACGAATGCTGCCAATGCTGTAATTACACAAAGTTGTAGAATTATGCAATAATATACGTCGTAATCACCGGAAGTCTTTTTTTTTTTTATGAAGCTATAATTGATGCATGAAACGAACGCACGTGATGTAGAGATACGTATAGTTACATTTAAAAAAAAAAAAAAAAAAACGTTTACGGAGGCTTTTGAGCGAAAGTTCGGTTCTTCATTGCTCGTTGAAGGCCACGCCGCAGACGACGGCCAATCGAGCAACGAACTGACGCGCTAGTGAACCCTGGTCCAGGTTATGCGAAGAGCAAGTATTTGGGTAAGTTGTCTTTCCGCTTACTGGAATGGATTACTGAGAAAGAAAGAAAGAAAGAAAGAAAAGAAAGAAAGAAAGAAAGAAAAGAGAAGAAAGAAAGAAAGAAAGAAAGAAAGAAAGAAAGAAAGAAAGAAAGAAAGAAAGAAAGAAAGAAAGGAAGGCCGTGCTCAAGGGCTGATTTTTTCTTCTTGGGACGCAGAGAGAGTGAAGGAGATGTGTCCTCCACGTAGGCTGCCACGTTGGCACGCGCCCACCAGGTTCACCCCGAGGGCGCCGTCTTCCCGCCGCCGCGTGTGAAAGAGCGCTGCCACTGACTGTAAAAGCAAAGCTCTACTACGGGCATCGGCGCTCCGTTCATCGACGGACGCGTTCTGCCTTCGAAAAGCCGCGCAGCGTTCGGCACCAGCGGCAATAAGACCTGCTGCCGAGTAAAGTGCTCTTGTTCTAACTCCCGCCTGAAATTAAAATGCATTTAGTGTGAAAGTTGAGATACACTGCATTTCTGATATTGCTGTTGTTTTTTTGTCTTTTTTCTCATAGTGAGTTTGATCAAAAAATTTTCGACCGTTGCTTCTCCCTTTTCTGCCGTATTTTCCATCTCTCACGGTTCAAAAGTACATTCCTGATATTTATTCTGATAGCCTCAATTAATTTTAATTTCTCTTGATGCGATTCCGCGTAGCGGAATGGAGTGAGGAGAATGTTAAGCTGATTCTCGAGCGTCCTTTTATACTAAAGTATCCTATAGAAAAAAAAAAAAAGAAAAAGAAAGCTCTGTATTAGATGCATCGTACTTCTCTCTGTTCAGAACAACACGTGCTGTAGAACAGTGACAGCGACCTACAAAATGCACTGCTTATTCTCATGACATTATCAAATGGTCAGAAGAAGTTATGCTTTAGAAATTTCGAGGCGCCAAAGGCTTAGCTCTAAACCGAGTATCTAGCAAAAAGAACAAGAGAGCAAAGCTCCCGACTCCGGCTAGTCGGAGTGTGCACCATAAAGGAATAATTCAAGGTAATGGTCGCCTTTTCGTGGCCGTTGTTCACTCCTTCTTCGTCTTTCACAGGTCGGCCAAATGAGGCAAGTACGTCCGGAAGTGACTGAGAGCGTTTTGCCGAGGCATGCGTCGCCAACACGCATTCGGAGCGCCTCGTGCACGCCGGCGCATTATGGTAATCGCGGCTAATTTGCCACCAACGACTACGCATGAAGGTCGCGCAGCACACAGCGGTCGTGTGCATAGCGGGGCACGTGCCGGGAACCCCGCTGTGACGCGCGGCGCTGCCACGTGTGGGACCGCTAGGAATGGACGCGACAAGGCACGGAAGCACTACGACATGGACTGCAACAGGTCAGGAAAACAATCGAACAGTTGTCTGTTGCGTACATGCCCCAGCACGGCTGATATGGAAGCGGTCGAACCTGCAGCTGTGCAAATATGAGACACATTCAGGCCATCTGCATGCTGTCTTTCGACTATCTTTTGTCCTTTGATACAGTCCAAGGTGGCTGCCGGTCGAAAAGGGAATTAAAAGCGGATCACACGCACACAACTAGTGGGCTTGGCGGGATAACACGGTACCGCATACACTGCATGCATGCCGTGCGTCAGCTCACGGAAATCGGAAGAAATCTGGAACATTGGTGTGCAGGGGCCAAAGAAAGTAATAAAATTCCTATAAGGAAAGATGTTAGGCAAGCAGACACGATCTCCTCGGTATACTATTCACAGCTTGCTTAGAGGGGGTATTCAGAGACTAGGAATGGAAGCAGTTAGGGATAAGGATTGATGGAGAGGGATCTCAGTAATCTGCGATTCACTGATGGCATTGGCTTGCTTTGTAATTCACGACATGTATTGCAAATAATGATTGATGTCCTAGACAGGGAAAGCAGAAAGGTAGGCCTAAAATTAAGAAGACTAAAGTAATGTTCAACAGCCTCCGGATGGAACAGAAGTTTGCAATAGGCAGCGAAGCACTTAGGACAGGTAGTAGCCGTAGACCCGGACCATGAGTGGGAAATAACTATATAGGAAAATAAATTAGGATAGAGCATTTGTCATGTACTTGCATATTATGACTACCAGCTTGCCGGTATCGCACAAGAGGAAAGTATATAAAAGTGGCATCTTACCTGTACTCGCCTAAAGGGTTTTACTATTGAGGACAACGCAGAGAGCCATGGAAAAGAAAATGGTAGGTGTAACGTTAAGAGATAGAAAGCGTGCAGAGTGGGTCAGAGAAATAACTCGATTTAGTGACATTCTAGCGGAAATCAAAGAGAAGAAATGGGCATGGGCAGGGCATGTAGTGCGAAGAGAGGATAACAGACAGTCGCTAAGGGTAATACGTTGAATTCCAAAGGAAGGAAAGCGTGCATGGAGCGGGCAGCAGAAAGTTAGGTGGGCGGATGAAGCTAAGAAGTTAAGTCGCCATATGCCACTTGGACGCATGGACCGCATCATCGTTCACTCCTGGACTTCATTACATCAGCTAAACCTTTTTTTTTTTTTTTTTTACCATACCCTTCATCCATCATAACATATATCGTTTTATGCCCCGAGGTTACAAAACATCGCAAACAAACAAACAAAAACATTTGCTGTACCTTCTGAACTTATCCGCTCTAGACTGATGAGAATGACAATCAAGGTTTTAATTTTGAGACTCGAAGTACCCACGACAAAAAGCGAGCCGAAGCGCACTAGGAGCTGCCGCTGTGGCTTGCATATTTTGACGGTGACTGTACAAGACTACATTTTTTTGTTGTTAGCTTGTTCGCTGTTATTTTATTCATAGAGGTCCTTATGCGAATGGGTAATAATTCACCTGATGCATAAGCATCCCAGTGGCAAATATTAGTTTCACTAAAAAAAAAAAAAACAGTGATTGATAATGTGGATAAAATTTGCCTCCGCGCACAGATACATTTTCTACGCGTCTTGTACTGTAGGATAGGTGTGCAGTACCCTATATAACAATTATCTGTTTACTCCGAATAGATTCTTAGAAATCATGTATGTATACCGACATACTATGGCAATGTGCAGGTGAGGGTAGAATGTGACCTCCGACTGCGATTTCGTGCGATTCGACAACACACACACACACACACACACACACACACACACACACACACACACACACACACACACACACACACACACACACACACACACACACACACACACACACACACACGCGCGCGCGCGCGCGCGCACGCACGCACACACGCACACACACACGCACACACACGCACGCACGCACGCGCACACACACACACACACACACACACACACACACACACACACACACACACACACACACACAGAGAGAGAGAGAGAGAGAGAGAAAATGAATTGGCAACGTTTGGTAAGTAAATGTCGAACGCCCCAACCCGCCACTCGAGCTCACTAAAGAGATGCCGGCATTCTCCAGCAACGTCAGTTCTGATAATCAGTGCAGAGGATAATAATGATGGAAATTATATTGACGATGATTATGATATGACTGGTTCTCCTAATGGATAATCCACGTACGAGGCCAAGAGTAACATTAGCATATTCTCTGCCTAGATTTTACAATTCTCTGCCTAGGTCTATTCACACTTAGGCATGCGACCGGCTGTCGCATGCGACAAGGGCATGTGACAGCCGGTGCGACAGCCGGGCATGCGACCGGCTGCCTCATGCGGCTGTAGGAGCCGCTCATCTTGACTCATGTTCACACTTGCAAATGCGACCGCGAGTCGCATTTGCTTGCATATCTGGACTGTTCACAGAGTAAAGCTAACTTCCGTTCACTTCAGCTGAGCCACTGATTGGTTACCGGGTTGCGACTTGCAGTCGCAAAGCTGGAAAATCGATCAGTGGTCGAACGGACTGCGACTGTCGCTTTTCGACCAATGAGACCATTTGCGACTATTTTCGACAGTCGCTTTTCGCGTACAACCTCCACGAGTTGCAAGTGTGAACGGGCATTTACACGCAGCCCGACCACTTTGGAAAGTCAGGTAACCCAGCAAAACCGGCTTCGCTATTTTTTATTCTTTTCGCATATGCTCTTGATACAGTCGACGAAAACTACAAAGTGAAGGACGTTTGGTTTGCTCTGGATTTTCCCCTGCAAGTGTTCCAGTTTCTCTCCTGATGTCTTTTTTTTTTTTTTCGTTTATCCTCGAAGGGCAAGGCTGATACGTAATTTTAACGCGTGCATCATTTTCCTTCTAGACTGGAAGACATGACTTAAAATGCGTCGGCGTCGCGTTTCACTAACGTGAAAAAAAGGACACATTCGCAAGGGAAATATATAGCTTAACAGGATATACTGCTGTCTGGGTCCAGTGAAATGGGAACGAGCAATTCAAGCTCGAAAACGCGCAAACAGCAATAAACTTAAACAAGTTTGGAGGACCGACTTCTTTACTGTGCTAGGAGTATCCTTAATGATAACTCGCGATGCCAGGAAAATTAATCTCACAAGTGGTTAATGTCCAAAAGTAAGAAAGAGGGCAAGAATTACTGCAGATATAGAGAACTTGTGAGGGACCCTGCGTACAAGGGGTACTGTATCGTTTAAGTTCCGGTACGTCGGTAATTGCAAATCTGGTCATTCAGCGTGAAGCTGCTTACGCTACAGTAAATAAATTAAGGGTGGGAACGAATGCAGTACTTCCATACAAGAATAGAGAATGAAATTTAAGTTCGGTGAGCGATTAAAAGCAACAGCGGTCTTTTGCCCGGCTTAAGGCATAACAAATCATTTGCAGGAAGGAATGAAGGAACGTGGGAAAAGGGGTTACTAGGCAGCAGTCCTGTCCGTAAAGGAAACGGAAAATAAGTAAATCCTGCGCTGGCTGTTATGCGGGCTGCGGAAGACTAGGGCGTCACCGTCTGTTTTCTCATCACGCCCTCCGCGCCTCAAACCGGCGTCAGAAGAGAAAATTGGACGGCGCTCAGCGTCGGAACGAACTATGGATGAAGAAAGCAGACACGGTAAAGCCATGCACACGCAGAGACGATACTGCAGACCGAAAACTTTGTGAGTAACGTTCTTTCGTGCGGGCCTCCATGGTGGAAGCAAACAGGGGCGATGCATCTCAGAAGCAGCAGACGAATATTCTCTGTACTGCTGCAGGAGCAGACGACACAAATTGAAGCAAAAGAGCTCCGGGGGAGCGAAAAAATGCAAAAAGGCCAACACAAAATGTCAAGGCATTCCGGCGGCGGCAACCGTTGTAGTACCAGGGAGAGACGGCAAAGACCGGTTTAACCACGAACCAGAAACGGAGAAGAGGGAGAGCGAGAGAGAGACGTGTAGCAGTTGCAGATGACGTGAGGAGGAGGGTCGCCTCAAGGAGGAAAGATAGGGGCGCGCTAAGACGCTGGAGGAAGACACCTCTCCCTTGGCGGGCGAGGAGGTCTGGGGTCCCACAAGAGAGATCGGTGGTTCAGGTAGGCAGGCAGGTAGGTAGGCAGGAAGGTAAGTGCTACAAGGCGGTGGTTGGGGGGACGGCCCGCAGCCAGATTTCCTGGAATCCGACTTGGCGAGGGGCTTAGCGGTGATGGTAGTGGCGCAGGGGGGGAACAAGTTTGGCGTTTTGTTCCTGCCTTTCTTTCTCTGCTCGCGCAGGGGTCTCTGTCGTCTCTCGCTCTCCCGTCGCTCCCCACTGCTTTTTGTTTTAATGTCTTTACTTGATCAGAGCGCATCTTGCTACACGTCTCGCAGATCTGCGCATGCCTCCTCACCCACCTGCCTGCCTACCCAGGTACCTGCGGAGCCGGCCACGCTGCAGAGAGCCCGGAGGGGGTGCAGCTTTCTTCTTTTTCGTTCTCTCCAGCCCTCTCTCGCGTACCTGCCCGCTTCTTTCCCCCGCCATCGCTCTTTCTGCGGCCACGAGCTTTCTTTGCCGCCCCTGGAGGAGATTGTTTCTCGCGCACTGTCCTCCCTTCCTTTCCCCTAGTGCAGGGCGCCGTGGCAAGCGTGTCGGGAGGCTACAGTTGTCGGGCGGCTACGTCCCCGCGTGCCTCGGCTGCGCTAATCAGCGGGGACCCCTCCCATGCCACGGGTACGTGGCACGGCACCCAGCGAGCGACCTTGCCGACGTCGCCAGTTCACCGCCGGAGCCTGCCTCCCACGGACAACGAGAGCCGTTTTCCCTGGGCCGCCCGCACACCTTGCGGTGTGCTCCCGACGGAATCTGTTCTGCAGGTCAGTATAACGTGTTTCTAAATATGCACGCAATCGGAGAGAACGAGCGATAAGCGCAGCTCAAAAAAGGCGTCGTAAAAGCCTCGGCAGAAGCCACGTTGCTCGACAGGTATACAGGACGCGAAGATCCGGTATGCAGCAGTTGGATACCTTGTCGGCGCTGTCCGCGTATTTCGCGTTTCCCGCGTCTTTTTGCCGCGTACAACGTTATTCATCGTTGGCTCTCTGTGGCGATCCCTTATGCAAACAAGCGACGTATCCTAACGCGCCGTCGATTTTAGCCTGCGCCAGATTTCGATAGCTGACCACATGGTCGAAGCAAGATCTTCGGAGCTCCCAGCAAGCAAAGCTGCCTCCCTCCCTTCCTCCCCCCCCCCCCCCTCCTCACACACACACATACACACGTTCTGGTGCATGGCTTGGCGTGTTCCAGGACGGCACGCTGGCAAAGCGAGGAAAAACTTCCGCGAAGCCTTCGTCCGGCTCCACCCCAGGTCTCTGGCCACCTCGCTAACCGAAGGGGCAGCGAACTTCGTGGAAGACGCACCGTAAGCACCTGCACACTTTGCTGGCAGGGATAATCCGTTACTGCACGTGCAAGTGACGCCCACCCCACTCCTGCCGGGTGCGGGAGAGAGTGGTCGTTCCGCCGGTGTTTCAAAACCAGAAGCCCCCGCACGGTCTCCCTCCTATTACCTACGAGGACCACAGGAGCTCTTTGGAACATGTCTCTGCGACGGATGGCAGTGCGGTTTTCGGACTCCGGTAAGATGTTTCTTCTCGTTCGTAGGCGTACGCTTGTGATTGCACGTGTCGGTGGTGGTTGAGGAAAGGACTCGAGAGTGGAGAGGGCGCCGCCGCTAAGTATGTCCAGACAACACGTGGCTTACCGGAAACAGCAAACCCGTTGATGAACGGCCGGCAATGAACCTGTAGTGTGCACGCGGTCGCCTGCTATACCAAATCTAAAAAGTCGGTTGCCGGAAATTCCACATCGCTGACAAGAACTCGATAGGTTGCGTATTTCCCTCCGCAGCTCGCTTCTGCGGCGAAGATTTCTCTGAGTACTAACTCTTGCTACAACTGTCCGCTGTTTAGTGCATATTTAAAGCAGCGATGCGCATATTAAGCCAGTGCTAAAGGTTGGCGTCGGAACTTTCTAGACATAAGAGTATCGTGTTAGGCTTAGTGCGCACATGAAGGCTCGAAACTTCTGCAAAGCTTTCCTTCTACTATTGCCTCCGCCGTTCAATTTATTAAATATTGCTTTAATAGTATTCGCGTCTTAGAACAGCGACAATCCTACACTGAGCCAAAGGTCCGATTCAGTCTTGGGGGCTACGCAAATTCAAGAGTTAGAACAAATTGTGCCTGGACAGGTGTCACACTGGAAATGAAAAATTGCAGTCGCTGGAGTTAAAATCGATGGATTGGCATTCGCATAAACCTATTTGAATTTTATTTTATCACGCGAAACAAATACGGGACAATGCTGCCGAATAGTGATGATATTACGTAAACGGCTGGCACAACGTGTGGTTGGCGGTTGCATTATTTGTTTTGTAATTCGTGGTTTAGTCGCAGGGCGCCATAGTTACGTGGTGAAATGAAGTAAATATGTTTGATGGGATAGAACAGATAAAGGGAAATTTGCCTTGGATATGATGTAACGACGTTCATAGCGACGATGAACATGCGATGCAGTTTGAATTGAAAGCATTCCGCTTGAAGATCGAACTTTCGATAAACAGGCACCTGATTTGCTGACGCTGCAGCGCACTTTCAAGCAATGCTGTCTCGTTGCCTTCTCGCAGGTTCCGATCCGCTGCGCGCGCGCGGTTCGCGAGAAAACGAGACTTCGCGCTAAAGACGCCGTGAAAAGGGAGAGAGACAAGAAATAGCGAAAAGAAGGAACGACAAAAAAAGAAACGGAAAGGAAAGCGTGTAATTCGATTCTGTGCGGAATTAAGAAAAGGACACGCAGTGCCGCGGAACGATGCACGAAAAGCGTGCCTCCGAAAGCAATACCTCGCATGGGAACAGAGGGAGGGCGGGTGTCCCGAGGCTTACCGGACGATGCTCGAAGGTTGAGAAGGAAAAATAAAAAGACGGGAAAAATAGAAAACGCGGTATTTTTTTCTGCCGAGAGATCTTCAGTGAGGGAGCCCCTGTCGAAGGCATTTAATAGCCGCGAAATCTTAAGGGCCCTACTGGAAGTCACGTTCTATTGTCTCCTTCACCTTTTTTCTTTCTCGAAAATTTTTTTTTTTTCATTTTTTTTTCCTTCGTCCCTCCTGCGCGACTCCCGCGCAACCGCATGCGCGGACTTCTTCCTGCTACTGGTGGCGCGGTCCCCCTCTTGGCAAGCTCTTAGCGCACCGTTGCGTAGACGGCGACCCCCCAATCCTTCCGTTTAGAGGCTAGTCGGTTCTGGCTCCTTCTCTTCACGCATGCTTCCCTTGCCTTTTTTCTCCTGTATTTTTTTTTCTTATTTTCTCACTAAGGCTTTCCCGGTGTGTGCCTTCGGTGCTTCTTGGGCTTTTCGTTTCTTCGCCCCTGTTCGTGTTTCTCTCTTCTTTTTCACGGGACGTTTCACGGCGTAATCACGCTGTGCGCTTTCTCCAACAAGCGGTCAGCCAGCGCCGCACGCGGTCAGTCGTGAAGAACAATGCACCTAATTAGAAACAATGTCGTCGCTCGAGTGGAGTTCTGCGGTGGCTCCCTCCTGCTTCCTCGACTTTCACTGCTTCTTCTTACCTGTGACGAAAAGAGAGAAAAAAAGGCGCGAAATCTCTCCCGTAACTTGCGCCCGCTTGGATACGCTTTGACAATCGTTTTGTAACGGAGCTTTTGTTTATCTATCCTTTTATGTATTCCGTTGCAATTTCCTGCGCCTGGAAAAATCCAAGAGGCCACAGTAAAAAGGCAACAAAAATTGTGGCTTTGCATTTCGATAACCGAGCGCTTGATATTTGTCTATGCATACTGTCTAGTGTTCTTGCCACGCTTTCGGTATATTTTTGTTGTATCTACTAACGCTGTGGACGATGGCTATAGATGCATTTGCAAGGAAACTGGAATGTTACCGATCGTGTCTTTGATGAAGACGTCGCTCTCCTTTTTCGTGCTGTGAATTTATGCACAGGCTGTGACTAAAGTATTTCTTATGTGAAACGAATGTACGCCTAGCTATCAACATAATTACGAAATACACCTGTTGCCTGAACGTAAGTTACTAGCTTGTTACTATGTTACTAGCTTTATGTTACTAGCTTTCTCAAAAGTTTGATTCCAAGGAGTTTGCTTCAAACCGTGTAGTGGGGCTTTTGCGGCGTTCATGGTGGAAAGCGCAATGTGCCGGAGAAAACGAGTTTTCTCACAATCAGGAAGTTTAAAACGCCGGAACATGACCCATGCAGTAAAATTCTGTGACTTCTGAAAGGGGGTTTACAAATCTACCGCGTCATTTCCTTCGCGAATCTTCGCTGCTCACACATTGTTCAAAAATCATCGGAATAGGCAGATTCTCGATCCATTCACTTGCCGCAATAGGACGCTAGCTTCGCTTCGGGCTGTTTGTCGCGCCTCCGTGCGATACCCCGCATTCAGATGAGGGCTTGTCCAGGCAACGTTACGCTGTCGCAGTCAGTATAGTTACTCTAGCGGAACGCATGCGCGTACGTCCTCTTCTATTATTAGCGTCTATCCGAATCCCCGCCCCCTTACTCTCGCCCCGATTCCCGCGCTCTGCACTCCCCCGCCAATGCATTTTCCTGGGAGACCATTGTCGAGGGCGATTCCTGTGTGTGCGTGTGTGCTGCACGTTGTCGCAACCTGCCGTCGCGGGCAACAATGGTGCCTCTACTGTATAGCACAATGCGGTCGACCATAGCATCGCGGTGGGGCATTGGGTAACGGGGCGATGGTCTGCTCTGCTCTCCTTCCTCCATTCTGTGCTTTGTAAACGTGACTGCAGAGGTCACGATCATCGCAGTCACAGTGGTGCCCCACTTGATTTCACTGTGCGTTGAGCACAATGCCTGTCTGCAACACGGCTGTATCAGACTGCAAGCTTGAATGGGTATATTGGACGATTGTATCACTAAAATGACTACACGAAACGCTCCTTCAAGTGACAGCTCTGTTTAAAAAGACAGTGAACACATTTCTGTCCCAATATAGCTATCACTAAAAAAGAAAGCAATTCTTTCTTTCTGGGTATGTTGATGTTTGTTCGGCAGCCATAGTCGCATTTATTGTAGAGTAATTTGCATTTATAAAATTAGTCGAGCGTCGCGATCCCCTCCTCAAAAAAGCGCTTTGTCGACTAATGCAGTATACTCACAAAACTGGCTGACGAAGGTCGCACCTGCCCCTTTTGTTTCGTGCCCTACTCTAGCTTATTAAAGCTCCGTTTTCAGGGCATGCAGTGTTTTTGTCCTTAGGACACTCACGTGTATCCGTGCATACCAATTTAGTTTATTCTCCGTTTCCCAATAAGGTTCATCTCTCCAGGTGATACGCATGCTGACGTCATCAATGAGTTGCTCGTTTTATTAGAGTTCGTGCCTTGTGTAGTGCATAGTATTTTGTTGGCGCGCCTTGAAGCAAATGAGCGAGCCATGACCGGTGATCGGTGTGGAATTCCTTGTTGATATGACCGTGCATACAAGCATTGCCAAAGCTGAAATTCCTCGTTCAAATGCCAGTTTCGTATTGGCGCAAGCATTGATGCGAGTGGCAGTGATGGGAATGGCATGTACAGTTCCAATAAGAACAGCGAATTCAACAGCGGCTTTTCTCAGCTGGGAACCCGTACGCGAACGAGCATACTGAGCGCCTGGCGGGAACGAGCTCACAGGTGGTGAGGACGCCACGAACGCTAGGAAATGGTGAAAGGAAAATGAGAAAAAAGAAATGCTTGGAAGTGGGGTAGATGAAGCCAGCACTACTCGCATTCACTCCCAACCTTCAACCTCTGTAGGCGTGCGCAGGCACCAGATCTACCGTGTCGAATAAAGAGGCGACGCAAGAAAAGTAGGATGAGGCATTAGAAGCTGCAGATATAATCAAACGACAAACAAAAGAGCAAAAAACCAGAAGCGACACTTGAAACAACCGAATCATGGTCAGAAGAAAATAAAACTAGGTTTGGAGAACCGGGGAGGGGGCGGTTCACCAAAAATGCGACGAGAGAGGTGGAGGGAAGCTGAGAGGGCGGCGGCCATCTTGAGGCAGCCCGTCTGACTGCATGCCGGCGGAGGTGGGCGCGTGATTTGAATAACTGCGAAGAGAGCAGTCAGACGGCGCTGCCGCAGTCTGGGCTTGTGCTTGCGCCTCGCTTCTTTATTTCTTTCTTTCCTCGCTTTCGTGCGGAGTGCGCTTCGCATACTTTCTTTGCAGCCGCGCCGCGAGAGAGCCATTTTGTACGTGTTTGCATGCCGTCTTCTGCACCGGCTCGCGCAGACGACACCTGAAAGGTCGGGGACCGTATACGAAAGGGAGAAAAGGGGGCGTTTGCTCATACGAGAGCATGATGAGCGGCCGTATATCTCTTGCACCCCTTACCTGGAATTGCCCTGATTTGTTATTATTACTTTTTTTTGTACTCACACCTTCGCAAATGACAGTGACTCGTCGGTCTCGTGAAAATGCTAATCTACTGAGGGCACACACGTTGTCCGTTTTGTCCTTGTGCGATTAGGACAGCATCTAAACAATCTTTCTCGTGAAAATTCGCGGAAGGGCATTTTGCGCATGCGGACGATGTAGCTTTTCCAGGACTGTTTACTTGTTTCGAATGTCATGTGATATTTTCAGCCCTGATTGCTTTTCACTAATCGCACGCCGTTCGCGACTGCATGACAGGTGCAAAAACTCACAAAATATAGGCGGATAACTCTCCACGCTTCCTGCACTGTTAAAGTGACAGTCTACCAAATTTTTCGATTTCTTTTTTTTTTTTTTTTTTTGTCAGTCGAAGGCGTCTTTCCAAAATTGACGAATATACTGCTGTGACGCAGAGAAACATGGCGGAACATTTTAAGACCTTTTCTTTTTTTTTTTTTTTATGCAGTAGTAAGGATATACACGGCGTCTGCAAAGCTACACGTCGAGGACACGATATATAGTAGTACAGTGACCCTATGTACGGGACTAAGGTAGGTTTGAAACGAAATAAAATTCATAAATGCACTAAATAAAACAAGTCAAAGCTAACAGATACCAACAACCGTTACTGCCTGTAGCAGCGCCGCTACAGGTATATAGCGGCGTCACCAGTTGCGCGATTTCTTTTTTGAAAACATTTTAAAAGCAGGTCAAGCAAATGTGAACATTAAAAGCACCCGTAATTTATTGAAATATAGAAATGTAAGATACCTTAAATTGATATAAAAACAAACTGTGTATGACTCTGTGGTATCGTAATGAAATGTAGTTCATCCACTTCAGGCGCTCCGGGCGGCTGCCATGTGTGCCGCAACGAGAGGACAGAGAATGGTGCTACCATCCACTCAGCCATGAATTTCCTAACGAATTTAAATTATAAATTTCTGCCTAAACTGTGAGCTCTGACGTCATGAATTGTGGCTACCATCATGTGGCGAGTTATACCAGAATATACCAGTATTTTTATACTCTTCTCAAGCAGTTGAGATGTCTCTTTGAACGAGGAAAATATATTCGCCGTATATATGCGTTTTACTAAACCGTCCACGTCATTTGAGTGCTTACAAGACGATCATATTTGGGCAACTATTGACACTTGAAATAGGTAAAAAATTATAAAAATGAATGACGTCTGAAAAAAGTTTTAATTCAGCCGCAATGCCATTGCATGTGAAACAAAAAAGAACAGCTATCATTTAAGGAAATAGACCACCTCAGCGTATATAGATGGCTGCTGCAATGGAGCTGTTGGCACTTCTGCTGTGCACTTCGGTTATTGTAGCAGATATTTAAAAATGAAGTGTTAGCAAGGCTAAAAGATAAGCCGAACTAAAAATAAAAATTCCTTCCACGCCACACATCTTTCCGAAATGATATCCAAGGCGTAGGCTGCTGTAACAATTTAGTTCTCCATACATGTTGCGCTGCGAAACCCGAAATTAATCACAATATATATGATTCCCTTGTTCATGGTCTCATTATAATCGTATCCCCGTTGTCTGCATGTTTAATTTATTACCGTTACTTACATCGCACTCTGTTACCGGCACAAGTTTTTAGTTGCGGTTTAAAGAAACAAAGCGTTTCCTCCCACGCGTGCATTCCTATCACATCGACCGATTTCAATTATTTCCTGTTAAAAACTCGTTTTATTATGAAAGCAGTTCAAAAGCGTTTAGCTCCAGATATTTATTGGTCACTTTTCTTTTTCGTACGTTATTGTCCGTTCAGTTGGTTTTAACCACTAGCTGGCCACTGGTTTTCCCCACCGCACTAAACGGCGCGCAGAATATGTGTAAACACCCCCATGACCATCCGAGCAAGTCTACAACTCTTTGTAGCTTTTTCTTTTCTTTTTTTTTCTTTTTTTTTTTTTTTTTTTTTTTTTTTTTTTTTTTCATTCCACGTTCTCAGTTGTCTCCAAACGACAGGGAAGCCAAGCCAGTGTTCGTGTATAAATAAAGTCGGGTTGACAAGCACGCGCGCACACTTAGCGAGAGCAGTGCGTTCCGTTCCGCTGAGCTGCGCGGTGCCTCGTGACGTAATAGCGTGACGCGCCACCGCCACGGACTTTCGTGAAGTGCGAAATTTCCTCCGCCCCTTGGTGTACGGTCGGTTGGTTCGCGCGGTCGGTTCGGCTGTCGCTCGTATGCGTGCACCGTGTCTCACGCTTCTAATTGCGTGCAGCGGTGTTGAATGACAGAGGCCGCGCAGAAGCGGCGTGTCGTGTTTCTTTTTTTTTTTTTTTTTGCAGAGAAAGGTGCCAGAAAAATACTCTCATTTTACACGAACATGCAAAGGAGTATCGAATACTTGTATGCCTACATGTAGAAGGAGTAAAATTACACTCGTGCGCAGAAGGATTATAGCGTGCTCGTACTACTCTGTGGAGGAGGGAGTATTAGCAAAGTCGTGCACCCTGTGTGCAGAAGGGAGTATTGGCACGCTCGTGTTGCATACGAAGGAGACAGTATCAGTGCACTCGTGTACATTTCGCTTTATCCACTGTCCCCGCTTCTCCACGGTGCACCTTTCCTAACTAGTACCGTCGCTACCCCTAATTTATAACAGAAAAAAAAAGCCGATTAATGTAGCTAACATGGATTCTGGAGGTTCCCTAATGAGTGTCGAGTCGTTGTTACTTGCTGTTTACTGCACGTTGCATTCTACGTTGCATGGCACGTGTGCACTTTACATATGTGGCGTGTTAATGCATGTTATATGTTATTTTAATTAAAAGCGGAACAATTAAAGAAAAAGGAAAATAAGTATCTCCACCCAGCCGCTTTGAGTAGTAGACGCGTAGAGAAAGACGCAAAATATTGGTCAAAATCCTTGCATGTGAAAGTAGAGAGGAGGGTGTTGACATTCATTATGTGTGTGTTCTGACATTAGGTGTGCAATCTGTAATTCTTCGGAGATTGGGCCTGATTGATAGTTTAAAGATTAAAATTTGGATTTATACCACAGCTGGAGCACACACCGTTTTTTACAAAAGCAAGGCTGCCATTTCGTTATCATATTTTCTTTTTCCACGGAAGAGCTTGGTCATTGAGCAATGCACGGTTTTTTGCCAAAAATATAAAGTCCAAGGGGGTTGAGTAGGGATTTCTTGTCACATGCGAGATTGCGAGAACTGGAGGTGCGAAATAAGCCCTGTGTGACGGGGATTACAAAGCCGATAGGAAGTAACAAATTAGGGTTCAGTGGGGAATTCATTAGAAGCGTGCACGTATAGGAATTGCAACGAGAGGGAGTACTAAAATAAACTGCATTTTTTGACGAGCTTGAATTTTCGCTCCTCAGTCACCCTCTTCACCGTTTGACGGAGTGGCCTGAAATTCAGTTGTTGGTGGAGCAATTTCCCCGGAGGTCTTCAACATCTCAAGAGCGCTTTACGTATACTCTTATATGAAGAGAGCGACAGGACAGTGCGGAAGAAACGTACTGACGTATGCCCCACGTGATAGCTTCCATTCGGGTGTGCGGTATGTGGACCTAACTTAATGGACGTTACAAGAAATTCCGTGGCTGGGTTTCCCATGACTGCAGAGCTCTTACTGAAAGGGTTGTCAAGCCAACTGGGGTAGTGCCGTAGGTGTGAATAGCATGCTTGAAACACGTATGGGAAGTAAAGATAGAGACAAAGAGACGTGTGTTTTCACTTTAAGATCGTGCAAGTCACGAAGCCGGCCACCTTGTTTTGGCCTACTGGACTTGTAGAACAGTTTTTAATATGCGGAGTGTCATGGGCGCTTCAGCCGCTACGTGTAAGCGAGAAACAAAAAGCGCTGGGACACTTCGCAAAATAGTGACCCGTGTACGGTGCCGGCGATTCTGTATAAGATTCGGTGTAACTACGGTACGCGAGCTTCGTCGATATTGGGAGGAAGGACTGCAGTTAACGTGTTCCGTGTTTCTTCACGCCTTTTTACGACAGCACTTCAAATTCAGATGTGCAGCCGCGCGATCGGCGGCGCGGAACACTAGCGTAAAGTTCCATCGTAAAGCTCGTTCGTCATTGCAGCCAGCGAAAAAAAAAAAAAAAATCACGTGGAGAGGAGAGGACGAAGCTATAGGGTATAACTGGTAACGACGTAGAGAGAGATCAGCAACTAGGAGAATAATAAAATGAGAAATGAAGCAAAGTCGCCCACAATAAATCGATCAATTTGGTACGTTATCTGTCGTTTTTTCTTCTTTAAGGTTTCCTTGTTTCTTCAAAGGCAGCCCACAGGTACACTTAAGTGAGGGGCCCCTCTTGGTCGGTTGTTTGCGTGCTGCTCTGACCGAAATGCATCAGTTGACAATCTCGGCTGCAGCTCTCCGTTTGCAAGCACACAATAACTAAGCAAACAAGCGTTAAAAAAAGAACAAAAAAAAAAACGGGCAAGTGAGCGCGGAAAGCATCGGTGCGCTAGCGGGCGAGCCAGCGGTGCGCTTTTAATGGTCACGTAAAGATAGCGATCGAAAACCGGGTTCTTATGCGTACGTGAACGGCTTCGCGGAGTTACTGCTTCAGGCTGGGTGTAGCAGGTTTCGGAGAGGCGCTAGCTGGCGGTATTGGAAGAGGAGAAAAAGAGAAAAAAAATGTGGCGGATAGACGGTGGTTCGATCGCCGCGTATAATCTATCCGGTCGCTTAATGTAAGCTGGTTTTCCCGAGCGGAGTTCGTTTCCTGCCGAAACAAGGACGGTCCCGTTTCGAAGTAGATAAATGAGCAAAGAAAAGCTATAATACATGAACAGCGGGAGAGAGGAAGGAATGAAGGAGAAAACGAGAGGGAGAAAAAGCGACGTGTTATAATTGCCTTCGATCCACCTCTGGTCTGCTCAACGATTTAATGTAATCCATTGTAGCACGCGATTGGCATGGTCCCGTTGATTGGAATCTACTTAGGAAGTCTTCCAGTTTATCGGAGCCGCATCCTTCGTGGAATTCACGATACTGCAGGCGGCGTAAAATTGTTTTTTTTTTTTTCAGGCATTAGTTTGAGCAACTTCCGGTAAACGACTCCAGGCATTTCAATTACTTGGGCATTGACTGCGCGGTAAGCCCTTGGTGCTCACAACTTAATCATGTTGGCAGGACATTGCAAGTGTTTTGGTTGGCAGTCAGCTTCTTTCTTTTTTCTTTCTTTGCCGAGTAATCAAGGTGGGCTATGAGGAATTTCATTATGGAGCTTTCTTGATAAGCTTAAGCAGCTTGAGTTCTCCAAAATGCCTGAAAATATCATGCGTACGAAATTTCCTCTCCACCTATACATCATAATGCAATCGGGTTCAAACGTGTGACCTCGTGCTGAGTGACAAGATAGTTTATTAAGGACACTACATTGTGAAGAAGAGGAAGGGCACAAGTTCGCTCCTGCTGTATGTGGTATGTTCAGCAGAGCACTTCAGAGTCGAATATGTATTATACGCAATGGACTAAAACCGCTCCATACAACCTTGAGTCATACTTCGACATGTCAGCGGCTGTTGAATCAAAGCACTCTACTTAGTTTTTCCTGATTCGGCATTGTTGGGACTGCACGATAGGGTTAGAGAATTGATGCAGCAGCTAGCAAGCAGAGTGGCAAATCCTTGCTTCTCAGTATCCCAAGTCCTCGCAGCTTATGGTTTTAAGAAGAAAATGGGATCCCTCCATACAACGCGGCACCTGAAGAACGCAAATGACGAACGACAAAGCAAAAAAAAAAAAAAAAAAAAACCTGAACACCTGTTGCATGGCAGTACCCTGATCATCTGCTTATGCAATGCGTGCGCCGAGAAGGGCGATTTGTCTTCCGTTGGTGTGTATGTGTGCGTGCGTGCGTGCGGGCTAGGGAGATAGTTCCAAAAGTCCTAGTGCTTGCAAGAAAAGCAGGGTGACGTCATTAGGAGCCGTACGACACGTATAGCAAGCCTAACACCCATGATGCATCACGAGATTCATCAATATCTATCCACGACCGAGTCCACTTCAGATACGGGTATAGATGTCACTTGTCGATATATACTCGACACGGACGGACCTTCATGTTTCTATAGTTTCGTATTTGAATTGTGATGCAACCGTTTGTCGTAAAGTGTTCCGGGGGGTGCGATATGATTTATTGTTGCATATAACATACATCTGATAATCAAGAAGAAGGCTAGCTCTCGACGGGGATTCGAACCGTCGACATATGCACCTCCAAATATATGCTTTCAAAACGAGGTATCGGCGATTACGGCTGCCAGACGCCGCGTGAAGCACGGCACAGTCTACGTAAAACATACGTACCCAGACATCGAATAAAATAGCAGAGAAATGACGTTAATATATGACGCAATCCTTCCCCGAAAACTTCATCACCCTGAAGGCTGTAATGCCTTTGCGTTCATACACGTGTCCGGGAGGTGTCCGGGTATAGTGTCTACAGGGTTACGGAGTTTGCGGCTAAAAGCAAAAATGCGAGCAACCCGCGCTACAACAGTTAGAACCTTGCTCTTGTGGGCAGGGTTTTCGAAGACGCAGTACATCAATGAAATAAAGCACAAACTTCAAACGCCCGAGTGCCGTAATTATGTCCAAAGACGCCGCACGATGTATAGCCGCTCTCGACCCCTTTTGGATTCTAGTCGCGCCAAGCAAAGAAATAAGCGCTCGTGTAGAAGATAAAAAGGAAGAGAGGCTAAGGAAAGGCTATAGGCCCAAATTGAAGCAACGAGGCTCTGGGAACATTTAGATGTCCGCCTCATCGGGGTGTGCTGCAGCACCCAATTATACGGCGAGGGGCTGGACGCCATGAATCTGCGACCGGCTACAGCTTGCTTGCCAGAGGGCAATAAAAATAATAACAAAGCGGAGTAGAAATTACCAGGATTAGAGAAGGGCAGTGCTTTTACCGGTTGTGGACGCCTCAAGGAACCTCTGTATGTATGGAGCCCGTATACTACAGAAGAGCCTGCAATTAACAGCTTTGTACAGCACTTGCATCACAAAATCTGATAAGACAGCGAGAAAAAAAAAAAAAAAAAAAAAGGAGCCGAGCTTATAAATTGCGACAAATAATCGCTCTGTACAAGCTGCATTTAGGTGTGTACCGAGGGTGCGAATTAGCCCTGTGTACTTCTAGTGCAGTCTGATGCACTGGATTACACAACACACCGGCCGATCTGCCGGAAGGTTTTATGTAATGAGAGCTCGTTTACTGATCCTTCGGGACTACTGCTCCGCGTCAAGCAACCCGCTTGGAATCGGCATAGCCTGACCATGTGCTTTTTTTGCGTGTTCATGCGATGAGTTAACTCAAGTGTCGCATACGATACGTGTAGTAAAAGAAGGGAAGCCGCCAGAAAAGCATGTCATGGGACAAAATATGGTGGTGTGCTGGTACAGTTTGTCATGAAGCGATTAGAGTGAGCCATACACTTGCAGCTCTCACGTACCGCCTGTTCCTATACCTCGAAATATGCCATGTATAGGCCTCTCGGTTCCGTAGTTTTCTGGCACCAGAAGATCCTGCGTTAGTGCAAAACGCGGTGGTGGGGTCGCTACTGTTCCTGGCGAATGCCGTTACGTACAAGCAGTATTTGAACATGATACCGTACAGATGCGCAATTATCTCCGGCAAATTATCTCCTTCAACTAGCCCGACAATACGCACTCCTGATCTCCGGCAAGGCTGGGTTAACGTTGGCGACATCGCGTACAGCGTTGTTGCCCGCCGTGGCCTTGCACATGGACGCAGTTTAATAATGCTCGCGATCATGGCTGCTTGCGTGTTATCCCCTCGCTGATCGCAGCAAACGTGGCGACACCGGAGCTGCGCGCCAGCGCGTTTCGAATGCAAATGTGACGAAGCCTGCTGGTTTGCTAGACGGGGGCCCAAGTAGCTCGGAGCGTCAGGCCCCTGCATGCAGCTGCGTCCATTAGCGTTGCTAATAGGTCTTCTGGGACTCCCGGGCACTCTTCAAGGCAGCACTCGTGTGTAGGTACGTACGTGTATGTATACGCGTGTACGTACGCCGAGTGGACTTGTGGCGATTTATCGCGATACCTTCAGCGCGAGGGCGAGATTGCAATCGGTTCGCGCGAGGCGAGGGTTCTGCGAGAGAGGCTGGACCCGTAGTTGCACGGGTGAAGTGCTGCAGTGACGTGCGCAGGCTGCTGCTGCTCCCGTGTGCGCCCTCGCCGCCGAGAGAGGAGCTCCACGAGACGGGGAAGAGAGGAGGATGAAGAGCAGTCGAGAGGCTGCGTCGTCTCGACCGGGGGGTCCTGCGCTGTCCAAGAATGCAGTCGTGCCGGATTATACGCGGTAACCGCCGCCACGCATCCGGACATGGGCGCATACGCGGTCGCGATACGCCCGAGGGATATCCGAGGGATGTGCGGCAGATCAGCAAAACAAGAGTCGCTCTTGAGGCACAGGCGCCTTTCTCGATTAAACACGGCTTGGTTTGAGATTTTTGCGAAGCCGGCGTTGGAGCGGTTAACTTGCTCGGTCGAGGCAGAAGGGTGGATACACCGCATCTGATACTAACTCCCTTCAGCGCTGGCAGGAGAGCGAAGCTGGCGGACATACGCAGCTCAAGGCATTGAACTTGAGGCCTTACCCAGAATGAGTTACGCTGAGAAGCGGGGTACGTCTACGGAGTGGATACGTGAGTAGGCGATGAAAGAGAGAAAGAATGAATGAATGAATGAATTGATATACTTAGAAGCGCTGGTGTTTATTCTTCTGCTGAGCTTCTACTCATATTGATCCATAATTTAGTTGGTTGGTCAAGTTAATGCTTCTGATCACCAAGCACGAGGTAGATTTCCTCTTTTTGCGCAGCGAGTGAGAGTGAAGTTTTGTGATACAAAGACGGAAGCAGGTCTGTCATGACCAGGCGTGAATAGTTGTGTGCTCTCCGCAAAATGCTGCGTGGCTTCGCTGGTCCACTTCGAATACTGTGGTTTAATACTTTCTTCTAAACGGTTTGCAAGTTAGTTACAATAGCCCCCTAGAGGCGCCGGTGCAAATTGATCTCCTGCTTCCTGTCGCTTGCCGCCCTTGCGATTGTCTTAACCGCACGCGTATGCAGGGCGTGCATTAATCACCGAGCAGCGTGGCAGCC
Source organism: Amblyomma maculatum (assembly GCF_055883805.1). Lineage (NCBI taxonomy): Eukaryota > Metazoa > Arthropoda > Arachnida > Ixodida > Ixodidae > Amblyomma > Amblyomma maculatum. Next base: position 68,216,794 of record NC_139345.1, read on the forward strand.
TTCAAAGCGGCAGAACACACAGCGGCTGCTCGCAGAACAGCAGTGACCTCCCCGAGGGCGGGAACGGTGAAGGCGCGGCTGTGCTCAGTCGTGCCCGCTTCGTTATAGAGCACTATAGCTAATGTCGGCCCTTTCACCACGGCTGGCGGCTGCGGCGAGATTGAGTCGCCGCGCACATTAGATGTCGATGGAGAGCGGCCACAGCAGTGCATTCGTATGAGATACACGACGTCGCATTGTCGAGGCCGACGAGGTCGACGCGTGATCTGTCACGCAAGTTTGTTCGCCTCTCGTGAACGAGGTTGTGTCTGTAGACGTTGGTAGTGTGTACTAGGTCTTCAAAACTTTAACTCGCCGGTGATTGCTGTGCCTGTAATTAGAGAATTTTAGCTTACCGTGATCCGCGATCCGCTACCGTGATCCGCCACCGCGCGTTCCACTGCGCATGCCCAGACCCCCATTGACGCCGATAGATGGCGCCACATACTGGATGTCGGCACACAGACCTGCCGCGTCGGGACCAATCAGCTTAAGCGCCCCGCCCACGCGCGGTAGAGAGTCACGGTGGCGGATCGCGGATCACGGTAAGCTAAATCTCTCTATTAGTCACACTCGTGCGGATCTAGATTTTTCTTCAGTAGCGGCTTTCTTGCTACTTTTTCAGCGTTGTGTTACTATTTCTGGTAACTGTTCAACTTTCGGGCCTTAGCATAATGCCTGCCAAATGCTCGACGGTGACGACTGCGAAGACAGCCAGTTTCGGCGAAGAGGAGGAAAGGCGTTGATATTTTCTTTGGTTATCTAGCTGTATGAGTGATATTTGAACATCATAAAGCTAGGTTACCAAAGTTAACAGCTCTGCCGAAATGCTTCACGGAAGACGTCGCCTGGAAGATCGCCAACCGGCTTCATGGAATGGCGCAGCGACCCGAAGGACGTCGTGCACGCCAACGCGTCGATAAGGTTGCGGAATGGTACAGCTATGCCGCAGTCGAACTCATTTTAGGCACCCGCCATTATTGGCTTCCTTCTTTGTTGAAATGGAAGATCGCATGTTATGGCGGCTGCTGTATTATCCAATCCCTTCTTGATCACACTCTTTCCGCTCCTTAACACTGCCTACGAGTTTCACTCACGTGACCAAGGATGACGCATTCTGGTTGGTCAGAAAGGCGGTCATATGATCAGGGAGTTGTGATCTGGATGACCTTTCAGTCGCGACAGACGCGTTATATCTGCTATTACTTCCTTTGAAGTGTCTCAATAAACCATATATAAACGTCATTGACAGACCTACGTTGTATAATGTTCGCTGTCAGCATCCTCATCAGTATCGTAGCATCGAGAGCCATATCATAAGCACTGTCAAACAAATGTCAGACAAATGTCACTCTAAGCTCTTTCCAGAGGTAGCTCTACTGTCCTGGTCATGGATTAGCGCATTTGGTTCTTCCACATCGTTCTTCGACTTTCTCTTCTCCATTCGCCTGGTATACAAGTATGCATACTGTGTTGGTACAGCGTACGCATAACTGTAGTCGGATACAAGTTTAATCTGCAGAAGTTTAATCTGCAGTAAATCTGCAGAAAGTGGTCTGTTGTTAGGGCTTTTCCGGTTGCCTAGATATTTTTAATTTTTGTTCAGCGGAGTAATACACACTCCGTGTACTCTGCCCAAGGTTAACAACTGCTGTTATCATTTTTTTTTTTACGCCGAATCCTACTATAGAGTACTTCACAGCGTACACTTTCACACCAAAGACGCCACGTTTAATGGTTGAGGGTGCTGTGAAGATCTTGGTTTTCGAAAATTGAGTGTAGAATAACCGTAATTGAAGCTATAGCATGAAATTAGCTAGAAGTATTAGTAAATGGATGCAGCTTAGATTAGAGCCTAAAGTTCTACTAGATGGACCGTTCTAATATTTTATCTGAAAGTGTAAACTGCTATTGCACACAACCAGGGCTAAAAGTACCTTTTGAAAGACAAACAGATTTCTTTTTTTTTTCTATCTCGGTGCTTGGAGTCGCCTTCGATGAATGTTTCTTTTTTTTTATTATTATTATTCTATAGAACTACAAATCTACTCAGGCGTTTTATCCTGGTTCTGGTCACGCAAAATACGTTGGTTGACACCTGTGGGACGCTTTATTTTCGTGCCCATCAAAGTTTCGGAGAAAAAGGAAGACATATAGATCCAAATATGCTGCAGTATTGAGAAAATGCAGAGAATACCCTAGAAAAAAAATTTCATCTTTCTGCTCGACTCGACCGCAAAAACGGTCGAAAAGCATTTTCTAAGTAGCGAACCTACAAGTGTAACATGTTTAATGAAAGCAAAGGAAAAGCCCTGTCAGAAGGCCTCAAAATGCAAAAGCTGATTCTTTTTCGAAACAAGACAAATGCCTAGACGGTCCAGAAATATCCTGCACTGCAACAGGAAAGCGAATAATATTTAAGACTTTATAAAAACTTCTATGGCGAGCTAGTTAAACGGATAAATAAATGAGCAGCCCAACTAACTGCGATAGCTCAAAATTCACTGTTTAGTATTGTTTAAGCAGCTTGCTGGCTTACTCGCTTAGCTGAATTCTAATTCACACCACAGCCGACAATGATGTGTAAAAAAAGATGGTCCTTCTAACTCAAACAGCATTTTATTTAATTGCTGACAGGCTTAGGTGAAACACTTCGACGATTCAAACATGAGTACCAACAATATCGTCTGGTTTGCAAACGCTGGACAGCGTTGCAATTCGGAATCAGCCTCGCCAAGTGTTCCGTTCACGCGCTACGTTATAATATCAGAGCATATTCTCAGCGCACGATGCACAAACTGCCACGAAATGGGCTAGCGCTGAGTCTATGCCAATATAAGTAAATCGATAAGAGGAATTCAGTCCCTGGAGTTTTGATTTTCGCTTACTTTTCATTCACGATTCGAGAAAAGTTCTTTTGCGACTGCTCCGAAATTTATTTGCACTGCCTGCATGCTATCACGTGACTCGAATTTGAGCGGGTAAGACAAAGTTCCACTCACGCCATCACAATGGCTCCCTCTCTATCGGCCAAAGAATATTCTCCTGACGTCTTTCTGCCGCTTGCGGAACAGCTTCAACGACACCGAGATCGGCAATAAATAGCTCGCCTGTCTAGTTTGGAGTTAATCCTGCTGACCTCCCATCTATCACAATTAAGTGACCCTCTTTCAAACCCGAACTTCCTCATAGCCCTCCTACCACGTAACGTGGACCGCATCAGACACGAATACCGACATATGGCATAAGCTACCCATCATCAACCCTTTCTGGACTGTACTGTCATTTAAACCGACACCGCACGCTGTACGACACGTGCAGCGGCATATACTATCATCTTCCAGTTCCAAACCGTCGCGCCAAGTTTGAGCCCGTTCTGCTGACTTTTATCATCCCTTTCACAAGAATTACTTCGAAAAGCAGCAGGTACTGTGATAAAGCGTCTACTAGGATTCACGGACAGCTGTCAGCTATTCAGACAGGCGACTTTTCTCCTGACCTTCGCGAAGGGCTGATGGACGCACTGGCTGAAGTCTGGATTCCATTCGTGTTTACATGAATGCGACAGATAGCGCATCGCATCGCAACCGGTTCCTAGCGCATCGCATTCATGTAAGCAGCGGTAATGCGCTAGGAAAGCGCATCGCATTAATGCGCCAAGCACGGCTGGATTTAGAGAGGTAAGTCGACTTACCCCTCTCAATCTCAATAGGCGACACCACGTTCCGCCACCACGACGCTTAGAGATGATACGCTACATGTAAACGCTGTCGCATCGCATTACCGGTCCGTGAGGCGCTACTAAATACGGTGCGTTACGATGCGCTACTGTCGCCTTCATGCAAACACGATAGAAGGTAACGAGCTGACATACAAACTCGCCCGGGGAACTGTATACCGGATAGCTCTAATTCCCTGAACAACCCATCGTTCGGATTGGAAGCCCTTTATCGGAAACAAATGAACATAAACTAACAACAAATTTCGAGAAAATGAACAGACTGCTCCGCGCCAGGGTGTCGAGCCAGAACTGGAGCCGAATCGAATTTTCGCCCGGAACCGGAGCCGTACCGAAAAAAATTTTCCCGCCATCTTGGAAGTGAACCCGAACCGAAAAAAAAAAATCGCTGGAACCGTTCCGAACAGGTTCGCGGTACGATTCTGATCGACGTTTGCTGGCAACTTCACTTCATAATTTTTTTTCTTTTATCGCTGCTTTTAAAGCCACTTCTCACTTATTTCCAAAGCGACACTGCACACCGAAAGCATCATCACCATGTTAAAAAATCGTCAAATGCAAAAAAAAAAAAGAGTAAAAGAAAAAGGAAAATATAGCACCAATCTCTGTTGTCAGGCTATCGTTTCAACCCGAACATGGGTGGCCGCTGCACTGCGCAATGGCGCTGCTCATGGAAGAAGTTACCCCATTCGAGAGCCTAGCCTCCTAGGCAGTGAAATAATAGCATATAATTCGTAAGTTGGGTTACATATATTTAGATAAATAAATATGTAATGATGACAACTCAAAAACGAAATGACGAATCTATTAAAAAAATATCACGCAAATCATTTTCTTTTCCTATCTTTCGACGACATCGTCTTGAGTTACATGGCACTAGCATATGAGCCGTGTGCGATGCGACATCAGCAGATGCACGGAATTCCTAAACGGACACATTCCGGAACACACTCCGGAACACACCGACGGCGAGGAGCCGAAACCAAACCCAAACACGAAAGGCGTAAACTCTAATCGAACCCGGAAAAATTCTGGTTCAACACACTAATTACCGCACCCTCCAGCAGTCCACACAATCAATTTTTCTCCACAAAAACATGTCTTTATACACCGGCCACGGCATGTCTATACCGTTATCGGGCTAGTTACATCTCCGAACTGCCCAGAACACACCGCCCACACCACTATGTGTTTTAAGTCCCACCCATGCAATCCCCACAATACTCTTACCCACCACCTTGCTCATGGAGTGCTTGTGTCTCCTCTTACCAGCAGCAATACCAGCTGGCCCTTGTGTGGGAAGCCTGCAAACAACTTAGCGGCTAAAAATGATTCAAGTAAAGTTGTCCCCCCTCCCCCTTCTCTCTCTCCTTAAACATCTGCTCGGAAAGGCGAGGAGAAAAACCCGCTAGCAAACGAAAGATAAAAAACGGTCACGATTACCATACACAGTAATGCATGTTACAGTTCAGGTGACTTCTGGGAGAAATTAAAAATGTTTGTTGTTATTGTATTATGCAAATTGAAGATTTAAAACATTTCTTACAGATTACAACCGTTTCCTCGTTCATTTGCCCGCGCGCGCGCGTGTGTGTGTGTGCGTGCGTGTGTGTGTGTGTGTGTGTGTGTGTGTGTGTGTGTGTGTGTGTGTGTGTGTGTGTGTGTGTGTGTGTGTGTGTGTGTGTGTGTGTGTGTGTGTGTGTGTGTGTGTGTGTGTGTGTGTGTGTGTGTGTGTGTGTGTGTGTGTGTGTGTGTGTGTGTGTGTGTGTTTTCTATTTGAAGAACGTTCGAAATGACCGCTCGAAGGCATTTCTTACGGTACAAAGCGTCTTTACGTCTCTAAATTCGAGACAAATCAACAACTGCTTGCTTCCGATTTCATGATCTATTTACCTCCAGAAGTACCTTTAACTAAAGCAACGAGTTATGTACTCTACTCATTCGGGTTAACCACGTAATGCATTCCTATACACCACATAAAAGGAGTACCTCCGCTCTGAGTCGCAAAGCAAGCGACGCTGCTATGGGTGCGCAAGGAGCAATCTTGTTATGCCCTCATCTCCGATGCTTCACCGCCATCCAACCATTAACAGCTGCACTGTAAAAAAGGAGGGTGGAGGGGAAACAAAATAACCTAACGACACGCTATCAAAAGCCTCGGGCAGTTATGAAAACACAGTGGCTTCCGTGCCAGAGCGGTTTAATATTAGGACATTGGTTCTGCAGGATTTAGCAAGCCTTTATAGGTTTCCACAGAACTTCATAAGGTCGACCAGGAAGCTCGTTTTCTGGGTGTGAACCACACCCCGCATTAGTTGAAAGCGGCACATGCTATTCGCGACCGTAAGTTGAAGAGCAAAGGAAGTCAACCACCGGAGACCGCGATTTCCTTGCAAGCATCACTCTGACATTAAGTATTTCTAAAGCGATTTCCTTTGCAAGGAGACGGACGGAAGCAATAAATGAGAAAACATGCTCTGAGGCCTTGCAGATACTTGCAGCCCTTTATAAGAAAAGTCTATAGACTTTGCACAGACTTTTATAGACTCTATTACAATCATTCAGATGTGTTGCTTTTGTCCGTTCATCACAGTATATAATCATCTTCTTTTCCTTACGTCTATTGATAATCTATAGACTAACCATAGATTAAAATCTATAACAGCTTTCTTTACATATAATAGGCAATCTATAGATTATCTATAGACAGTCTTAAATTTGCTTGCAGCCAATCTGTAATAAAAGGTCTAACAAAAATGTACGCGCATAAATATAGACTTTATAATAGAAATCTACGGACAGATTTCGGACCGTCTAAAAACTTGTTATAGGGAGCACGCTCTCCATTACCCGACAATAACCAGGGAACGAAGTAACGGGGACATATGGAACTAAGAGATATTCCTGCGCGAAGGACTAGCCGCTAATATTCCAGAAGTTCTGGTATCGCTGCTTTTCCTGATGGCTAGCGTACATCCGTCGACAAATCAAGCCCAGAGATGAAGCACGCGCACGAGCTAATCCGGTTTCTGCGCTCAGTGGACCGTACGTAACCAGCCGTTACAAATGCCCCGTTTATTTGTGCCCTTCAACAGCTTTAAGTCCGCAGTAAATGCGCTGACGACGGACAAAAGAGAGCGTCGCATCTTTTCGAGTATGCTCCTTCCATAGACAGATTTCAAAAGCGTGTCTACCGGTTGTCTGTGGGCAGTATACGGCTTTTTTTTTTTCCCCCTTTTTTTTTCGAGGGCTGAGTAGATGTCATACTGGTTAGAAAAAGAGGCATAGCGCGATAACAGGAGAAAGCAAAACCAACACCTCGACAGGCGCAAGGGCACTACTTCACGCGCCATAAGGAGACGTTTCAGTGACCTGTCCGTGCTCCAGAGGCGCCGGCCGCAGGAAAGAAACGATGATAAGAAAAACGTAAATGGCACGAGAGAAAGCCGGCGCGCAAACAAATTACGCCGTTTGAAATGCGCACTCGCCGAAGACAGCAGCAGCGGGGGAAATTACTAGGGACGTGCACATAAGCAAAGCGAAGAAGCAATAAAATCACGAAGTCCTCTCCAGAACGGAGCGGCTCGCCAGAACGTGAAGGGAGCTCACAAAGCGGCAGAAAACGCCCCGGCTCGCGCGCACGGCCTCTTCACGGCTGTTTCCTTCTACTTATTTCGTTCTTCGCCTCTATCTTTTCGCTTCTTGCCGAACCAATCATGCTTTCAGGGCCAGACGCGCCAACAGGAAAAGGGTAGGATGGTCAGCAGGGTCCCAGACACTTGCTCACGCTTTTTGTATATTCGTTTTTTCCCCTTCCAACGTCCTGCTTGATTTTGCTTCCCGGGTGGCTTTCTTTCCTTCTCATCTAATGCCAAAGGCAAAGAAGAGATGGAAGGCAAGGAGAGGGCTAGCGAGAGAGGCTTTGATTCGGCCTGGAATGTGGTTAAGCCGGAAAGCGCCGCCATTGCCGTCGTGGCGGCGGCGGGAGCGCGTTCGGTCGAGCAGCAGCCGTGGCGGCAGCACCTAGGGCGCGTGCGTGCGTCTCGTGCCAGGAGTTGCGCCAACAGTCGCCGTGCTCCGCCGACGAGCTTGGAATCCGGTTCGAGTCGGGCCCCTGGCGACGGTTTGTTGAACCGCCTCTCATTTGCAGCAGCAGCATCCCGGTCCGCTGCTTCTAGTACACGGCACGATCTTCTCCTTCCAGGAGACCCTCCACCCCAAAGCGTAGCCTTCCTCCCCAACCCTCCTCGCCTTCGCTATCTCTCTGGAACATCCTTCTAGACTCGCCATCCGTTTTCTTCCTTTTTGTTTTATTCCAGCTAAGAACTCAGCCTACGCCCTTAGCTTTTCGTTGTTTTTCTCGTGCGTAAAGTTTTACGAGCGCTGCATGTAGTCCACTGTTACCCCTTTCCTCTATCTTCTAGGCGTATCACTCATACTGCTGGATCGTAACTCTCGTTAGCCTTTCAACGACTAACGTCAGCGCAGGGGTAGAAGGTAGCGCTAAAACCCCTTCGGTCTTTCATGAAACGCTCGCCAAGGACGTGGTGCCCAAATTCCTTAGCGCTGTAGGCAGCCCTACCGATTTGAAAGCGGTTATGAACAAACGAAAGGCGCTGTAACTGTTTATACCTCACGTTCACACCCGCAGGATTCAGGTACGATGGAAAGGAGAACGTCATTTTCAAGTTCGCTTCAACGGAGTCCCCCAAATATCAATTCCACGACTTTGTGGTATGTATTCCAATGAGAGTCATAACTGCTAACAGCTGTCATAACTGCTGCTAATATCGAGATATCGAGGGGGCAAGCCGCTCAGAGAAGTTTGAGTCGCAGAGTTATCCTCGTTATTAGCAGAGTAGCGTATGCTCTACCCTACTTCAATATGACCAAAGGAGAGGAAGACAGAGCGGACGCCATCATCAAAATGGTTATCAAGACCGCACTCAAGCTCCCCAAGAACACACCGAACCACAAACTAGCAGCTCTGGGTCTGCGCAATACAATACAAGAATTAGCAGAAGCCCAAATCAAGTCACAGCTAAACAGACTTCTACAAACGAGGACGGGAAGACGGGTGTTGGAAAAACTGGGATATAGCACACACCTACAGGCTTATAACAAGACAAGAGAGGTACCGCGGGAAGTCAGAAATTGGTACCGAGTTCGGCCCATACCAAGAAACATGGACCCCCGCCTACACCCGGGAAGAAGGCAGGCAAGGGCAGAGTATTATGAAAAAACATTCGGCCAACAAGACACGTCAAGGTTCACCGACGCAGCCTTATACGAAACCAACGCAAAGAGGGCGATAGCCACGGTCACAGACTGCGAAGGCCGGGAGGTAGTTAGCGCCTCGATCCAAAACTGTACAGTCACGGAGGCAGAGGAAGTGGCTATCGCACTGGCCATTAGGCAAGGAAGAGAAACGGGAGAGAGTCTGACGATACTGTCAGACTCTCAATCCGCATGCAGAAATTTTCAACGGGGTAAATTATCTAAGGTAGCGCACCAAATCCTTTCTTCCACAAGCGAGCCAACAAAACAATACACTCAAACACTAGTGTGGATTCCGGGGCATGCAGGGATCACGGGGAATTTGTACGCGGACAGGGTAGCACGAGGACATGCAACCTACCGAGCGCCCAAGTCTCGGGACAGAGGACCTGATTCCGCTTGACCCTGACTACACCACAATACTACAACACGACAGAGGCTTGCGGAAAGTATATCCGGAGCCGCATAAAAAAGCTCAGCAACGAGGAGGCCATAGATCTGAGGCGGCTACAGACGGGCACCTTCATTAATTTACACATATTACACATGATGCATCCCACGACATTCAGAGACGAGTGCCCGTGGTGCGGGAAGACCCCTACCCTGTACCACATAACATGGGAATGCAGCTCACATCAACTGCAAAAAATTGAAAACCCAAATGAAAGACAGTGGGAGGCTTTGCTGGCCAGCTCTGACCCGGAGGCTCAGCTCTACCTGGCCACAAGAGCTCGCAAACTGGCGAAAGCCAGTGGTGCCCTGGACTGGGGGCGCCAACCGCTCGTCAGCCTCGGTTGAAGAGGCGAAGAAAAAGATCTCCGAGCAATTAATAAAGTTCACTCACTCACTCACTCACTCACTCACTCACTCACTCACTCACTCACTCACTCACTCACTCACTCACTCACTCACTCACTCACTCACTCACTCACTCACTCACTCGGCTTTAGGGAATTGAGCCGTGGTTGAGGTCGTTAATACATGGCGTTGGTAGCAGGTGCTCTGCGTGATTAATTTTAATTGTAGACATTTTCTGTCTTGCAGAGCGATGTAGGAAGGGTTCATTTTATTTAGATTAGGAGACCTTAATAATCTCGGAATATAGATTCAAGGATAAGGAATAGATGAAAAATTGAAAAATCTTGTAACGCAATCAGTTCCTGGTGTCAGAACATCGTGCCATGACCGTACACACTTTCTGCGTTCAATTTGACGCAGCAGCTTCCTGCCTGGGGCAATTTGCTGAGGGACTCCGCCATATCTATGAACCGCACCGCTCCGGTTGCTACGGTAGGCTGGGCGTGAGCTGTCTTCTGAGAAGGTGCACAGGAAGCGAAACAGGGGAAAAAAAAATACTGACGCAAGTTGCTGACGACTCGGGCGTTGGCCGTTGTCGGTTGGTCGGTTGGTCGCGTGCATGGTCGACGCCTCGCTCCACTTGCTTTGTGCGGTTAGGAGTGAGACAACGATCGCGCTAAAGCGTTAAGTCGACTAAAAGCCCCCTTTTTATTCTACTGACGCATGGGGGGATCGGACCGAGTGAAGAAACTGTAAGATACGTAGTGATGTTGGGTTGTCAAGTTACGAAAGGTATCAGCTCGAAATAGCGCTGCGTTTCTTATTTTTTGGGTAAAGTGCTGAGTGTTCGTAAGCAGAGGGGCTCTTTCACGGGGTCTGGTGCTGTTCTGTTAAAGTACGATCCATTTCTCTCTCTCTCCGTGTGCGGGCGTGTGTTGTGTGAGTGTGTGTGTGTGTGTGTGTGTGTGTGTGTGTGTGTGTGTGTGTGTGTGTGTGTGTGTGTGTGTGTGTGTGTGTGTGTGTGTGTGTGTGTGTGTGTGTGTGTGTGTGTGTGTGTGTGTGTGTGTGTGTGTGTGTGTGTGTGTGTGTGTGTGTGTGTGTGTGAGAGAGAGAGAGAGAGAGAGAGAGAGAGAGAGAGAGAGAGAGAGAGAGAGAGAGAGGCTTAATGGCCTAGACATTTCAGCAGCATGATGCATGCAGGCGATCGGGAGAGCTGACGGCACTCGGCTTAAAGGCCTGTTTTCTTCTTGAGGCAGGAATGGCAAGAAATGGTCGAAGTCCACGTAGGGTCATAAAAGAGTCGAAACAAAGATCTGGAGCCTGTACCAAGGATTAATTTTCGTTTGGACATAGTCTATCAATAATAATGGAAGTGGTAGTGGCTATGTGACAGTAAAGTATTTGATAAATGGGAAGTGATAAAGAAAAAGCCCTGAGTGGACGGGGGTGTGTGTTTGCACGTGCTCATTGATGAACCTCAAACAGCCGCTGGGAGTGTACTAACCCTTCAGGAAGTTCCTGGCGTGGATAGGGTTCAATCTTCGACCCTGCTGCGTACTTCCAAATGTTTGGAGGGTACGGAGGGCTTTCCTCCTCTCTACTTGGTTGCATTAAAGTACAAAAGGTGGTAGCATGACGACGCTTGGCAGTGAGCCCGACTGTATAAATGTTTTTGGTGATTTTGCAAGCATAGTTGGCATCTCGTCAGTAGCATCAAATGTGACTCGAGTGTTCTGTTCATGCGGCCTGTGCGCTAAGCGTTTGTCAGTCCCTGACAAATATGAGTTAAACGCTCATTTAATGCTTACCCTAAGGGGAGTTCATAACACATTGCGAAGAAGTGTGTTGAAGCTACTCCTAGTTAACCAAGCATTAATTTCACATAAATTCATATTTACGCTGGTCCAATCGCAACTATTTGTTTAAAATGCTGCATCCAGTATCTCCAGCGTGCAATGCCGCGTGAAAAATAAAGGTACAGAAAATATTATTGGGAAAAAGGGCGCTCGAAGAAATGGACGATTCATTGTGGGAGGGACGGATTGGGAGCAACTTCAAGAGAAGGGAAAAGACCGCTGGAAACCCGACAAAAGGACTGAGAAAACAAAATGACGGTGTGACACATCACATTATGTGGAATACCACCCCTCATAGATATATAAATACCCGCTTTAACCATGATGTAGGAACGTGTCTATTGGGGCGGATCATCTCCGTCGTTGATGATGATGCGTGAGTGCCTACTTTGACGCAGAGAATTGGGCTCTAAGCAATACTTTAACCTACGACTCTCGGAAGCCAGCATTTCTCGATTCAGTTCACCGTGGCGATCTAACGCACAGATATGAGCCCCCACATCCGGCACCGCTTGCCCGGCGGGCTTTGCGATGACAGCCAGTGATGAGCAGGAACCGCGAGCAACACTAGACGACACTTCACTGATGTATACAAAACGTTCTGGACCGGAGGTGGCAGTTGTTTGTCATCATTCTATAATCCCATGCGTCCACCTTACTTTCTGTCGCTTCTCGGTACGCTTGCCTGCTCCATTGCCCTTAACAACCATCGGTTACATTGCCCTCGCATTACATGCCCTGCCCGCGCCATTTTCTTCGTTATTTCGGCTAGGATATCGGTAAATTGAGTTTTTCTCCTGGCCCAATCTGCTCGCTTCTCTTAACGGTACACCTACCGTTTTCCTTTCCATAGCTTGTTGCGTTTCCCTCCTCAATATAAGTTCAACGTGGTAAGGTTTTTGGTCAGTTTGTCTGAAATGTAAAAAAAAAAAAAATAAAAAAAAAACCGAGTGACAAATTCGCCCAAGAAGTGCGATACTGAATTGCATATGTACGAGCGGTATACTGCGCACGTCCATGTCGTATATGCCTTGCCTGAATCTCGTTCATTTCCTCCTGCATCATTTTCACTGTTTGCCTTAAGTAGCCGTATTTCCTGACTACATCCGGTACTCCCCTGCCTAACGTGAACCGTTCTTCCTTTCAGAGTCTATTGAATAGTACTTTACCTTTTTTTATATATATTAGTTTTTAGAAGCAGCGTTATGCTTTGCCTCCACGTGTCCTTCATCGTGCTTTGGAATTCGTCCTCTTAGTTATTTAGGGAGACAATATCCCCAGCATATCCCCATTAACCATTATTTCCAACTATATACAAATCAGGACTCAAAAACTTTTCTCATAAAAGTACACTTTCCCCCTCCCTCATACCTTAATAAGACTGGAGGAGGCCTTAACGCCGTCGGTCACATGTCAATGGAGCTCTCAAGCAGGCAAAGGATCCGCGACCTGCCCGAAGTGCACCTCACCATTTCCAGAGGTGGTTGTTGGCCACCTGTTGTGGACTTGCGCAGGGACAAGGGAGTCAGGGAAACCGATTCTACAGAAAGTGGGATCGACTGTCGGCGACGAGGGAAAATGATTTTCCAAGTGGCTTACCGACAACAATAAGGGCGGGGGCCTTCTGCGGTTCCTCCAAGAAAATGCTTGATGCAGTTTCCTATATTATACCTTGTGCCAAGTTTGCGAAATAAAAAAATGGAGTTCCTGTAAACACTCGAAGGGCAGTACTAGACAGCAGTAAAAATATAAAGTTGAGCTATTATCAGCAATCATAAGCACCAGGATGCGGGAATATTCTGCATTTAGGTTTTATTTTAACAAATCCTTCAACTTATAGTCTTCAGTCTACTTTCCGTGGTCCTTTTCGGTGTTTTCACACATAGCATTGAAGAGGTAGAGTCTCCTTACTTCACACTCTTTTTAATCGGAGTTTATTGCTTTATTTATGGAGGACTATGCCGGCTTATACATGCATATACATATGTCTTTCCTGCACTCTGATTCCGAAATTTCTACGTGACAGCTGACATTTCGAATGAGTTAATTGGTTTCTAGTTATGTATAATTGCTATGCATAGGGCTTAGTTACATTTTTTTTTTAATATAGTTTATTGTCAAGTACAGTCTTTATTTAAGTCTGCCTGCTCCTTTGTTTCATTGAAGTCTAAGGTCAGCAAACAACGTCTAAACAAAACACAGTATGACAATCGGTCTGTAATTCTGCAAGCAAATTACATACATCCCTTTCTTATGGATGCAGATAACGTGACGGTTTTTGTAAGATTCCGGTACGCTCAAAGGGATGAGGCATTGCTTGTAGAGGCGACCAGTTTTCCTTGCTTCATATCCCCACCGTCCTTCAAAAGATCTGCTGTTACCTGACGCTCCCCAGCTGCCTTTCCCCTTTGCATAGTTTTTAAAGCTTTAGTTAATTTTTCTTTATTAGAACATGTCCGATTGTTCTGCACTACTGACTCTCTCTTAATATCTATCTTCCCTACTATTTCGGCTACTGTAAAGAACTGCTTTTCCACCTGATCTGTCTAATGAATTTTCGCGATTACATTACCATCCTTTGTCTCTCGACGGGTAAATCCGATTTTTGCTCCTCGTTGATTTTTGCTGCTGATTTTAGCTCCTCAATGATGCCTCGTTGCCAATTAACCGCCTTTTAGCTTCCTTCGTTTCTTCACCGCATGCTCGAACTCTACATAAAATATTCCTTATCTCGATTAGCTTACACTTAGTGAGCTTTGGTTATCTATGTCGGTTCTATTATATTCTATCTGTGAGGTTAGAGGCCTTCATGCTTTGCCTCTTCTTAATCACACCTCTCGTCTCACTAGAGAGCTTGCCAGTATCCTCCTGCCTGGTTATACCCTGCCCGCTATACTTGTACTGCGCACTGTGTAGTGGCATTTTCAGATTATAATCAGATTTTCAGATTCTGAAGGATGTTATAGGTTACTATAAGCTATATTACTAGGCTTCTCGTTTATTACTTTACTACTATGCTTCTCGTTTGTTAACAGGTCTGCTGATATTGAAAAAAAAAAATATGAAGAATGGCTGCGCGATGAGATGTGTTATATGCCACATTTACCTGTTCGCAACTTAGCAATATGTCAAAAAGTCACAGTGGTGCACGGCTGTGGAAGTTAAGATCAGAATTTTGACAACCGCACATTAAATGTTTAGGATGAACAAGAACAAAAGAAGCTGAGAAACAGCGGGTATTGCCGCATAACAAGGAAGAGGCCTTTCCTTATTGGCAGTTAGTTACCAACAAGGTTGATGACTGGGCAAGTTGGTAAGGCTTCATATTCAACCAGCCAAACGACGAGACACAAGGAAGAAGAGGACAGGACAAGGCTGAACTAGCAACTGAATGTTTATTGAACGGAAGAAAACATTAACGAAGACTCCTTCCGAAAAGCACGCGCACAACCCAACCTGTGGAATGGCAGGAAATTGAGAAGATGAAAAAGAAAATTCAAAGCCAATTCAAAGTCAAGGCCTAACTAACGACTTTTCTAATAGAGCGAATTCCTTACAATGAAGTCTAACCGATGCCTTAGCTACACACTTGTCCTCAGCCTTAGCAATGTAATATGATTCAACCAACTCTCGACAGAATTGTTTACCGTTGCTGTAAACTACACCTGTATTACTGAAATCAGGCGCACAAAGTGTGTAGCTAAGGCATCGGTTAGCCTTCATTGTAAGGAATTCGCTCTATTAGAAAAGTCGTTAGTTAGGCCTTGACTTTGAATTGGCTTTAAATTTCCTTTTTCATCTTCTTCTCGATTTCCTGCCATTCCACAGGTTGGGTAGTGCGCGCGCTTTTCGGAAGGAGTCTTCTTTGTTTTCTTCCATTCAATAAACATTCATTTGGTAGTCCAGCCTTGTCCTGTCCTCTTCTTCCCTGTGTCTCGTCCTTTGGCTGGTTAAATAAGTTAGTTACCAATTCGTATCTGGATGACTGTCAGTGGTCGGAATTGACGTCGCACAGCTTTCAGTTTTCACATGCCTATGACCAGAACGACAACGAA
Source organism: Amblyomma maculatum (assembly GCF_055883805.1). Classification (NCBI taxonomy): domain Eukaryota; kingdom Metazoa; phylum Arthropoda; class Arachnida; order Ixodida; family Ixodidae; genus Amblyomma; species Amblyomma maculatum. The sequence continues at coordinate 68,232,558 of NC_139345.1, forward strand.
CGGCGACGATTTATACAGTGTAAACCAGTGACAGCTTTCCTGACACAACTATCTTTGGAATAAAGAAGAGCCATGCCTCCTATAGCCTCCCATTCTCGACTGCACAAGAAACAAAACAAAGCATCGAGACATTCTTGAACGGCGGCTGTGGGGGCCCGGTCAGCGCGAGAAGGGTCAAGCATATGCTTGCGCGTAGCCCGCCTGCCCCGCGTACACCGTGGGAGAGCGTTGGCCCCTAAGTGAACCAGTTTGCTAAACTCTTTCATCGCCCGTCGCCGCGCGGTCTCTTTGATGAGGCTGCCCTTTTAGACTAGGCGGAAGAATTCCCTGCCGGCGACCCCGGGCGAGCGAATGCGCGCGAAGCCGATCTCGTCTATAGCTGGACCTAATCTAGTTTGGGCGTGAAATATTTAAACGCTGGAGTGAAGAAGAAAAGCAGACCACGTAATAAGTTGGTTCACTATAGAAACGTGGGATGTTAGCATTGCATCCGGTTAGAGATAAAGCAAAAAAAAAAAAAAATTCGGTACACAGGCACGCTGTTTATAGCTGCTGCCCACATGAATGGTGAGGAGATTCGGGACTTCCCATTACACGTCCCAACGAATTTACGAACTCATACGCTTGCATTTACCACTGCGGTTCCACTGTTTGGCTGAGGACGATTAACAAAACAGAAGCATGCCCGCATGCACTTTCTTGTCGCCTGTCCTTTTCAGCTGCATTTGGCCATGAGCATCATACGCATCTGCAGCTTGAGCTTTGGCGGGCGGCGTAAGGACGCTTTAAAGACGCGAATGCTGTATTAGGGTTTGGAGAGCTGTACGCGGTCGCTTCTGTCCCACGTAGCTGTAGACAAAAACTCTCTCCCCAGTGTCATAAGAAATGAACAGTAATAAATGAAATGCTTCTAAGCATAAACATAATGACATGACTTTTCAAAGGATTGGAACATCTGAGGCGGCATATACTTTTGTATGAATAGTGTTATGAGCGGGGGATGTTATTGTCGGCTTCTCTTTCCAGTCGTTTTCCGTGTTTAGTGAATTTTAATCAGCTTTTTGTTAAAACATTGTTGGAACAAAATATCTGCGATTCTCAACCCTTAGGCTACGTAGGCAACTGTCGTAAAAATATTTCGCCCTTGTAATGAATATTTCTTGTATTCAGATTAAACTTGATTGAGAGTGACATGAATAAAATGTCTCGTTACGTACTCGGCACCGCCAAAGAGTGGGGAGAAACATTTGCTGCATTGGCGTAGTGTTGGAACTTGATAACTGCGCTGTAGTGGGGACTGGTCACACTAACTAAAGTACTAAAGTCGATTAGTTAACGGGCATCTGCTGCAAAAACAAAGATAATAATGATAAATGAAAAATATTTTGTATAATCTTTTAGACAGTTGCAATTTAAAACTGCAGCCCGAATGCGCATGGATGGATGCATTACCACCATTCGCTCCCGTTGCTCGCTTTATGTCGATCCTCGTATGTTCTAAGGCATGCATGCGCACGACGATTGACTTAAGGCTGAGAAGCGCTCACTTCACTATACCTGCGACTGTAATCTGTGGACCATCGTAATCAGGTGACGTCATCCGATGGAATGAAATCTGATTGTATGTGCCTAATATGTCTGTCCCCGACGCCTTTTACTCCTTTCCAAGACCCTGTCGGTATCCTTGGAAAATGAATGCATATCTTGCAAGCTTCACGTCTGCAGTACTATGGAATGGGCAAACATTGTCATAAAATGGCTGTAATTAGAAAATTTGTACACAGCGAAGACGTGTGAAAGTAAGTGTACCGGAAAAGGCCGCTACCTATACAGCGTTAGCGGTCACCCGGCTGGGCCAGTTCCTTGAGTTGATTAGGCCTGCTTGTTTACGCTTGCAAAACGCTTGAGAACTTCTTGCTTTGTAGGCTGTAGAAACCTTCAGAAGCGGCCTCTTACCATGGAATTAGAGTGCTTCAGGTAGAGTAGGTGTTTCAAGTTTTCTTCGATACAATACTAATGACAGCTTATGCGTGAAAAATGCTTTCTAACATGGCAATGATGTCTGAATAATGGCTGTAACGAATAAGGGTCCGATCCTCAGACACATCATCACAAGAGCTAGCAATTTCTAATCTCAGTACAAGAAAAGAAACTGAATGAACATTCAACGTCTTTTTAGAAGAGGTGAACTGAAGCTAAAGTTTAGTTAAAGAATCAACACCGTGCTAGGGCTATTTACACATTAGAAACTAGCACATAATGTGCGGCTACCATTTTGCTATGGGGCAGAGAATTTAGCTGATAAAATCTATACACCTCGCTGTATATAACGACCCTAATAACCACTCCCTGTTTTTCTCCTTAACAACTTCACACCCAGCACTCCTGTACGACCAGGCTTAAAATATAAATGCCTTATCTTCATGCAGCCGGAACAACGGTCGCATGGGTGTGACTCCAACGACGTCATATCGGCCGGATCTCGCTCGAAGCAGCTCCGAAAGCCGTGCCAAGACGAAGTCAGTTCTTGGCGCACTTATCGGGTGCTCTATGGGCAGCGGCGTGTAGGACGCGTGGGAGCCAGAAACCGTTCATTATTGCGCAATCCGCGCAGTTCGCGAGTGGTAGGGGCGGCACAGAGCGGCATTAACATTGATGATGCAGGGCTGCCGGTTGAGTCGACCCGCCACGCTCGACGCCACCACCGCCGCGAGTCTACGGTGGCGACAGAGGTTCACGTACGCGAAGGGGCAGCAGCAGTTGGTTATTCAAGGGATGAAGCGGTCGGCCATCGAAACCGGAATGATGCCGCGGGCGGCGGCGGCGGCTATCCGGACCCCGCGCTCATCCGCACATTTTCAAGGTGCGGCTGTGTACCAGAGCTGGCCGCCGGTTCAGACGTTGCTCGTGGAACTGGTTTCCTATCGGCCCGTGCTGCTGCAGCTCTCCCTGTCCTATACCTTCCCCCTGCCCCCACCCTCCGCCACCGGCGCGTCTCGATCAGACCCCTTTCTCTCGCCGAAGAAGACCTTGCACTCGTCGTTGTCCAATGCAGCCCTCGTCTCGACCCTCGTCTCCTCTGCGCCGGTGTACTCTTTAACACGGCACGCAGCGACGCTGGCCTTGATGACGCAGTACTGCGGCAAGCTGTGAATGAGAGAGCGTGAGAGAAAAGCAATAGACAAACATCAAGGACTTGAAAAGTAATAAGATGAGCGAACGTGACCTGAAGTGCACTTATGGTTTCTGACGGGACGCGAGTCTGCCGACGAAATTCACTTGTCTCCAGGTGCCCCTCACTGCTGACGGGACTCGAAGGAAAATACTGGCTAATTAATTAACAAGCGTTTCACTCATGACGCTGTTATTTAGGCACGACGCGTGGCAGCCTGCTACCTCTTGTCGTTTACTACAGTTCACCCCTTTGTATATTTAGCGTTGCAGAGGTGAGCTTCGGAAATGTTGAGGATTCAGAACTTGCACGAGCTGATTTCGCTGCTTCGTTGCTCCGAGAGAGTGATTCGGCGACCATTGAAGAAAGCAACAAACGTATACACGGTCAAGTGGAGATATATGTGTAGCTGTGTGCAGTGCAATATACTTATAAGCCAGTAGGAGCTGGCCATTTGAAGGTAAGTCATTGAATGCTAAACTGAACGCCAGGGTGCTTCGAAGCCGCAGCATGAAAGGAGCACCTTTGTTTGCAGTATCGAAATCAGTTTGTTTGGTGCAGACATCGCTCAACAGTTTCCTTCGTCAAAATAAAATTTTATTTTCCAGATTGAATGGAATAAATGGGTAAAAATTAAGCTACTAATACACAAGCGAACTGCAGATTTACTTAGGGACACTACCGCCATTGACACTTGGACAACTTAAAGGACCCGATCAAGGCTATGTCCCTTACCTTGAAAAATTATTGCCTGTTAAAACTGAAGCGTGTTAGACGCCAGCATTTTTTTTTTTTTTTAATTCTTCATAGCTCGATCGTTCAAGCCAAATGGAAGTTCTCACGACTTTGCCACCTCATGGCACAAACCTGGCGTATGAAAACCAGCTTAATAATAATAATCGACACGCTCGGTTTTTGAAAGGCCATCGTAATAAGGAAAAGAGGAAAGAGAATCCACAATTAGTTAAAGTGCTTGACTAGGATAATCTTAAGATTTAGCGCCGGCCATTGTAAACCGAGTCCACGTTCTCACAGCAGATCACATCCTTATAGGCAACATGTACCAACGCAGCAACCTCGAACACTTTACTTCTGCAGATGCAACATTCTAAACACACACAACTGCGCCAGCACGTTCGCATGTTTCCCACGCCCTTTTGCCTCGAGTAGTCACCAAAGGGGAATGGCGGAGCAAGCGGTATTCAACTGCAATAAAGTTACTTTCCTCCTCCTCTGTAGTTCTTGTGCAGATCGACGAAGAAACGAACGGAGGTGACTATGCCTTGGAAACTCACAGCCAGGCTCAGAATGACCGGTCTAAACGACAGACGTAATATACCCGCTGCAAATTTGCCGATAAGCATTACCAGTTTGTTCATCGTTAATGCATAAAGAAGGCATGGTGGGAACAAGCATGATTGGAGCTTATTTTGGCAGAGATGCAGTGAAGAGGACACTTTCGCTGTGCCATATATGAGAGGTGCAGATATCAACCAGTGTTGAAAGGTGAGGGAGAGGATGAAAGACAGGGAGATTAATCAGAAAATTGTACCGGTTGACTACCCTGCTCTGGGGAAAAGGAATAATCTGATGGAAAAAGATAAGGGAGAAGTAGTGAGGAGAATGATAACAACGGTTTGGTACATCACCGTAGCTTTCACAATCGGCTACCCGATCAGTGCATCACGACCAGCTGACCCAAACGGAATCCAAACAACTCGATATCTTCCTTGTTCACACAAAATTGGCTGCTGCCATACCCGCCTACTCTACAGCCAGTAGATTGCTATACTTAAGCAGTCACATTCACATTGAGGAGATTAATTAAGCCCATAAAATTCATCGGCTGAGAAGACTCAAGCTTTAATCTACTGGCAGACGTACATCAACTCGGAAGTCTGGCCTCCAATTATGGATCCCGTCAATCTAAAGGCAACGCCCAAGAACAAAGTAAACACCTCTGTAGCCGCATTACCGAAAAGCATGCGCTCCAGAACTCCACGAGTGAAGGCGCAAATTAAAAGCAAAAATTATGCGCCTTTTATGATAAAAACGAACAAACCCTCTACACGAACTCAGAAACACATAAGCAATGACAGCAATAGTTGCGGTGACTGACTTAGAGGGTGACACAACCACTACAGCAGCGGTGCGCACTGGAAATAGCGGAGAGGCGGGAAAAATGTGTCATAGCTCCGGCGATACAAACAAGCTCCAAACTCACTCGGCAATTACCATCACTGGCTCGCAAACTACATGTTCCAACTTCGTAGAGACACGTATCCTCCCTATTTTGCATAGCATCCCACATCGCACCCATCACATCCTGATAACCTGTCCCGTCTCGACACTTGACGGTGCATACAATGTATGTCTCTCCTTGCCAATAAGCGCGGTGGTGTGACAGCCTGAAGACACCCTCCGGACGCCAGTGGAAGGTCATCTCAAACCATTTCTCGCACGTAGTTGAACATTACAGACTGTCCTGTAGAACATACCGCTCTGAAAATTCTCTGTACAGAGTAGGTACCCTTCTGACGTAAACTATAAAGCCCACCACCTTTTTCCGTCATATTGCGTTTAAACACTTCTAACAACCACGCAGCCCCGTATATTGTCCCTCTGTGGCACATATCTCAATCAATAATATTTCACATGGAAATGACCAGACCTTCCTCAATACCCTCATCCCCATGCCTCCTCGTCCCAGTGAGAAGCCGCACAAGTCTAGCACGGCCCTGGGTGACCAGCGTGACCAGGGCGCCCGGGCTATCTCGACAGCTATGGCAAATGGGGCACTGGACTAAGAGCTCCGCCCCCTACACCCACCCTCCATCCTGAAGTGATATGTTTTTCTCTCGTTCACGCAAGCACCCTTGTCCTCCATTTTCAGTGATTCCTTGCGAGTGAACACGGTCTGCCCCAGCTGAAAACGTTTCGCCTCAACTTTTTCTTTTATTGTCAATATAGACAGCGTAATTAGCGCCGCGGTTGTCATTGTCAGGGGCAGTAATTACTATTAATCACCTGTGTTGTCTTTCTATGTTGCAGGATGCCAGTCCTAAAAGACATCTTTATGTTCTGCATGTTCTGCTCATTGATTACTTTCTCCGGTGATGATGATGAACGCAGCATTCTCACCAGCACCAGCAAACCCCACGATCTGCAGTTTTGTTCCTTGCGCTCTTGGGGCGTTTTGAATTTTCACGCATCTTTGGTGAGGCCTCACACCGAACATATGTACTATAGGAAACATGTGCTCGCATCCACACTAGCCCCCCCCCCCCCCTTTTTTTTTTTTACAAAACAAACGTGCAACACTAAGCACTGTGGCGAAGACTACAGACACACATTCTTTCCTTGCCCATTACCCCATTATACTACCATTTCCTTCCCTATTGCTGCTTGTACCCTATGTCCGGAACCTTTTGCCTCTTCCCTCCCTAGCTCTGTCCCTCTTCCTAAAGAGCCCTCCCCGCGGGGCCTAGAGTACTTCAAGACTGCGAGGACTGGGAGACCCTCCTGCGCTCGGAGGACCTGACCGTGCAGACCATCGCCAAAGCCTGGGATGCCAGTGTTATGAACCTTAGGGACATAAGCAGTTGTGTGCAGTGGGGTCGTGCGGGGACCATGGAGCCTGCGTGCCTCGAATTTTTTCACCTAAATAAAGTTTTCGTGTCTGTGTGTCTGCAAGAGAAAAAAGGTATGCTAAAAAAATGCACCAATTATATGTGCACTACTAGAATATGAAAACCATGATCATTCTAGTTGCACCCGGGTAAATGTAGCAGTTTCAGGACACTGTATACCAGAGCGTAGATGGAAGAAGAAGAAGAAGAAAATTCACCAATTATATGTGCACCACTAGAATTTGAAAGCACTGTCATTCTAGTTGCACACGGGTAAATGTAGCAGTTTCAGGACACTGTATACCAGAAGGTAGATGGATGAAGAAAATAAATAATTAGAATGACACTTAAGCAAGGCCTCTAAGAGTAGTTGTCGTGACGCTGGGGCTACGTCGACCCGGCCTTCACTTGGTAGCGTGCAGAGACTCGGGGTTGAAGTAGGATTGAATCTTCGAAGTTGGTGAAATATGTACAAGCAGGTTTAATGGCACTTTGAGAAAACTTATTTACATGATTATTTACATGAAAAAGAAGGGTACACCAGCAATATGGCAAGCGTTAAGAGTTCATAGCGAGAAGCGACTGGATGAGCCGTTTACCCAGGGCCCAGAGCGACATTTCGTGCTCTGCAGCGTCCTTAAAACCCCCTATGTCCAGCCCCTCTCTGAAGATGCTGACCAACCAAATCCAGGGCACGCCCCTCAGGTATCGGCATCCAATCGAACACATCACTGCACTGATGGTCTGAAGCACTGACTGGTCCGGCATTCATTCGTTGGGCGTGATCACTTGTTGGCGGGAAAAGCTTGGGAACGGCGAGGAGAGGAGGTACATTTCTATTCTTCAGCAAAGAAACCACAGGCTGGTTCTGACAAGTGGTTTTACTTCTCAGAAACCCGAGTGCACGTGGCGCCGCATCCGCTCCCAGCATTGTCCGTTTTCGACAATTGCAAATCTTTCCTGCATTCCTGGGAAATCACTTAATGGCTGTATGCGTCATGCTCCTTTCTTGTCCTGCACGTCAGCGGACATGTCACTCTGTCGTCTCCTTTGGAAAGTAGGCATTCCTCACTGGACGATAGGGCTTATCGACTGGAAGGGTGAACAAAAGAAAGAAAGCACTTCCTGCATTTCCCGCAGGGGGACGTTTCTTGGTGTTTTTCCAGACGTCCTCTTGGCAGGGTCAATTTGGCATTTGCAGAGTGTCCACAAAGCAAAACAGGCTTACAAAACAGGATTCCTGGAAACAGGCTCACTTAGAGCCATTGGACCATCACCACATATTCAGAGCACTTTTCCATGCCCACAGGCGAACAATAGAGCGCGCAAATGCGGATGCTTGGTCGTAACAGCCTCCTCCCCCGCCAGAAGAGTCTCGGAGGGCAGCAGTCCCAGCTGCTGCATGAAGAGACGACTTAATGGCCTGCACGTGAACGCTTGAAGCTCGCTGTTGCTTGTCGCGTTGTCTTGATTGTTGTAGGCCAAATTGCTCGAGCTGTCTGAAACTCAACCACATGTCGAAGCAAGCACTCGGCTCCCGTCTGAAGAGACCAGGTTAAAAGAAAACTGCCATTGTTGTTCGAGAAAAGCCCACTCTCAAGACGTTCAGGACCCACGTATTCCTAGAAAACCAAACGTGCTGCTTTACATAGCCACACATATACAAGCGCACGAAAAAAAAAAAAAACCTGATTATCAATTTGGATACATGGTGAGGAACATCTCGGACCGCTTAGAAAGAGCGGCTAAGCGCGTCCGCATTCCCATTTAACTTCCCCTTTTTGTATCTTATTTCAAAATTGTACTGCTGTAAAATCAAGCTTCACCTAAGAAGGCGACTGTTCTTCGATGTCGCAGTTTGCAGCCAAGCCAGGGGACAATGGTCCGTCTCTACGGTGAATTTGGCCCCTCCAAGATAGCACTGCAATTTTTGAATGGCCCATACAATGCAAGCGCACTCTTTCTCTGATGCGCAATAAGCCCTCTCTCTAGAACTCAGTTTTCTGCTCAGGTAGAGCACGGGGTGCTCATTACCGTCGTCATCTCTCTGGGAGAGAACAGCACCTAGCCCTCGATCACTGGCATCACACTGGACCATGAATTCTCGGTCATAGTCTGGAGCTCGCAATACCGGACGGCTAATCAGCACAGCCTTCAGGTTTACGAAGGAGGCTTCCTTTTGTTCGTCCCAGACTACATTTGTCGGTTCTGTCTTGCGGAGAGCGTCGGTCAGAGGGTTAGCCAAAGATGAATAGTGAGGGATGTAGTGGTTGTAGTATCCCGTCAGCCCTAAGAATGCCCGAATTTCCGTCTTCGTGCTCGGCCGCGGGTAGTCTGCTACCGCAGAAATCTTAATCTCGCTGGGTTTCCTGAAACCTTGACCTACATTGTGACCCAAGTAGTCCACGGTCGCCCTTGCCAGGCAACATTTCTCGGCCTTTACGGTTAGTCCAGCTTGACGCAAAAGGCTCAGTATAGCTCTTAGATGTACCATATGGTCCGCCCATGAGTCGGAAAAAACCGCAATGTCATCTAAGTAAGGCACTGCGAATGTTTCACACCCCTTTAAAACCCTATCCATGAGTCGGGAAAAACAAAATGGAGCATTTTTGAGCCCGAAACTCATCATTGTTGGCTGGTAGCTGCCCGTCGGAGTGACGAAAGCCGCGTATCTGCTGGCGCGTTCAGTGAGCGGTACTTGCCAGTATCCTCGAGTAAGGTCCAGCGTAGTCACATATGCCGCTCTACTGACCTGTTCTACTCTCTCCTCAATATTCGGAATAGGATACACTTGATCCCTGGTGAGAGAATTTAGCTTTCGGTAGTCTACCACAGGCCTAGGGTCTTTACCTGGAGCTTCTACTAAGATCATAGGCGAAGCATAATCGCTTTCCGAGGGTTTTATTACTCCCAATTCCAGCATGCGAGTTACTTCAATATCCAGAATTTCTCTTTGCCTTGGAGAGAATCGGTAGCACCTTGATCGCACTGGCACGTCTGAAGTCAGCTCAATATCGTGCTCAGTCAAATCAGTTCTGCCTGGCCTGTCCACGAAGCAGGCCTCAAACTCTGTTATTATCTCGCCCAGATCGGACAGCTGGGATTTCTTTAGTTCTCCTCTCTGCTCTGTCTTTCTGAGAAGCTCCTGAGCGTTGCTTCCTTTTCCGCTGAGGCAAATCAAGCTATCCCCCATCTCCTCGGGAAGGTTTAACGTTAGATTTACCACGGTTTGCTCCATAGCTAAGTCCTCTCGGTTTTCACTTAAAAGTCTCGTTAGATTACTAGACGCTGGCGGCAAGAGGTTACTCCCAAGGACGTCCTCATTCCGCGTCTCATCAAGCTCACTTTCAAGTTGACTTATTTGAGATGCCTTGCTCTCAAAGTTTTCTGACCCACTGTCTTCCGCATCGACCACTGTTTTAGCTGTCGTTTCCTCCGCGGTGGATTTTTCTGGAATTAGCAGTGTAGCTAGTTCTCGCGCCTTTGAACGTGTTAAGGCTGGCACAACTCTGTCTCCGAAAAGGATGCCCCTCTTTCGCAGTAGCATATCCGATTTGTTGGAGAACAAATACGGATAGCACTTAGGAAGCTTTCCTGAAACGGCAGCCTCGGTTGTCAACTTGCCGAAAGGGCCCTCGATGACCACGTTCGCGATTGGCAAGCACACACTCTGTTCCTCCACTACCTGGCGGATCCACGCACACTGTCCTGTATAGTCGGAAGGCGACACATACACCGGATGGACAACATCCATCGTTGCGGCCGAATCGCGCAGTACCTTGCAAGGCTTCCCGTTGACTACTAGGTCATGCATGTAAGGTTCCAAAAGCTGCATATTTTCATCGCAGTCACTGACATACGAGAAAACAAACTTTTCTTTCCGGCAGTTGACGGCAATGTGACCCTGCTCATTACACCTAAAGCATGTGAGCGGCTTCCTAGCCTCAAGCTTGTTCTTTGTGCTCTTCGCGTTGGTCACTTCTCCACTTTTCTCACTGCCGTCCTTTCTAGGAAATTTGCCTGAAGAAACCTTCATTTCTTCGTTTCCAACTCTAGCAAAGTGCCTTTCCTGACGGTTTTTCACACTGAACTTGGGATTGCGGGGCCTATCCACTGCTGGGTTGCTGAATTGTCGGCGCGAAGCATACTCCTCAATAAGTTCGGCAGCTTCAGTTGCCGACTTAATTTCGCCTCTGTCCTGTAACCAATTTCTTTCTTTTTCTGGGAGGCAGTTATAAAACTGCTCCAAAAGAATTCGCTCGACTACAGCGTCCCTATCACTGTAGGAATCTGTGCTCTTTAGCCACTCGCCCAAATTTACTCTTAAATTGTACAGGAATTCAGGGTAACTCTCGTCCCTGGACTTAGTAGCGTTCCGAAAACGTTGTCTGAACGCCTCGGCGCTAAGCCTATACTTTCTCAGAAGGCAAGCTTTGACCTTCTCGTAGTTGTCCGCGTCCTCCTTGCTTAGCCGCGCGACAACCTCCGCTGCCTCGCTGGGCAGAACCGTCAATAATCTCTGAGACCAAGTGTCTCGCTGGAAGGACAGTTTTTCGCAGGTTCGCTCAAAGTTAGCCAGATACAGACCGATATCCCCTGATATCACATATGGCTGCATGTACTTTGACATCTTGAAATCTGCCTCCTTGTTGAGACGAGGTACCGCTAGCTGGGGACAATCGCCCGACCTCTTGCTCAACTCTAGTTCTAATTTCCGGAGCTCAATTTCTTGGTCCAGCTTTTTTGCTTCTCTTTCAAGCTTCTCACGTTCGTGCTCCCTTTCCTCTTTTTCCCTCTCAAGTTCACGCTCACGCCTCTTTTCCTCTTTTTCCCGCTCTTTCTGCTGTCTGAGCTGCTCCTCCTTTTTTTGGGCGATGAGGTTCCATGCTTCACTGAGCTCCTCATCATCGGCTCCCAAATCTGTGATTGCCTTTATAATCAAAGGTTTTCGTGCCAAACCACTTGTATCAATTCCCAATTCCTCACACAATTGCAACAGTTCCGGTTTCTGCAGCTTTTGTAGGTCCATGATCGCTCCGAGTGTCGGCTACTTCCAAAACAACAGTGCAAACTACCAAACCTAAAGGCGTTTCAACACTTTTTACCAGTTCTAAAATCTAACCCTGTTCTAGAACCTGGTCCACATCAGAAGAAAAGCCAAGCACTCACCCACACATGCGATCGATGTTCCGAGCTGCTCTCTTGTTGGCCGATTGTTGCTCCTGCTTGTTGCTTGAGATGCCACCTCCGATCACCAGATGTTGTGGCTTGTAGATTCTGATCCACCTCGAATCACCAGATGTTGTAGCTTGTAGATCCAGATCCCACCTCCAGTCATCAGATGTTGTGGCTTGTAGATTCAGATCCCAACGCTGGTCACCAGTCGTTGTGCTTGTAGATTCAGATCCCACCGCTGATCACCAGTTGTCGTGACGCTGGGGCTACGTCGACCCGGCCTTCACTTGGTAGCGTGCAGAGACTCGGGGTTGAAGTAGGATTGAATCTTCGAAGTTGGTGAAATATGTACAAGCAGGTTTAATGGCACTTTGAGAAAACTTATTTACATGATTATTTACATGAAAAAGAAGGGTACACCAGCAATATGGCAAGCGTTAAGAGTTCGTAGCGAGAAGCGACTGGATGAGCCGTTTACCCAGGGCCCAGAGCGACATTTCGTGCTCTGCAGCGTCCTTAAAACCCCCTATGTCCAGCCCCTCTCTGAAGATGCTGACCAACCAAATCCAGGGCACGCCCCTCAGGTATCGGCATCCAATCGAACACATCACTGCACTGATGGTCTGAAGCACTGACTGGTCCGGCATTCATTCGTTGGGCGTGATCACTTGTTGGCGGGAAAAGCTTGGGAACGGCGAGGAGAGGAGGTACATTTCTATTCTTCAGCAAAGAAACCACAGGCTGGTTCTGACAAGTGGTTTTACTTCTCAGAAACCCGAGTGCACGTGGCGCCGCATCCGCTCCCAGCATTGTCCGTTTTCGACAATTGCAAATCTTTCCTGCATTCCTGGGAAATCACTTAATGGCTGTATGCGTCATGCTCCTTTCTTGTCCTGCACGTCAGCGGACATGTCACTCTGTCGTCTCCTTTGGAAAGTAGGCATTCCTCACTGGACGATAGGGCTTATCGACTGGAAGGGTGAACAAAAGAAAGAAAGCACTTCCTGCATTTCCCGCAGGGGGACGTTTCTTGGTGTTTTTCCAGACGTCCTCTTGGCAGGGTCAATTTGGCATTTGCAGAGTGTCCACAAAGCAAAACAGGCTTACAAAACAGGATTCCTGGAAACAGGCTCACTTAGAGCCATTGGACCATCACCACATATTCACAGCACTTTTCCATGCCCACAGGCGAACAATAGAGCGCGCAAATGCGGATGCTTGGTCGTAACAATAGACAGCGTAATTAGCGCCGCGGTTGTCATTGTCAGGGGCAGTAATTACTATTAATCACCTGTGTTGTCTTTCTATGTTGCAGGATGCCAGTCCTAAAAGACATCTTTATGTTCTGCATGTTCTGCTCATTGATTACTTTCTCCGGTGATGATGATGAACGCAGCATTCTCACCAGCACCAGCAAACCCCACGATCTGCAGTTTTGTTCCTTGCGCTCTTGGGGCGTTTTGAATTTTCACGCATCTTTGGTGAGGCCTCACACCGAACATATGTACTATAGGAAACATGTGCTCGCATCCACACTAGCCCCCCCCCCCCCCCCTTTTTTTTTTACAAAACAAACGTGCAACACTAAGCACTGTGGCGAAGACTACAGACACACATTCTTTCCTTGCCCATTACCCCATTATACTACCATTTCCTTCCCTATTGCTGCTTGTACCCTATGTCCGGAACCTTTTGCCTCTTCCCTCCCTAGCTCTTGCCCCGCCGGGGTGGTGCAGTGGTAAGACGCCCGACTACTGTGCCGGAGTTCCCGGGTTCGAACCCGACCGCGGCGGCTGCGTTTCGATGGAGGCGAAACGAAGTGGCGTCCGTGTGCTGTGCGATGTCAGCGCACGTTAAAGATCCCCAGGTGGTCGAAATTACTCCGTAGCCCTCCACTACGGCTCCCCTTTCTCTCTTTCCACTTTCATTCCCACCTTCCCCCCTTCCCTTACGGCGCGGTTCGGGTGTCCACAGAGCAAGTGTGACAGTTACTGCGCCTTTCTCTTCCTGTGAACCAATTTAACTTAACTTAACTCCCTAGCTCTGTCCCTCTTCCTAAAGAGCCCTCCCCGCGGGGCCTAGAGTACTTCAAGACTGCGAGGACTGGGAGACCCTCCTGCGCTCGGAGGACCTGACCGTGCAGACCATCGCCAAAGCCTGGGATGCCAGTGTTATGAACCTTAGGGACATAAGCAGTTGTGTGCAGTGGGGTCGTGCGGGGACCATGGAGCCTGCGTGCCTCGAATTTTTTCACCTAAATAAAGTTTTCGTGTCTGTGTGTCTGCAAGAGAAAAAAGGTATGCTAAAAAAATGCACCAATTATATGTGCACTACTAGAATATGAAAACCATGATCATTCTAGTTGCACCCGGGTAAATGTAGCAGTTTCAGGACACTGTATACCAGAGCGTAGATGGAAGAAGAAGAAGAAGAAAATTCACCAATTATATGTGCACCACTAGAATTTGAAAGCACTGTCATTCTAGTTGCACACGGGTAAATGTAGCAGTTTCAGGACACTGTATACCAGAAGGTAGATGGATGAAGAAAATAAATAATTAGAATGACACTTAAGCAAGGCCTCTAAGAGTAGATGCGATAGCAGCGCACTCATTTCCTAATCGGTTGCTACTCGATCACAGCCGCTTATCTGCCTAATATTACATTATTGCTCTTTTTGACACTTGTTATGCGCTTAAATGGATTGATACGCACAATTACTTTCCGCTTTTTGTGTTACAAGGTATTTTATTCCACTCACCACAGAGGAAGAATGTTTTGCACAACTATTCATCACAAAGTTCACCACATAGCTCCAGTTTGCTTCCTATCTTCAGAGTTTAGTATCATATCGTCTAGGAGTCTCTTCTTACTAATGCCTTAAAGGAAACTACCCTCCTGAGCGTCATCGTAGTCAAGGTAATCGAAACGGATCCCATGGCATCCATCTATTGGTTCGTCTTCCTCACGACAAAGCCAACTGTACAATGTCAAATTACGTTACAGCACTGGCATGAGCCACAGGTTTCATCACACGTGTTTAAACTCAACGACACACACGAGATCATTCGTCTACACCATGCTAGTTTCATCCACTAATCACCAACCACGGCTCACTAATCAATCAGTCAACAAATCACACTCAACCACCCCATTCAATCAACCAACACTACATATATCATACACTATACAAGGCGTCCGCCATTTTTCCGGCACGTTCTTCGGCCCTTCCTGGAAGTAGGCGCACAGTTTACACTAGAACGCAGAGGCGCCTTATTTCTAAACAAAAGTGTATCAGGTATCGAAGTTCCGGTCGACGCCGCGTGCGGCGCCACATGCTTTGCCAGCACGTTTTTTATTCGTCCTTGAAAGCTCCCTCTCAAACCAAGGTATGACAAAGGCTTTTTTGGCACAACGAGGCCATTACGATTCATGTAAAATTCAATGCATGCTTAAAATACGTGGGGCCAAATCATTTTGCGGCACAACCACAACAAGCATCACCTCTGACTATAGTGATACAAATGTCCTGGAGGATTCGATTCCTATTTGAAAGCAACTACCCGTTCTGGCAGCTACTCCCAACTGGACCATGTATCGCGTGCCATTGTAACGTCACACAACCTGCTGACCAATCAGTTCCCTGCCATGTCACCTGCCAGCTACCATACCGTGATTTTTCGCCTGAAATGACGATACGGACAACGACGACGCTGCATTTGATACCGCGTTAAAATGTACCCGACTATACTCTAATACGAGTCAGTTGGTTCACCGAGAATTCAGCTAGGAAACAGCGCAGAAGAACTAAGGGAACACAGGCACTGCTGATATGGCCCTTGGCCTCATGCATACAAAATAAATTGCAAAGATGTTGCGTTGTACCAAGGATGAGGACAGGCCCTGTCATCGTCGCCTGTCTTCACCGCATAAGTGATCCTGTATTTGTCACTATTCTTGTTCGCACTGAAGTATTCTCGTTATTATTACTTCGAATGAGCCAACTTGGACGAACCATCCTTTTGACTGGTCTTCTGTGTCGGCTTTTCGTTAAATATATGCTACGAGAAGAAGAAGACGCATGATGGTCGCCTCGTGTCGAAGACAGCGATTTGAAGAAGCGGCCGGGGTCTGCGGTGGTGGCGCGTGAAGGTAAGAGCCGCGTGGCACGAGCGCACGGTAGTGGCGGCTCTGGTTCTAGGGCCCGCTAAACCGAGCCTCTTCGGCGTCCCAGCCTCCGTTACCGCTGGCTGACGACGACCCGACCCGCCGCCACGCTACCGCAGCCGCCCAAACGACCGACGCGTCCAGAACCCGCGCTTGGACTCTCTCATCGACCGTCACCATGTAAGCGTTCCCAGTGCGCCCCGCTGCTGCAGATGCTAGTTCTAGCCACGCTTCAGTTGTTCTTTCCTGTCCATCTTTTCTGTAACCCGAAGTCAGTTTAGGTGCGGTGTCGACGTCAGAAGTTGTAGAAGACTAGAGCATACCGGTTTGAGCCGAGCGCTTATCTGTCAACCGTTGTGAGCTGGTCAGTCGTAGACACCGGCTCTAATAATGCCCGTATCACCTACCTGCAGTGAATAAGTGTTAATCGACCCCGAGCACTGCGTTCCTGCCGCAAGTGATGTGGTTAATGTCACAACTCGTGCGATTAGAAAGCCTAAAGTCGTTATGTCTGCATACGAAACCCGAAGAAGCTGACAGGCACGGTTTGCGAGAAGCTTTGAAGTAGTTCGTATTGGTTGTAATGTAGTCAGTTTTGGATTTTGCGGAGCTCAGTCACTCGCTCCAGATTAAAGGGCGTTTTGCTGAAGGAGCCGGCAAATATGGGTTACCGCTAAGCCGCAAGTGAATAGTTTTAAACATTGGGGACATTCGTGTGACACTGAAGTAAAGACGTCTGATGTCGTACAGTCTACCACGCTGGCATTTTCGAGTGTCGCAGTGAAACGCGGTAGGCGTCCTATACGGCACACACGTGTGCCTGTGCCTCACCTTCTTTGCGACGATCTCACTATCGTATTGCTCAGTGGTGTCTAAGCTCCCGCAAGCTCTGTGTGACATTCTGCGGAATTCTCACCGCTACAAACGCTTTTGATAAAGTTGTAGGTTGAATTTGCTAGCAGGGGTCTCGGAACACCCGACCTGCAGGCCGCATCCGGCCGGCGAGCTCTGTGATGAGGCCTGCCGGCTCCGCCAATTTCAGTAAGCTTCGTTCCGAAAGCACGTACCAACTCAGCGAATCAGCGTTGCTATTCGACTTATTTTTTTTTTTTTACGACTAAAATAGCCTAAAAGACCTCGTCCCCATGTGGTACGCATTCTTTTAAAAATGAGGAGCCCCTGGCCCCTTATAATCCGTGTGACATTTTTTTCAAAGCTTCAAAACAACCGGGACGAAGAGAAGACAAGGGCGAACACTGTTCTTCTTTGTACATGTTGTTTTAGCGCTTTGAAAAAAATCGCTATATTTGCGCCAACCAGCTCGATCCACCACACTTCTTAATCTGAGTAAACATCGTACGGACGTCAGCTGCCTTCAAGAGAGAGCCGCTTGACAGCCTGCCCTCACTATCATCTCCTGGCGTACTTTTTTTTTTTTTTTCCTAGGATAAGTGACTGTGGTATTAACCGTTCTACCCTTAGTACCTCTCTCTTAGCCACCCTGAAGCGGTGATCGCCCAGCGTTAAGGCAGGCGAGAGTACAGAATACTAACCGTTTTCCTTTTCCACGAAGAATGGGAGACAGCGGTTGGGGAACTAAACGGTTTGGTTTATTTTTATTTTGTAGATATTGTCTGCATTCTCTTATAGGTTTTACTTATCGTTTTTTTTTTTCTCTCTATTTACATGCTCCCGACTCGCGAGGTATGAAACTTTCTCAACGCGACCCGCATACCAATATGGGTTTGAGACATCGATGTCTCAAGTGGGTTAGAGGCATCAATGGACGTCTGCAACCTAGCCTCATATCAATCTGTGGAAGCTCTAACCTGCTTGCTTTGCCTGTGGGCAGCAGAGGGCTCGTTCTATTCGTCTCAATGAGATTATTACCATGACTATCACGATAGTCTTCACCAACCTGGCTTTTGTGATTTTATCAAAACGTGTAACTCAAGTGATTGGGTTTGCTTCATTGGAGTTCCGCGAACTTATTAATTCTTCATCGTATCGACGAGACTTTGTCGCACAAATTCGGATGTTTAGTTTATATAAATTTCAGAGAGCAGCAGCACGCATCGACATTATCAATGACCTCCGAATCTAGTGTAGCTAGTGCTCATAGATCGAATTAACCACAGTGAAATTAACGGTAGTACTCTCTCAGTATCCCATGAGAGCCATCACGTTTTATGTGCAGCATTAACCTTAGAATGAGCGAATCCGGGAACATGAACGTAACGCAGAGCAAAATAAAGATGTCCCCAATATTAAGAAGCATATCAAGTCCTACCCTTCAGGCACTTGCGAGCCATGTTTTTCTGATGTGCAGATTCTTGCAAGGAGTGGCAATACGATGGCCAGAGAGTTAATTGAAGCGTTTTATATCGGAAAGAAAGCAATTGGTGCGTCAGTGACACGTCGATCAATCTGTATAATGCAGAGAAAGCGCTTCTTGAACATAGCTTATCTTATACTACATGATGCTGAATGCGTGCCTTGCGCTTGGGCCGGCAGTGATATATATGGACATTTTTGTGCACAATAAAGGAGTTGTGAGTGGCGCTCTGTCCCGTTGTTTTCTTGTGTGCGTGCGCGTTGTCTTGGCGCCTTTAATTTCTAATGAACCGTACAAGCTGTCTTGAATTTGCAGCGTAAAGCCAAATTTTTTGATAGTTTATTTGAATTTGCGTGCGTTGCAAAAGAAAACGACGTTCAGAAGAGAGAACACATTAGACAATAGCGGACGCCACGGCATTCGTGTCTCCCTCTCGAGCACACCGTGCCTCTAGCGATCATTTCTTTATTCTGGAAGTTAACATATGAAACCGCATGTGAAGTATGCATTGGTTCGAACTAAGTGTGTAAACAGCGCTTTCAACGCCTTTCGTATCATATCAATTGGAACATAATCTTATATATTGCTCTCTTCTTTTCGCAGAAAAATCGTCCAAGATGTAAGTACGCACGCCTCGTGCATCCATCTGCATGCCAATACATTTCTGCGCATTGAATAAAATAAAGGATCCGGGCAAATAAATGAAATAAAAAAAATAAAAGTCGCAGCAATACGATATATCGTTTACAAGACAGAGCACTCGCGTAAATGCTACGTTACTAACATAATTAATTAATTCATTCATTTATAAACCTTTATTCATGAGGATGACCTGAGGCCTAGAGGTGAAGGGAGTGGGTTAGGTGAGGTTGAGGGCGCCAGACTCCGACATGAAGTCTAGCAGGGCCCTAAGCTTGCGCTTGGCGTTGGTATTGGGGGCTGTCCAGTCTTCGTAACTCTGAATGTGGTGAGCAGATGTGTAGCGTGCGCGGAGGCCAACCGTGCCAGGACAGGATCAAGTTCTGCAGGTCAACGGAGTCAGCAGGGCAGTTGGGGCAGCTGATCTTGGTTCGGCGCCATTGACTCGGGATGTCCGGTGTGTTCGCTGCACCGGCTCGCGCCTTGTGAGTTAGAACTTGGGCTGGACGAGAGAGGCCGCGGAAGGGATCGGAGGAGTAATATCGGGGACAAGGTCCCGCAACAAACCCCTCCGCTCATGTTTAAGCCGCGTGATGACAGAGTCCGGTATGATGAAGGAGACGGAAGAACAGTAAGGGTGGTCCGAGTTGGACGGGCCCACATCAAGGCTATGCCGGCGGTCTTCCTCTAGCTGCGCGCCAGCGGCCTCGTGGGCCGTTCTGTTCCCGGTTCCTTGTGCGTGATGTCCAGGTGTCCAATGAATCCGTACCGAGACTTGTGAGGTCTCTCGCAGGTAGCGGCAGCGCTGTTTGACGCGGTGTTGTATTGAGGTCTTGTAAATGGACGTTTCCGAAAGCTATGTACTAGACTCCACAGGTGGCAAAAGCGTCGCAGAAGCGAAGGAGAGAGAGAAAGAAAGAAAGAGAGAGAGGGAGAGGGAGGGGGGGGGGGGGGGTAGAGAATCGAGATTTCGGGTGAGGCGCTATTCAGAACGTCTAGAGCAAAAATGTCTAGTAGAAATCAAGAGGACATGGGAAGGACAACCGACGATCGCTGAGAATAACAAACTGGATTCCAAGGGATGGAAAGCGTAGCAGGGGTACAAAGTTAGGTGGGTGGATGAGGTCAAGAAGTTCGCAAAGCTAGGTGGGTGGATGAGGTCAAGAAGTTCGCAGGGGTCAAGGGAGTGCAGCTAGCACAAGACGGGGTTGATTGGAGCAATATGGGAGATGTCCTCACCGTGTAGTGGGTCTATAGTCCGGATGACAATGATGTTTAGAAGCACGAAAGGCTTTAATTCGCAAGCACACGATCATTTTTTGACTGCGTGCCTCGAAGTTCAGCGCTATAAGAACAGAGTCGGCGCCAAGAATTTGTTGCCCAGCCTAGAGCAGTCCGACAATGAACATAGTTATATTAGTGGGGCGCGCTTACACTTGGCAATAACGAAAGACGAAGTAGATAAAAACAAAGTAAAATTGGAACAACAACAGAGATGTCGGTGTTTGCGGTAGCAACCAGAACATATACCACATGCGATGAACCTTCGCCTTTTATTTAGGAAGCGGGTGACTTCTCAGCACTTATGGCAGACGTAAACGATCGCATCGCCTTTAATTCCCTGAACATAAAATTTTACTTGACTGATGCCTGATAAACAATGCATTGTCGGTGAAGTAATTTTCATGCTTCCCAGCATATATGGGTAGCCTATAAGCACTGAAGGATCGATCTAGGAAAGTAGACTTTCACTGGAATAAAAACTGGCCACATTCGCAAAGTATCTGCAGTATTTCGAGATTGGGTGATGCACATCAGCGTTATTGGTCGGCACGGACTCGACCAGCGATTGGGTGGATATGATTGAAAAGGTGATCAGCCGTTGCACTAGCGTCGATTAGGCAAATATGGGCACACTTTCCGAAAGTAGATCGTCGTCTACATTGTACAGTTGCCTCAAGATAGTCGCTCTCCCCTTTTCCAGAAAGAAAAATGGACGAAATGGCGCTGCCATTAAACACAGTTTGATGACAGATCTTTGTGACAATGTCAGAAGCAGGCTCTTTCAGGCTACGTGTGTCTGGATACACGATCTGCTCACTTGATATTGCATCCCCGCTTACTGTAGCCCAACGGTCACAGAGCCCGCGAATGCATCCTTCTCTGCCTGGCCCTTTTATTCCCTTCTAGTTCGCTTCAGAAAGTTTCGCGCGCAATGCAGAGAATTCCTCGCCCTTGCCGACAGAGATGTTTATCTCTCCGAGCAAACGGAAAGATTTGAGACGAATGGGTAAAGAAAAAAAAAAGTTTTGCATTCATTTTTTTATATTTCTTTTTCTATCCAAAAAGCCGCTCACTGCTGTTACCACTCTTCCTAGTACTCCTCTCCTCTTTGCGTCTTTTAGATATTTTATTTCGTCGACGCCAGAACTAGCTTGTGCTCGTGTCGACGTTTGTCTCAAGTCCTGAAGCCGGCAAACATACTTCTCTAAGGTTTCATTTCTTCCTTTTTATTTATTTTTTTTTTCTTTACACCGCCGTTACTCACCGGTCGCCAGTGAGCTCAGGAACCCAAGTCACGCGCGCTCGCTTGCTCTGGGGCGACCTCGATCGCCCGTTGCGCGCAGCAGCAGCTGCGGCGAACCCCCGCGGCGCTTCGCCGCCGGCTCAGCACTTAGGAAAGGCGCGGCGCACCACGGCACTGTTCGCACGCGCTTCGGGCCAGTTCGATATGCCTGCCGAGTGTCACCAGCCGGTACGGGACAGCAACCAGACCACATTAACGATAAAAAAAAAAGAAAGATAATAACGGGCTAGAGAAATTATACAGCGGCAGAGGAGAGGGCAAGGCAGTACGCGGGAGATATCGGAACCTGCATTTTTTTTTTATATCAATAACTTTTTTCACGTCGCTTAATGTTTGCCCCGTGACAAAAAAAAAAGCAAAAAAAAAAAACAGCGAGGCCCTTTGTGGCTCGTACTACACTGACAGGTGGGAGAAGAAATGAGAGGATGCGTAATTGGGAGTACGAGGTGGATACGAAATAATCCTACAGAACATGAAAAGGAGCTTAGAGAGACACTCGTGGCAAACTGCACGTGTACGCATGCGAATGCGCGTTCCATCGTTCCATCTAGGCACATGGTATGTAGCTGGATACTCGTATGGATGACACCGTTATAAACCAATGCCACTCCACTAGAGTCGTTTTGCTGCTACTACACTGATAATCTTGTTCCACATACGTTCCGGTAATGAATAAAACTTTTAAAAAAGTTCCACTTAAAAGTGGAATTTTTTAAAAAGTGGATGTGCTTCGTCTCACGTCTCATAGTGCAATGGGTGAACGGCGGCAGCGACAACAACCTCCACGGGTTGAAGTAGTCTACATGGTTTCGAACTCGATGCGCTGGCTGCGTCCATTGGAACTCATTAGAAAGGACAATCTCACAGTTAGCTAGGACCCTGGCATAAGCTCAGAGAAAATACTTAAAATTGAGTCGCATTTCGTTCCTTTGCTTGAGAATTATGTCAGTGCACACAACTGCATGACGCTTCAACATTGACCACAGTCAGAGGGCATCGCAGAGCCGTGTGTAGCACACTTGATGCTACTGGCTGTACTTTCCTTTTTGCATTTCTAATGCCAGTCTCTGATGGCCTCCAAAGATATCGATCGCTCACGGCGACCAGTAGCAGCAATGGGTTCTCGTTTTCTAAGACTTGGAAACCGCCAAAATGGTTTTTGTAAGGGCCGACGATTTATGGGCAAATATTTATTTCAATTTAAGTCAGTCAACTCAATCAATCACGTAAATTAATGTATGTTACTTTTGTATCACTTAATGCTATGATCATTGTTTGGGTGCTCCTGTTGACGCTCATTGTAGGAAGGGCTTGGAAATATAGCAATGGTTGCAGCTGCTTACTTAATATTTATAATATCAAGTTGCAAAGCAAGCGTCCACTCTATGGGAATCGACGAGTTCAAATAGCCAGCAACCGTGATAAAACAGAGAAGGGTTCGCGAAAATTCCTGCACGGACTTTGTTTCTTCTTGATTATCACGATTCGCGCTTTCTACCTCGCTCACTGTCACAGCATTTGTATTTGATTGACATGATTTCTGGACTGTCATTTCTTTGACAATGATAGCGAACTGTCGTAAGCTGAAAAAAAATTGTATGAGGCAATAACCTCACATTTTCTCACACAATCACACTCAATTCGCATAAGAATTCACATACAAATCGCATATAATTGCATAAGATCTTATAGTTTCTTGTATACTATCATAAATTATGCGAAATATTTTATGATAATGATGTCCACCGTATCAGAGTCTATGCGATTTGGTGAGATTTTGTGAGGTTATTGCACGGTAGAACTTTTGGTTTTTCAGTAGGCCTCCACACATGGCGCTCAGTAAGATTACGGCGATCAGATGGTGACCAGACAGGCACTGTGCTGTTTGATGCTGCTATTAATATCGCCTTGCCTCTTACATTTACACATGTTGGAGTAATGAACGTCAAGAGCGATGTTCTAGAGCAGGGGTTTTGTAAAATGGGTTCCGCGAAACCCAGGGGTTCCGTGAGCTGCTTCCGTAGGTTTCGCGAGGTCCCACTGGACCCATGCGACTTTAGTTTTCTGTATTGTGGTTTTGGACTTAAAGGCTTGAACATGACTGAAATGTGGGCTTTTAACGAGAGTTGATAGCCAAAAGCAAGAAAACAAATGCTTATAAAACTGAACAAAACGACAGAAAAGAACAAGGTCGGATAGGACAGATCTATACACAAACAATGTCAGCACGCCTGATTTTGACAGAAATGTCATGGGGGAAGTGTGTGTGTGGGGGGGGGGGGGGGGGGGGCTGTTAATTGCTGTTGGGGTTCATTGAGGCAAAAATGCTGTAGAACCCGTGATCTTAGGGAAGGCAGCGCTCGCTATTCTAGCATCGCCCACACATAAGCGTACGCACTAATGGCGGCTATGCGCACAGGACGGAGATGTCAACGGCCGAGCCGGCCCCCGGCGCGGGAGCCCCCGGTGGCAAGCAGGATCCCGTGGTGCCTGACGTCGTCGTCTACATCTGCAGCCTCATCATCGTCGTCATGGTCGTAGGCGGAGTGATCGCCCTCTCCATGCTCATGAAGAAGCGACTTGGTGAGAAACTGCATTTACTGCCTCGCCCAGTATAAACAGGCACTCAGTGAAGTTCACTTTGAGCATCCAGCTAACAACAGAGTGTGACATGCGCGCTGCTTGTCATAACACTGCTGCGTTTGCTTTCCCGTCGAGCAGGAGGAAGGTGCACGCTGAATTTCTTCATCGCGAATATATTCAGTGTTCTTACTTATAATATTTAAGTTTCAAGAGTGACGTCAGGCCGCCAGGAAAGGCTGAAAAGCAGATTACGCAGACATAGGTCTTTTTACAAAGGTTCTGCACCCTTGTAAAAGTGTGAATGATGGTGTTCTGTCGGCGCCTGAATGTTTTTTTTTTTCTTTCCCACAATCACCTCGTGGTGAGGAGGATCCGTTTGGAGCTACTTCGGTATAGAATTGCAAGAATCTCTATGCAACCTACGAGTATTTGACAGCACGGGCTGTATTTTAACCAAGGCTGAATGTACACCATATTCTGGCTAAAATATAAATGTTGACGCAGTCACGTAAAATATTGACCGCGCAAAAATGTGGTACAGGGATACACAAATTTATTGTCGCAGGCGTGCTTCGACGGGTGAACGCTTGACACCCGCACAGGCAGAGAGAGAGAGAGAGCGCTGCCTTAAAAATACGCAAAGAGTTCAAAGGACAATGTTAGAGAGCGACAAAATGAAGAGTAATTATGTTTGTTCGTAGTGTTCCGAGATGAAAAACGTTTATCCTTCACTTATATGTAGCTATGAAGCTTCACATTAGTTGCTTCACATTAACGGTTACCCTTAAATAAAGCATTATTTTGGAAGGTCGCACCTATTCATGGCGAAAGAAGGAAACGAAATCTGATCTTATTCGGGAAGGCGGCCAAGTTTTGACGTGTGCTGCTCTCACGTTACCCTACTGCGTTCGAATGGCGCGGTCACGCGCGTCAGACGTCATCGTTCGCAAGGCACCGCACACCCTTCCGGCTCTGAAGCGCACGCTTCTCAAATCACGACGGAGTTTTTTTGTTTTTTTTTTCTTTTTTTCTTCTTTCACTTAAGAAATGAGGATGGCATCCTCGTCAACGACAGTTTGTGCACATATGCATTTCAAAGCGGGATAGGTGGATGGAGCGTAGCACACATATGAGTGCGCGCACAAGTTTACGAATTTTGGAAGACATAAAAAAACAAACAAACCTACTGGCGTTCAGAGTAAATTGCCTGAAATGTCTGTAAACGGTCAGTTCTGTGCACTTCACTTCGCGACCTACGCAATGCAGCCTTCAATCACAGACCTCGCCTCCTGGCTTTCGCGTTCCAGAGACCTATTTGCGGGATCGTGTGCGTAATGGGAGTGTTGTGTTTGAGCGAAAATCGATGAAGAATCATAGACGAAAACACGGAACACATGCCCTCATGGAAAGTCAGCTTCTACCAGCCAGCCTGCTCAAGAGCTTTTTTTTTGTTTGTTTGTTTCAAGGACACCATGCGGTAGTGAGTGGCACACTGGAGCTCTCCGCAACATCGGTGCTGTGATGTCGTAAGAGGATATTGCACTAAACGTATACATGAATTGGACCAGCACAGATTTCTACAAAAAAAGTTGGAGACGCATTCGAGAGCCATGTTTCACACTGATGCCTTCATGCTCGTTTTTTTTTTTTTCTTTTACACCCTTGTTGTTTTTAGATACGTATAGAAATGAGGATCCATTTTAACGTGGTCTGTACAGCCCGTGTGTCAACGCTTATGTAGAGCTTCAACGCAATCAAAGTAATTAACGAAGTTTGTATGAAGTGCTTCGTTTACTTATGTTGTTACCCTGTGCTTTTTCCCCCCACCAGACATCAGCCAGAACGTCACGACAGGTAAGCGAGGCTAAAGGCGGCAGTACTCCTTAGTTCCATGAATAATGTCTCAATAGGATTCTGGAATAGTACAAGGATAAAGAAAATGCACAACACCCCCCCCCCCCCCCCCCCCCCATATTAAGATATAAAAAATAAACCTGCTTTTGCAGTGAAGTCTTCTTTTCGCGTGTTTTCAAATGAAACAGCATTGAAGAGCGCCTGAGAGAAGAAAGTGGCAGCCTTTACTAAGTTTCTGTACATGTTGTTGCGATAGCACTCTTCATCATGCAGCGAAACACCAAATTAATTCTACATAAACAGTTTTTATCATCCTTCAAGTGCGCTTCGCCAAAGTGCTCCTAATGCTGTGAAGACTACCTCTTCATTGCATTCAATTCAATTCAATTCACATTAATTCAATTTGAAAATATCCCGCGAATTTCTCGGTTTCCTCAGATAACCAATAACAGCAAGGAAAGGAATGCTTACGGTTCTGTAGCATACCGACCGATACATTGGAGCGTCGAATCACCGAAGCGACATTCAGCATAATATTGCGTAAAACAGCCGTTGTCACTGGTAGCCATAGCGTAATGCTTAATAATGGCATCGTCATTACAGGAGCTGTCGAAACCCGCACGACTGCGCGAGGGCTCATTCGCCAAAGCATCTTCATGTGATCTGTATACGTTGATGTGGAAAATACGGACCTGCAATCCAGTGCGCCGCAGTCGAATCTAGATAATTTGAACTCGCAAGGGAATGGAACGTATGAGCCGGAGGGGGGGGGGGGGGGGGGGTATAATACACTTTATGTTGACGGTACCAGAGGCGCACTTCACCGGAGGTTGCAATTAAACGACCAAGCTTTAACGGGAGTTCACTGCTGCCTGTATAACGTTCAAGAAAGGTGTCAACACTGGACCGCCACGTACACTCAAACCTTCTTTCGACAACAGTGGGTCCAGCCGTACCTGGGGCGCCTCCACCCAGAGCAAGGCTAGTCTCGGTCGAAGACTCGGAGTCAAACGGTGAGTTTAGCCTAATAACCTTACGTCTCGTTGACGAGGGCACGAGTATGTCTAGATACGCCACACGGTGCGCGGTGAACATGAACTTGCGCTGTTTCCTTTTTATCATGTCCACGTGTTGGTCCAATGTTTAGGGGGATCCCTTAAGGGAATCTGTATGGCCTCCTTTGCTGCCGTGAGGCCGCGATTAGGTAAATGTTATCGCAATGTCTGCACGTTGTTGTATGAAAGGAAACGAACAATTTTTGCCTGTGCAGAAATAATACTGAACGACAAAAAGAAATGCAATATTCGACTAAAAGTAAGCTTCACTGCAAGACTGAAAATTGTAGGGTGAAGCTAACACTACTTTGTAGCACGACTGTGGACATATATGCATAGTTGATTGAGGACGAAGCTGAGAAATACTTATGAAAAAGAAACAAACAAGTTTACTTTAGCAATCACGCTGGCTGCTCTAAACCCTTGGTTTTATAAAAGCCAGCAGATAATAGCGGATAACTAGGACAGGGATAATTATGGGAAAAAAGCAGATAATTAGGACAATGAAAATACATGAAAACAATGCGGCGCTGGCGACATTTGTCAGACAATAAGAAAATAACGTTACTAGGCAAATTATACTTATTGATTGCGCCATTTATGTGCAAAAATAAAATAACCTTTTGAGGCAATGTGCATGCAATACAGGTACACATTTTATGGTGCATACAAATTACGTTCGCTGTCAAAAAAAAAAGCTTAGAAATGCTTTTTGGGAGCAAAAAGATATTTATATCTATAAAACCCTGTGCTTACTTATTATTACTGCTTTTTTTATTTTCTAGATTTCAAAGTATTCAATGACGACGATCCGTTCCGTAAGTTTGTGAAACTTCTTGACGCAGCTCTTGGAGCTTTACGTGCCTGTCACTGGTAATCAATCAGTGACCGTACTAGTGGGTATGCTGCAAGCCTAACATGCGCTTTCACTTTCGAGAAGCAACACATTTTATAGAGCGCTGAGTATTTGCGCCTCACGCAATAGTATAAAACTATTTACACTCGACAGCAAGGAAACGATGCATTGAACTTAAATTATTATTAAAGGGGACAGGAATCGACGCACTGAGCCTATATACGCCGGCAGAGGGCGCAGGGTGGCTCTCAAGCTGCAACAATGCAGCTTTTTGCCTTGCGTCCTCTCTCCTTTGTTACTCATGTAACCTTGTGAGAGTTAATAAAGATATTCATTCATTCATTCATTCATTCATTCATTCATTCATTCATTCATTCATTCATTCATTCATTCATTCATTCATTCATTCATTCATTCATTATTGCTGATGGGCACAAGAGCTTTTTGAGATGCACGTGTCTTGTGGCGGCGTTGGTCCAATATGACACGTGTCATGTAATATGAAGTCGTATATTGTTCTGCTTGTCACAGATTACCGCGTGGCCAAGGCGAGAGGTAAGTTAAATTATATCTGCTCTCCAGACGCTGTGCATTCTAATACTGTGGCGTAAAAGAAATTGGGCATGGTGTGCGCACGTTACCTCTTCAAGGCGGTAAAGGCATGGAAAAGCTTGACTCCGGTGCACATGCTGACCGTCTCGTGTCGTTTTTGTTATTCGTTTGAACTCTGGACGCACCCGAGCACCACCCTGGAGGAATGAAAACGCTGGATGCGGCCAGTCTCTCTTGACAATTTTCTGCTGGCATAAGGATTGCGCATAACTTTACGTCAGAGCTTGTACGCCACCTGTCGGGTTGACAACTGTGTCGCATTGATTAAGATGCACAGCCTTCTCTTTGAGTTCGGATCAAAATTCACGCACATGTGCACATGCTTCACAGGGTGGAGCTTCGAGGTTACATCAGCTTCTTTGTTTTATGTACACATATATAACACGCTCAAAAGCATACAATCTTAGTGTGCGCTGGAGTTTTTCATCCTAAAAATAATAACACCCGGAAGTTTCCGTGCAGAGAATTCTGTCTGCGTATAAAGGTTTTACCATGCTGCAAAATTGGAAGAATGGCATCCTGTTGCCCACTTAGCGACAGTAGCACATCTCATGTAGTGGCCAGTTCTGTCCAGGACTCCAGATACGTAACTCGAAAGAATTTTTTGTGACCAGAGAAAACGGTGTCAAAGGTACCCGGGCAGCATTTTATTACTGGTTCATGCACAGCACTATTGACTCAATAAAGGGCTATACGTATATAACAGGCGATTTGCAGCACAACGTAAAAGACCAGTCAAAATAGCAAGGAAAGATGGTAATACATTTCGCAAGAAAAAAAGAATGCGGCTGTTTGATTTAAGAAACTTCCTCCTCTACAGATGGCTACCACCGGAAGGTACCCTTCTACGAAGCAGCCCACTCCAGTATGTAAGCCTTACGGCCGTACAAACCTGAGCCGAATGCGTGAAACGGCTCCTGGCAAAGCTACATTCAGAAACGCTCGACCAGCAAGTATCCCATTCCTCCTTTTTTTTTTTTTTTTCATTTATGCAGAACAGAAGACAAAAAAACGTAAGTTATGACACAGCCGGCCCGAGCTTCTCTACTCTGGCAAGCAGTGTGTTTAACGACTTCTTTGTCCTGAGCGCACATCACGATGTATAAAAAAAAAAAAAAAAAAAAAAACTTACCGACGAGTATAACAAAACCCGAACGAGAAAAAACGAAGACAGGAAAAAAAAAATCGCATGAAAACACATTTGATTGAACAGGGTTGTGCTAACACCCTCGGACGCAATAATAATAATAAAAAAAGCTTCATTAACGCGTGGGACATTTAAATAGCGTCGCTGAGAGTTTTCTCTACTGAAGCTAAAAGCCCACATTACCATATTTTTCTCCAGCTATGAGGATGAAATGTGTCCCTGAGAACTCCCCCTCAAACCTGCTCTTACCACTTCAGATAACGTTAGTGTCGAAAGCAGTGCACGAAGCAACCGTGTTTACATCAGCTTACATAAGCAGTTCACTTATAAGACATGTGTTCAACCGCCGAAAAAAAAAAAGAAAAAAAGAAATCCCCAGCCCATCGGCTACTTTAAGCGATGCATATTCCCTGTCAATACTGAGCTCAGATTTGCATGCGGTTCTCTCGTTTAACCATGCAAAAAATAAAGTCCTCGTTTTATTTTTGTTATATAAATACCTCAGGTCAGACGAAATAGCGCAAATTGTTAGCAAGCTGTCAACGCTCGCAATTCGCTGGTAGGTGAGCGTATAGGAAAGTCCGAACTCCCCTGTCACTTGGAAACAATGCAAACGGCCAACTTAAACGGATCCTCGCATGGCTTGTTGCTTGACACTGTAGCAGCTAGCATATACAGCACGGTCGCCTGGAGCTGGATTCGAGCTCTTGCCACAGGGTCTGCAATAGAGATGGTTAAAACCTTTCTTAATCTTGGCATCGAGGAATTGTGCGCTGCTCATTTATAGAGTAATCTTCAATTGTAGCCGGCAACCATCATTAACGCAGCGGCACTCAAAATGGCCCCACTCGCCTGAACCTTAGGTGAGGCAATAAGAAAATGTGAAAGGCTCTCGTAAATAAAGTTCCACTCAGCACAGGCCCTGAGAAGAACTGGACTGCGTGCTTATAGAGCCTCTGAATGCGCTTCCATTTACTTCCGCAGACAAGAAGCCAACAACCACGAAACAGCAGAAGAGAAAGAGGCCTCCTACCAGGAAGACGACAAAAGCTCCGGCCAAGGTCAAGACCAAGGCGGGGCGCGGGCGCACTACACGTGGTATGCTCACGAAATCCTGTGCTAGACGCGTACAGAAAAAACAAGTTTTCAACGAAGCCCTTGAATATAACCACGTGCGTTCCTTCCAGGGGCGGCCAGGACAACCACTAAACGCGGCAAAAAGAAGCCCCACGCCGCCCAACGTAAGAGCGATGCCGGTTCTGTTTTCGTAAAATGAATAAATAATTTCGGAGTCGTGTAATTTGGCACACGTGGAGAACAATAGAATCACCCCCCCCCCTCCCCCCATTCCCCCAACCCGGGCACTGATTGTTCCCTGGTGGCTTTTTAAGGAGTTATTAAGCGTACGCTCCACTACTCGGGATGCAACTTCCGACTGTGCTGTCTGCATGTCTCCGTCCTGTCGTTTCCGCAGTTTTAACTTCACGATGTCCCACCAACAGGCTCTTTCAAGTTACATTCGCTCAGTTTGTCGCACTGACCTTTGACCTCTGACTTCAAACCCCTTCCCTTCTTTTCTCTTCAGGCTCAGGTGTCCGCCAAGAGCTGTGGCTGATACTGCGCATTTCCTTTTCTATAAACAAATTTACAAATTAAGGCTTGGCTTCGCTTGGCTTGGCTTGCAGGGTCTTACGTCCCAAAGCGACACTGCCTATGAGAGACGTCATAGCGGGGAACTCAGAAATTTCGACCACCTGCGGTTCTTTAACGTGCAGTGACACCGCACAGCACACATACGCCTCTATCAAAACGCAGCCGCCGGCGGTTGGGTTTGAACCCTTGGGCACCTCGGTACAGCAGTCGGGCGTCTTAACGCTAAAACTGCGCCACCGCGGCGGGGGGCGGTAGGCGTCCGCCGAAAATGACGCAGATACTGCGTATTCCTTTCCCCCAAAACTGCGCCTTCCATTTCCTGAAACCAACCTGCATATAAAAATAAAATGTAAAAAATCGCGGTATGAAAAAAGGTGCGTTAAAGGCCCTATCTCGCCTACCCTTGAGGAGAAACTTGATCTTCCCTCTAATTCAAAACCGTCAAATCGTGCCTTTTGCTCGCATAACTAGGTACAAGCCGTGCTTGAACCACCATTTCTTTTCTCTTTTTTTTTTCCCCTTTCTTTTCTCGCAGACCGTGATCTGAGTAAGTTTTTGATGCTGTTTTTTATGGTTTCAAATTTTGCGGTTATCGTCGCTCAGGGCCCGAGTATAGGCGAAGTTAAGGAACATGGAAAAACATTTTGGTTTAGGTGGCTTTTAGACACTCAAAAGGATCACACTAGGAGCATCGTTGATGGAGGGATCAGTGTCTCAACTTCTGCCTTGTTGGAGTGCGAAAAAGAGAACTGTAACTCTAAAAAAAAAAAAAAAAAGGGAACTGTAAGATGTTTTCATTCGTGACGACCCCCAAGAATATGAGACCACTGTCCATGAACAGCAAACGTCGACAAGGAAAGTGTGTTGTCAAGTGTACTGTTGCAGGACGTGAATTTATGGAAAAAACATTTAATTCTGCGTGACTGGGCAAACGTAGTGAATGAAATGTGTTGAACCACGAGGGGACATGCACGCCCCGTTCAGAGAATAAAATATCACAGCAAAAACTAATGAGGAAAATAAGAAATCAATGTTGTTCCACAAATCCACATCCCGTAAACCTTTGTCCGTGACTGTACAACATGAGAAATGGATGTTTGGCCGAAACCGTATTGGGTAAATGGTGCTCATTCAAGCACTCGTCCTCTTGAGTCAGTGCTCTTCAGCCGCTGATGCGCCGGTACCACTGGAGCATCAGACGGTGGCTGAGCTTTACGAATAGAGAGTATTAAGTATGACAGTGATAGATACATTATTCAACTAGTAGTGACAATGGGTTCAGCTTTTTCCATACGTGGTTGTAAAATTAACGTGAAAAATTGTATCTTATATTACTTGGTCGGTTACTTCATGCGCTTTTCTGCTACACTGGGGCATTCGGCGTCCAAGTGACTGCTTAAGAAATCGAATGACGATATAAACTCACAGAATTGACTTGCTGGGCACCCAGCTAAGTAAAATGAGCTGATTCCGCAGGGCGCCATTCGACATGTATACCTCGCGCTCTGTTCGTCCTGTCTGTTTTATGTTCAATTATTAGCGCCTCGTAGCGCGCTGAGAACCATCATTCAGAACCAACTGGCCCCTATCCTAGCATTGCATGTATACCTCTTGGCAGAGGTCGGCAAAATGGGGTTTGAAAATCTCTTATGAAAACAGGGTCGATTTTTGTGGAATAACAAGTAACCCAGATATGCGACAGCCAGTGGGGTTTGGCGTGCTGGCGATCGGCAGTTCAGCAGCTTTGCTGTCACTTAACACCCATGACATCTGTTGTGGGGAAATGACACTTGTTTAAATCTTTTTCAACGCGAAGCCCACTCGAGCTTCTTTTCTATCGGCCCACCTCCCTCTCGACAAACTTACACGCGTTTGCTCAGTTATTTTCGCATGGTGTTCTGTATACAACTTCTAGGTATCATGTCTGAGGCATAACTTCAGTGACAGTTACACCTTCAGGCCAACGCAGTTGTGGCAAACGTTGACACTGGACAGAAAAATTTTGCTTTACCGGAATGCGGATATGCGAAAACATCGCCTAATCCTACACGGTTGTTAGAAGGCTCCATCTTCCACTGCACGAACAAGCAAACCGAACCTTACCTGAATCCTGAGTTTCAATTAATCCGTTGAAAATACTGAGCTGCTGTGAAACTACATAGGGCTAACGCTAAGCTCCAGTAACTGACAGAAAAATGAAGTGGTTAAAAGCGCTCGAGCTTTCAGCGCTGGGTTGTGGTGTAACTGAGCTGTGGTGTAACTGTAACTGTGGTGTCTTCGATCGTGTTCAGAGAAAAATGAGGTGGTGGAGAAAACGACCAAAGCTGAAGTCAACGAGATTGGGGCTGAGGACGACATCTCGGACGTGGGTGTCGCTGGCGTCGAGATCAAGGCGAAGAAGACCAGCGCCAAGGCTGCCCGAAACAGCAGTGGCAACGCCGTAGACGGCGTCGAAATCACCGCGAAAAAGACCAAAGCCAAGTCTTCCGAAAAGAAAGCGGTGCAAGGTGAGCGGGTCGAAGAAAGCGCTTCTGAAGTACATGATGCACTGCAGATCGCTGAGAGCACAACAGAATAGCAGTTACACACATGGCCTGTTCAGCAATCATTTCATTGGGGCGCACAGTGTTTTGCGCGCATAAGTTCCGGAGTGCTGCTAAGCGACACATTTTTGCAAAGGTGACGCCAAGGGCTGCCATACTAAATGTAGAGGGTGCAACTCTTCACGCCTGACTGCAGCCATCCGATCGCGAGAACTCTGCAAATTAAGCAAGTAAGCAGCTGTCAGTTGCGTAGGCTGGGGCTTCGCTTTTTTTATGCGGAAGTCACTGATGCGACTAGGCGAAGCCTTTTGAGCCCACAAACGTTAGACAAAAGCAGCGACGAATGTCTTTGCTCGTTGGGGAGAGCTGCCACACTCGTTGATTTGGGGAAAGTGCGCCTTGTTCTAGGCGATCGCATGGGAAAATGCTTCTTAAAATGCTTTTTCTGTTGCGTCTGGCTCTGTCCCACAGTCGAAGCCAAAAAACTTTCTCCGAAAGGTAAGTAGCCATGTCTGAAGACTTCTCTTCCTTCGGTCCTTTAAAATGAGGCCGAAGGGCTGTCCGCGCAAATTGAGGTGTGCCGTAATTAAATTAGTCTTGTTGAGAGCCTAATCTTGCACACGTTGCCACGCAGAGAAGAAACGCAAAGCTGTTGTCGAGACTATGAAAGGTGAGCGTGCAGTAATCGTTACCTTGTTAGTTTTCCAGCCATGGCTGTGCGGAGCGTTATATACACCAGCACACTATGCGAAAACTCTTCATTTAGCATAGCATTCCCGCATGTCGCTGCCGCGAGTCGCAACAGCGCATGCGCAGTATCCAAGCTTGCCCATTGGAACCACCTATGCATGAGTTGTGAACGGTTCGCAGTGGCTATATGCGCGATGAAACTACGAAAGCTACGATAAAGCTGCGGAATAAACAAATGTATGTTGGAACCCAATAACGCTTGCGTTCGCGTAGTGCTTGCGCTTAACTGTAGCCATCTAAATATACAGTTGTACAAATGCGAGTGTTTAGTAGCTGCCGTCAGGTCCTTTTTGCTTGCGGCAGGCCGTTCGTACGCTCAATTAAGAGACTTGAGAATTCATACGCGAGAGGTCAGCGCGAAGGAGTAGGGGAAAGGTAGCTATGACACCTTTTTTGTGCTTAGCAATCATCCAGGTAAATCTCCTCTGCCACCACATTGGAACACTACTCCGGCCATTTTAGATTACTATTGTAAATGGGATGGTTTCAATATGCGGTAGTGCCTAGCCTTGTAACTCTGACAACGGCCAGATGGAACCGAGAAGCAAACTCGATTGTCCGGCCTTGGGTGGGAGTGTTTTCTAATTTCATATGAAGCGAGACTCATTTCAGGTTTACTAATTTCGCATAAAGCGAACTTGTCATGCGGCCATGCACAGTAAACACGTGGATTCTTTCATGAATAAGACGAGTAAGCATTGACCGCCGCTACCTTGACTGACTAGCTCTGTATGGTCGACAGCAAGTAATAAGCTTATTGTATACTTTCTGAACCTTCAGCACAGTTCTGTGAGTTTGGTTCCATGAAGTTCTGGTTCGCGACAAAACTGCGTTTCTCAATTATATTCCTTCTCTTCTTTTCTCCCTTCTCTCGTGGTGCCAGTTCTTCTGGGAGGCAACGTGGAAGGTTAGTGACGTCATTACAACGGTGGCACACGAGATATTTCTTGTTCTATGAGAATAACAGTTACGACTTTCATCCAGCTCCGCCACCAAATATCAGCATAATCAAGGCTCCCGTCGGTAAGTTTTTAAAGCTTGCGCGACGTGCAATTCCTACTCGAACAAGCGATAACTCAAGTCTTCGTGCCCTCTCTGGCAGCCCATGCAGT
Organism: Amblyomma maculatum; assembly: GCF_055883805.1. NCBI lineage: Eukaryota > Metazoa > Arthropoda > Arachnida > Ixodida > Ixodidae > Amblyomma > Amblyomma maculatum. Next base: position 68,268,427 of record NC_139345.1, read on the forward strand.
ACCGGACAAGGTCAACCTCAGCGACGTCTCCGGTACGTGTTAACGTGTCGAGGAAAGCGCAGTAACAACTGCGTGCCAATATGCCTACGCAAACGTTATCCGCGGACCTCAAGACTCTAGATTACTCATAATTAGTTAATTAATTAATTCATTCATTCATTCACTTTTTTCGTGAGAATGCTACTGCAGAGTTTTGCGTTCCGTATAGTATCCGAGCATGGTCGTTAGTGTACTCATACAGTGTATCAGGCACAAATGCGCATTGTGAAAATGTGACTATACGGGTTGATTAATTTTAGACTTTCCAGATTAAAAAATGCTCATACCTTTACAGAAAGGTCATTTTTGTAAAGGGGCTATGATGGCTGGAGGAGACAAACTGAGCATATTTGTCATCGTAAACTCAACAATTAACTCAAAATTAACATTTTATTTAATGCAGTTCGCATGCATACTTTTATTGAAAACGCAGAGGCAGCGGTATTCTTAGGCTATTTCATTTTTCTTTTTTTTTTTTAGTTCTAGTGCGCTCCTGATTTGGAACACAGTCCGTCTATGTAATTACTAATTAAACATGCTAGCCGTCGGCGCTTGGCTTGAAGCTCCCTCCTGTAATTCGCAGCACATGCGTATGGCACGCCGCGTGCGGTGTGGCTTTGCTGCGTTTGAGAGTTTGCAAAGTCTAAGGAATCACGCCCTATCACGAACTCTACAAACAGTCGCTGAAAGAGCTCGCCACACTCTACCCGCATGGCGGTTCTGCGGTTTCGCCGGAGATGAATGAAAAATATTCATCGTCGCCTTTAGCCGCACATTTTCAACCGGAGAACCATAGGCAACAGCTTTGTCTCAACGAAAAGGAACTTCATGCAGAATGTCGCTAACCAGGCGCGTTTAGGAAGTTTTAGACGTGCGTATCTCATGGCATAGGCATACTACTATAATTGTAGTCTTCTACTGCATTCACAAAAGCTTTCAGTATAAACATGAGTGCCAAAAACTGAAATCAATTAGAAAGTAATTAATTATATTTTACTAAGTTGGTGACGATGATTATTCCTTAATTTGTTTCCGGCTGGCCACATGTATACAGTCTATTAACAGAAAAGACGTGTAATGCTCTTTATACTTCTTGAGATCCGTAAAATCTAACTTGAACAATTGCAAGAGCTGCTCTGGTTGCTTTTTATTCAATTTAATAAATAAATTGATCAATGACGTGTTATTTACGCGAGTTACACGTGAAGAATTCATTAAACTGCGCTTGTAATTGTAGATGTGGGGTCCGGGTTCTGATAAGTGCGGACATGCAGAGTCATTGCTCACAGTGCAAGTCAAGACGACAAATATTTTTTGAAACACGTACCTGCCTTTCACTCATTTAGCAGTCACGTGGACATGAAGAGTAACAACTCTGTTCTTTGAAATAAATTACTCGTTTCAAGAGAAATTTGTTTTGACTCGGTGTCCGCATTCAGAACTGCTGCATGTGGCTCTGCCAAGAAAACCAGCGAATTGCAGCCTTAAGGTAAACAGGTTGCGAAAATTTGAAGAACGCGGTAGTGTTGTGAAAGGGAAATTTTGGCATTAGCGTACTGTATTCATGTCATCGACAAGTGAAGTCAACTGGGTTCCTTGATAGAAACGATTTACTTGAGGTGGCACACAGACTGATCTCCAAAGAAGGCATCTTGCTAAGATCGTGCGAACCTTGCAGGCTCGCGCTCTTCCCTTAAGTTCTTAGAGCGCGACGTGTGGATAAGATACTGCTACTATACTTTTAAATCACTGTTGTTGTTTTTTTCGCCTACAGAGATCTCGACGCGATAATTTAAATTCACTATTCTGAATGTGGCGCAATCCGAAACGTGTATAGTTTGTGTTAAAATCTTTAAAAGGTGAGCGTCTTGCGAAAAGTACGTCTTCCTGAGCACAAAAAATTCCTTCAGACAAATGCATACATCATTTTAACAGGGCATCATTAATTCACCTGGCTTATGAAACTTAACCCGACTAACTGCACTATTGTAAAATAAAAGTTTGTTTATCAGTCTCTCTGTAGCAACACTACCACACTTGCAGCGCTATGAAGATTGGTTCCTCCGTTATTGAGGTGAACCTGTTGAGCTCATCGGGTTCGGGTCTTTTTATCTTCACAGATTTTATCCCTGCAGAAAACAGCGGTAAGCATGACTCGATTGCTCAGCATATATAAAGAAGTCGTGCCATACATGAGCTCTGTAAACTGCCAAGTGTCTTGGCAAACATAGAACCAGAAAAGTTAAGCCTCGCAAAAGCCTACTTATAGAAGGCCATATAATGCACTATCGAATACACTGCGGGATATATGAAGCATTTTATCCTGTCCCTTTTCTTCTGCGTGTTTTGTTCCTATATGATGCTACAACAACACGAATTCTTACCAACTTGCTCGAATTTGCACCCTTTTGCTGTTCTTCACGCTCGCGGCTCATATAAACTAATTTTAAATAATTATTAAACTCAAGACAAAGAACTGAACAGTTTTAGAAAGTATGCTTAACTATGCACTGCATGCTTTTGAGTTAGTTAAACCAAAGGAAAAACTTGTCATCGATGTAGTTCCAAACGAATGCGCTAACATCGGTGTTGTGCACAGAGAATACGATTAAGTCATGGCTGTTCACGTGACTCCTGTTCTCTCCACACGTATAAAATGTTCAGAGTTGGCGAACAGCAACATCGGCTCAGCAGAGCACAACTTAACCATCAAACTGCTGAAGCCAGCCGAAGCTGGAAAAGCATCAAAGGCCGACGAAATGGCCTCGCACAACCAGTCATCATCAGTAGAAGCGGCTGGTAGCCCGTCTGTCAAAGCTGCCGCATCCAACACCACGCTCGGAAATGTGTCGTTTGGCAACACGTCGCTCGCCAACTCTTCCTCATCGGCCAGTGGCTCGCCTGGCGAGGGTTCAGGTTTACCGAGCAACGCCGCCGCCGCTGCAGCAGACAAACCTCCCTCGGACAAGACTGCAGCAAATCCCGCAGAACCTCCCCCGCCGGCTAATACACTGCCCGGTGATGAACCCGCCGTCAAGGGACCGAGTGCCAACGCCGTTCCACCAGTCTCTCCCGCAGCTAACAAATCGTCGCTGGCTAACTCGTCGACTGACCAAGGACCACAGGCCGGCAACGCTCAGCCAGTCGGTGCGTCCGCCGGAAGCAAGCCAGCGGTGGATGAGTTACCACCACCCGTAAATGAACCTCCTGCTGACGCCGCTACTGGCGCTGAGAAGTCCGCGGCTGACGAGTCTGCGGGCAAGCTGGCGAGTGTCATACCCTCCGCGCATGCCAGTGGCGCGTCGACAAACGCTTCCGCTGACTCTGGATCTGGCTCGGTGGCGAAAAAAGAATCTGCTGCTGCTGTTCCGGGAGCGCCAGGCGAGCAACCATCACCGGCAGGAGCAGGTAAGAACGAATTAAGTATTGTCGAGGACAAAAGTTCAGTACGCCACTCGTCGTCGCATGGATCACTTGCTCTTAAGACGCCCTCTGGCATTTTTGCCAAGCAAGCAGACAGATCGCAATGCACCTTTGCGCCTGTAGATCAAAGCGGTAACACACTTTTATTCTATCCCGGTAGCAGGCGCAGCCATTATGTGGCGAAACGATGCAGTCTACCCGAAGCACCATGCACTTTTGCTCCCGCAGCAAGGATGACCCAGCTGAGATGGACCGAGAATTCAGAAAAAAAAAAAAAGTTATTAGAGTTGTTAGGAGCTATGTAAAGAACAGGCGATATTTATTTCGTTCTTCAGACCTTGACATGATAGGAATTGGCATGGTATTCACACTAATTAGTGATTGGCAAGCGTGCTACACTAAGGCAAGGAATAAAGCATCGGCAGCAGCTCAAGCACAGCGTGGCTGCTGCTGAATGCGCGATTTGTGTTGGGCGTTGTATCCACACAAATTAGTAGTTGGCAATCGTGCTACATCAAGGCAGGGAGTAAAGAATCGGCAGGCACTCAAGCACAGGATGCGAGCATGGTATCCCCACTAATTAGTAGAGTTACCTTGATGTAGTTAAGCGTACTACATCAAGGCAAGGAATAAAGCATCGGTGGCCGCTCAAGCACAGGGTGACTGCTGCAGAATGTGTCACTTGTGTTAGCCAATGAATACATGTTAATTAGTAGAGTTAGCAAGCTTGTGTAGCCAATTGTTTCACACCGCTGCAATACACATGACTTGTACCATGTTTAAGCAGATCAATAAATGTCACAACCGGGCTCACACACGAACGTTTCTTCCAGAGTCCCGAGGCGATACCGCGGTCAAGCCGGATGATGTGCCATCAGAGGCAAAGGAAAAAGGCAAGTGGAAGGGCGAACATTACGTTCGTCTGCATATGTGGAACGAGTTTCGCGTAGCAGGGTCAAATTATTTCTTCAGCGAGTGCGCTCGTTAAACAAAAAATCCTAAGGCCGTCAAGAGTGGGGAGCTGGGTCTGATCCTCAATTCCGCACCATCATCGACACTGGCGTCGTAGCTGCCGTCAGAGTGGAGGTGTTCACAAGGAACAGTGGGACAAGTAACACAAGTAAGGTGGGCAGTGACGGGTTGCCTAGGGGCGTGGGAAGTGGTGGCGTGGCCGGGAGAATGCGGAACCGATGAATTGTGGTAACGGGAAGATCCCGGAGAGTGGCTATACCAAAGAAGGAAGAGTGCAGGAATCTGGAGTAAACGCTTAACCCGCGTGTCTAAACAGACTTAGATTTACTGTCACTGCAGGGCTGTAATTGACTACCGCTACTGACTCGGCCAAGTCCGGATTCGCCTTCGGTTGTTTTTGAGAAAAAAAAAACGGAACATTTTCATTAAAAAAATTATTTGCTGTCACAACAGAGCACGTATCAGTCACGTTACATACATATAAGCGACTTCTCATTTTGTCTGACACTCAAATTGCCGGATATTGCGGAAGTCAGATTGCGGAAGCTATCAGTCACACAACCGTTTGTTTGACTGATAGGGAAGTCAAACATTTAACCACATCACTTGGGCTTGAAAGATAATCTGATGTACCCTTAGTCCTTCACGTGTGTGTGTGTGTGTGTGTGTGTGTGTGTGTGTGTGTGTGTGTGTGTGTGTGTGTGTGTGTGTGTGTGTGTGTGTGTGTGTGTGTGTGTGTGTGTGTGTGTGTGTGTGTGTGTGTGTGTGTGTGTGTGTGTGTGTGTGTGTGTGTGTGTGCGCGTGTGCGTGTGCGCGTGTGCGTGCGTGCGTGTGTGCGTGTGTGCGTGCGTGCGTGTGCGTGTGTGTGTGTGCGTGCGTGTGTGTGCGTGTGTGCGTGCGTGTGTGTGTGTGTGTGTGTGTGTGTGTGTGTGTGTGTGTGTGTGTGTGTGTGTGTGTGTGTGTGTGTGTGTGTGTGTGTGTGTGTGTGTGTGTGTGTGTGTGTGTGTGTGTGTGTGTGTGTGTGTGTGTGTGTGTGTGTGTGTGTGTGTGTGTGTGTGTGTGTGTGTGTGTGTGTGTGTGTGTGTGTGTCGTCCATTTCCGTTCCTATTTATTCACATGACTTTCTCGAATAAACCTTAGTTGCGAGTTAGCTCCTGTCCTTGTCGTTATTTCTCCGTCTTTGTTTCCAGTTCGCGCTTTTTTCAGCCATGAAGGTGGCTGAGCTACAGAGCCAGAAGCAGGCTTGTGCACTTTCTTTTCCCTCTTCCTACAGTCACAACAAATTTTTTTTTTCTTGTATATTGTACATTGGTTTATAAGAAAGGAAACGCGCAGTATCTGTCTTTGACCTTCAAGGTTATGCAAGGTCACATCGCACAACCCCAGGGCTGCCTCTCCGTTATTGATATAGACGGTTACAATCGTGAAGCATGATTAAGAAAAGTAACGCTCAAGCGTATGTGCTGCATGAATCTCATTGATCCTCTGTGAATCTTTTTCATCGTAACACGCGATGCGGTAAAATTTATTTCGTGTGACGTAACGTGCTCCTTCCTCTTGCAGGTGATAGCGCACTCCCTGACCATGACTCCTCAGACGAGAGAGATTCCGACAAGTCGAGGGACACTGTGGCGAACGGTGCGTGAACTGCGGCTGATTTGATTCAGTCCCTGCACGTACAAGGGATCAATAAAGAGTGCCATATGATATTGCTCGCATTTCTGAGTTGCTCGAATTCTTCCCTGAAATTCTGCATGCTCGCATATGACACTGTATTAGGAGAAAAAACATCTTCCTGATTCGCAGAGGGACGTTTTGACACCTTGCTTGTTGTCTGTACGCTTCTCTGACGACAGGCTGCAATTAGTGGTGTTTCGCCCCATAATATGCGAGCCAATCAAATCACGTGATTCACCGCGAACAGTAGCCTGTAGCCGCGAAATTGCACAGCACTGTTACGTACTTGAAAGTTTAAAGAACTCGGTTCAGACCTAGCATCTAGCAGTAACAAACAATGCGCTACAGATACCTCACATTTTTACGTGCGAAGCAGCACTATTGGTTATAGCTTATGATCAGATTATTAGTTCTGTTATGGAAAAACGCATTTCACTTAAATATTTTTAAATATTAAAGTAAATGAAACTGTATGTAAGCGTCGACTTAGAAGGCCCGGGAAGATGGACATGGCAATCTTCATGTGGTGTGTAACTGTGTTTGTGTATGTCAATACACCGTGCGCCGCCGCAGACGCCCTGGCGCCAGGTCCCAGTGCGCAGAGGCCGCTCTTCTGCGAGGTGAGAAAAGCCATCACTCGACCGCTGGCCTCCTACTGCACGCACATTCTGTTCGGCCGGCTCCCCCTCGTGACGCTAGATGGAGAGATCACCGTGGGTGACCTGGACAGCCGTACCAAAGGTAAGCAGTACTGGGGTCTCCACGACTGAGCCCGCACGGACCGTTCGCAGTGCTCAAGTGTATGGCGAGACAGAATTGTGGGGTTGAGGGACACAAGCACTCGCTCCCTTTATTGCGGTATATCAACCTTCCCCTCTAATGTTCTCTATAGTTCAGATGGCGGAGGCCCCTTTTCGATGAAGGCGAAATGCAAAGACATCAGTGTGGCATGCGATAACAGCGAACGTTAAAGAACTCCCGGCGGTCGAAATTAGTATGAAGCGTCCTCCACTGCGGCACATGTTTGTCTCTTCCTATTGAACCTTAAAGAAAGTGAGAGCCCTTTTCCTTTCCTCATATAGCGTGGATACGCTTACAGTTTCCCCATTTCTTCCCCTTGTGCCTTTTCAAACCACCTGTATCTCTACGTACACTATATGCTCATGAGACATCTAACCAAAGCGTTAGTTACAATGTAACAGAGCTGTCGCTCCGTGAACAGCCGGGTGAAGGAAGGGAAAGGACAGAAGCGGAGCAAGAGAAAGACTGCCGTGGCTCACGTTACGCGCTACTGGGGGAACATGCGGTGCTCCTGGTGACCTGCCAGAGATGATAATGAGGTCATATGGAGTACCCACTCATTCTGTAAGGGACGCTGTAGTGGAGGAAAACGGAATAACTTAGCCTATCTATAGTGCTGTGTAACGTGCGCTGACATCGTATTAGGACACGGGCGCCCTTTGCGTTTCGCTGTGGCAGCCTCGGTCGGGTTCGAACCGGAGTACTCACGCTCAGTAGCAGAGTGCCTAGCTATTAAACCACTGCGGCGGGTACTAGGGATAGTAATGAGCAATTGGTTTTTGTCTAAAGGGCGCCTCACACGCGTATTCTTGATATATCCCGTTTACAATTGCTTACTAATTATTTCCTCTTGTTATTGTGCGCTCAGTCACCGAAGGCATTTAACGTAGAGCGTGGTTGAGACAGTCCTTACAAGCTAGAAAATCAATTACGCAGGAAGGACCGCACTGAAAATCAATAAGCATAACCGAATCGAGTACGAATAGAATATCTGATTATTGGCTACTTGCCCCAATACTTATGAAAATGAATATCGGATGAAACGGAATGAAGCGCTAGCGGCGCTCCAAAATAACTTTGATGTTGAGTTGCTTAGGAGTTATGAGGCAGCGCATAAACCACGCGTAACGGCCTCGTCTAAACGCTATTTGAAACTGCTTATCATCACCACGCTCTTGCTTTATATTCCTTCTATCAACGCATTATTCGAAGCGTCATTTAAGGGAGAAAATAAAACTTTAGATAAGCGGAATATCCATGATCACGTGGGCATTTAATACGGAACACATATATTTTGTTCGATACAACGGTCGAATTAAACAGCTGCGGTCCGGACTCCGAAGAGGTGGAACAAAAATAAATTTGGAGACAAGAGCTTTGGGGGGCATGTAATTGCATTGCACGATAAGAATGCGATGGCACTGCCTGACGTCTACTCGGTACTGTTCCCCTGTCACTGGTGCTTGCTGCATGCTCCGCTGATGCTCCATTTTCATCGACACAGTATTTCTGCAATCGCCCTCTCATCTTGCTAGCATTGTCCCCTACCACACACGAGGGGCGTTAATCATAGTTTCATGCGGCAACTCAATGCGCGGAGCTCTCTGAGCACGTTTGCACACAAAAAAGCGCTGCTCGAGCCCGTCATTGCACTAAGCCATGTCATGTGACCACCCTAACGGGCAATAACCTCACACAATCTCACCAAATCGCATAGACTCTCATACGGTGGACATCACTATCATAAAATATTTCGCATAATTTATGACAATGTACAAGAAACTATGAGATCTAATGCAATTATATGCGATTTGTATGTGATTTCTTATGTGAATTGAGTGAGATTGTGTGAGAAAATGTGAGATTATTGCCTCATACAATTTTTTCAGTAGGGAAGTGCACCTGCCAGCTCGGTCATGCCATGTCATTGCATAGTATAATGCACCTCACTGAAGAATCAACGCTCGACCATATCAAGTAGTCTCATGAAGTCACAGCATGACGATGCCTGCAGACGCCGTTATTTATGTTCCGTGCCTTGAAATTTCAGTATACGCCAGCAGTAAGAAAACCCTCTTGAACTTGGTCAAATAATGGACGGGTGCCAATGGGCGGAAGAGGGACGGTGCAGAAACCGAAATTTGTAAATTTTGCGGCCACGTGGCAACATTAGATCACATAATATGGAGATGCTTTCGTGCCCCAGGGCGCAACGCGATTAAAACTAGCGATGAATGGGAGACCACGCTAAGAAGCTCAGACGAAAAAACTCAGCGATTCGCCGTCCGCCTGGCGGCCGAGGCTGGAGACCTCTTCTCCTAGACGGGGCCGGGTGTCCTCTGGCCGCGGTGCGACAGACTGCCTCCCCGGACGCTTGCGTGCGGACTGGGAGGTGGCTGCCGCGCCATATTCGGCGGAAATAAATGTTCTTCCTCCTCCGCCTCTAACTACCTTAATATATATATATATTTTTTTTCATTCAGAACCGAGCAGCCAGTGTGTCAATTATGAAAGATAGCCTTAAGCTTTCTAAGCTTCGTCTTTAGTTACCTAGCCTTAAAGCTTAGCGCATAGCACCATTTCATAAATATTGAATTAATTCTCGACTCGCTGTAACGCTTTCATCGCACTGGTCACGTGCACAGTCGGTCTTGATCGCCATAAGACAAATGCCCTTCTCACAAATAGAAGCACCTTACTGCTGAAATTGTGTGTACCAATAACAACTAACTTTACAGAAACCCTTTAGCTTTGTGTGATTGGAATACACTCGCTTTCATAAAATAATACTGCATTTATATTCACTTCTGTCGTATGTTGTAACCGCTCCTATTGCAATGCTTTGATTCTGACGGTAAATGCTTCTATCCACACCCATAATGCGTTGTGGTTGTAGGCCTGTGTCCATGAAGTCAAGGCTCCAGGACTGTCCGGTCCTGCAGGGTTCTGGATTTGGGGCCTAGGAGTAAGTTAGGAAAAATCCCAGGTGCTAAGCCTGCCAAATAAACACTACATAATAAATTGCTGGCGGCGAGCTCTCAATCTTCGCTAGTTTCTGTAACATAAAGTTTCTTCGAATGCAACTAATCCGTGATTACTGTTCATGAACGCGGGCTTTTCCCGTATCAACGGCCAATCCTTTCTAGAGGTATGATCACGTGCATGTATTGCGCCACACTTTACGATACAGCCGGTAAAAAGACTACTAACCTTCGTAGTATGGCACAGCCTCGTCCCTCTCAAAGATGCGCTTACTGTTCCGGACCACTGTCTTTATGCGCAGAGCAACTGCATCTCCTGTCCATGGTGCGACCGGGTTGGCCGCACGTCAGCCTGCTGACCACCCTGGGCGGCGGCGGAGAGAAGGAAGACGCGCACCTGGCCAGCGCGTTCGAGGCTGGCGGTGCTACGCTGGATGCACTGGCCGCCAGGGCTGCGAACATCATACGTAGCCGTGGCCTGGACGGCATCAATGTACACTGGAGCGTGCCTGATCTGGAGGGAGACGTAGAAGCGCACGCAAAGGGACTCGTCACCTTCGTCAAGGTATACCTCTCCCGTGCACTTGTTGCACAGGGCTCAAGCCATAGCCTAGTCTGAAATCGGTCTAAATACTGGCTATAGCTGCTATATAACGCTCAATGTATGCTTTGCAACGCCTAGAAGCATGGTCGTAGCGCTTCGCTGAAGCAAGATGGAGTCGACTAGAGGAGCTAGTAAAAACTAAGGCGAAATAGGGGGGGGGGGGGGGGGGGGGGGGCAGCGTTCACCCCTGCGTCGTATGCTCTTGGTTTTATCAAAGTGTTCTGTGCGGTTCAAGCATTATCACATCACCGGTGCCTGCGTGGCGATGTGTGTATGTAACAACACAAGGCGTATGACACTATATAGTCTGTTCCCTGTCATGAGCGTTTATCACGCCTACATCTTGCACCCGTGATGTAGCAAGTTTGAGGGCACGCAGCTGTCGTTTCACACGCGGCGCGATTTCGGCGTTCTGTAAATGCTCCACGCAGTTGAGGGTTTTGCGTTTACCAGACGATACCGGGGATGCAGCTGACTGCCAGAGCTGCGGAATACTTTCCACTTTGTCTTCAAACGCGCCGGACGTCGACATCATTGTGATCCGGAAAGCGCTGCGGCCACACGCTCGCTGCAACTGCCATCATGAAAAGTTTTTTACGTCATGGGACGCTGTACACGCGCGAACTATATTTACTAAATAGCGCCTCATTCCACACCAACGCATAGCAGTTGATACTAACCCGTTCCCCTCTTTGTTTGTGGGCGACAGAAACTGCGAAAGGAGTTGGGTTCGTCGTCCATCATTACTCTCGTGGTGCCAAACGAACGCGAGGAGAGAAACGCAGCCTTCAACGTCAGAGCACTGCAGCCGTAAGTGTGCAACAATCATCGTCCTAAAGCCACGATCATCACGATCACTGGCGCAAATGTTTTTAAGGCGAAAGCCTTTAATGGCTCATGCTGTCGTAGACAACCCGCTTTAGCGGCGGCTCTGAATGGCCGAGGCGGAATGACGTCATAGAGGTCTCGACCAATCCCAAAGCACCACCACAGTATGCGCGAATTCGTGCCTTATATGGCCATATGCGAATCAATGATAAATTACTAATTAATGACTAAATAATTAATCAAGTAATTATTCACTCACCAACAGATGGCTAATTAAATGTGTTAATTAACTCACCACGACTAATTACGGTCTTAATAGCTGCTTAATTCACTAATGACTAATTAATTAATTACTAATCAGTGCCAGTTGCGTGGCAGAATGCGGCACTCAGGCTTTCGCCTTTCACTACTTCAGTCGCTAAAGTACCTCGTAATTTTTCCGCCTGCGCGTGGTTTAAAGGCAGCCCTCCTCAATATGTGCTACATTTATACATGTAATGTTTAGCTACTGCCCTAATGTTCTTAGACCTATAATAATAATAATTGGTTGACAGTAAAAAAAAAAGGAGCACTATCTGTCACACTTGTCCTGTGGGCACCTGAACCGCGCCGTAAGGGAAGGAAGATGGGAGTGAAAGTGGAAAGAGAAAAAGGGGAGCCGTAGTGGAGGCTCCGGAGTAATTTTGACCACCTGGGGATCTTTAGCATGCACTGATATCGCACAGCACACGGACGCCTCTCCGTCTCGCCTCCATCGAAACGCAGCCGCCGGCGATCGAAACCGGGTATCCCGGCACAGTGGTCAGGCACACGTGGTCAGGCATCTTAACCACTGCACCACCACGGGGGTAAACATTGGGCTGCAGCATTATATCGAGCAATTAAAGTTCCTAGACCCTTTCACGCAAGTAATAAAAGGCTGCTTGTTTAGAAAAAGTCACTGTCCCCGCTAATTTGCGAGTACCGAAGTCACTCCATGTTCGCCGAAGTATTTTTGAGGAGGAATGAAGCGTCTGTCTGACAGGCCGGATGTGGACGACGATAAGCGGAAACACATTCACGTCTTCAGTACTTGGCATCGTCTCAGCGAATAAGTTTATCAGCAGCCTGCTATACAACGTCACTGTTCTAGTAGAACCATGTTTCTAGTTCAAATCACTTCTGCTCGCAGGTTTGTCGACTACCTTTTCGTGAGCACGCACGATACCTTCAACCCGTACTCAACGCTTACCCGCTTCAACGGGCCTGCACAGGACATCGACACTGGTGGAATGGTGCGTACGCGAAAGCTGACAAGGGCAGAGTAGTCTGTGCGGTGCTTGTGCGAGCGCCCTCGGTTTTGTGAATTGATGAACTAGCAGCAGGATCAGAGTGGGATATAGTACACTAAAAATCGTGTAAAGTCACGGCTTAACTTCGAATATTTGGTGCGTATTTTAAAAGCACCGAGAGAAGCAACTGATATTTCTGAATGGGCGAAATCACGCAAGGCGCGACAACTTAGCGTCAAAAAGAAAGGCTCACAGAGTTTCACGGTTCTGCTCTTTTCGTCGGCCCTGTGTGCTTGGGAAGAGGAGGAAACAAGGGGGGGGGGGGGGGGGGGGGATTTTAGCGTTTCTTAGGTGTAGACGAATTATTGAAATACCCTGAGAAGACACATTAGCCTTTCATGCTTCGCCAGCTTCGTACTAAGTGCGAAGAAAAATGGAAGTACTTTCTACATTTTCCATAAGTCATTTCTACTGATGCTTGACTATCGCTGACAGGTGTGACACATCGATTAATAAAGATCAACGCTTGCCTGCAAATACTCAAGTTCTATGCATAAAACCATGACACGGCAGCACGTCACAGGGTGACTCTAAAACTACCGCCGGCGATGTGTTACCACCAATTTTCCACCTCTTCTATCCGTGAGCCCCCTACACTACCTTCCCCCTTCCTCCCCACCTCCCCCCGCTCACCGCTCGTCTTCCCCAAGCTTTACCATCACACTTATTAGCATTCCATCCAATGCGACCCGCCCGTCTTTGGTGCACGTAGCACGCGGACCAAAGACCTTTAATATGCAAATACAAGAAAAGTTAATACTGCGCGGATAGGACGCGGTAAAGAAGCAAAGCAATGAATGCAGCACGACGCGCGTAGCACGGGCAACACCATGTCTGCATGGCATTGAATTCGCTTGTATCTTTTTTTTTTCTTTTTTTTTCTTTTTTTTTTTGCAATCTTAACTTCTCTCGAAACGAACCAACTAGTTTTCAAGAACGTTCCACTAAATACAACAGTGATGATGATGCCTTGCACGTCAGCGAGTCAGGCACATGTTACAGCAATTTATGGCCGCATATTATGATTATGCGTAAAGCGAATTCGCCTAAATGTTCCTACGAGATCTGCGCTAAACTTCCTATTTGATTAAAAAAGGTTGGAACAAAACAAGCAACATCGCGCGATTATAGTTTTCCGAGAAAGCCGCCCCTTGCAAGCGAGCTTCTCCACAAGCTAGTAAGCTACGAGGGGAAGCCTGCTTGCCAAATTCGATACCGCCTCATCGGTATGCCGGTAAGCCTAAACGGTTTCAATTACATTTCTGTACTAGGTACCTCTCTGAATTTGTTGCTCAGCGGCTGTGGATGTCACGGTGTGTTTGCATGCAGTTTACCGCCATCTCGGATGTGCTCAAGGAGCTGAACGTGAGCCAATCGCGGCAGCTGTGCTTTACGTTTGGCTTGTCCGGCGT